>NC_048218.1:291376-380010 GCF_002007445.2 Ailuropoda melanoleuca
GGAGGGCACGTATTGCATGGTGCACTGGGTGTTATACGCAACTAATGAAGCATCAAACTTTACATCGGAATCCAAGGATGTACTTACTGTATGGTGACTAACAAAATAAAAAAAATCTTTAAAAAAAAAAAACACCAAAGCTTTTTTTTTCTGGGGTGCTTTGGTGGCTCAGTCAGTTAAGTGTCTGCCTTCAGCTTGGGTCATGATTCCTGGGTCCTGGGATCGAGCCCCCATCGGGGTCCTTGCTCAGTGGGGAGTTGGCTTCTCCCTCTCCCTCTGCCCCTCCCCCTGCTTGTGCGCTCTCTCTCACTCGCACTCTCTCTGCCAAATAAGTAAATAAAATCTTAAAAAAAAAAAGATAAAGAAGCAGTATTAGTATAATCCTGAAAGGTCCACATTGTGAGACTATCTCAAAAAATAGTATAAATAGGGGTGCCTGGCTGGCTCAGCTGGTAGAGCATAGGATTCTTGATCTCAGGGTCATGAGTTCAAGCCCCATGTTGTGTGTGAAGCCTACTTAAAAAAAAATTAAGAAACTAGTATAAATACACATCTATACTTACAAAGGAAATAATGAACAACTCAACAACAAGAAACCAAACCCAATCGAAAAACCATCAAAGCACTTGAACAGACATTTCTTCGAAGACATACAAATGGCCAATAAGCTCATGAAAAGTCGCTCCACATCACTCATCATCAGGGAAATGCACATTAAAACCGCCTCACACCCACTAGACGGTGATTATAACAGAGAGAAGATGGTAAACAAGTGCTGGCGAGGACGTGGGGAAACTGGAACCCTGTGCACGGCTGGCAGGAATGTAAGACAGGGCAGCTGCTGAGAAGGCACTATGGCAACTCCTCTAGACATAAACAGAGTCCCCATGTGACCCGGCAATCCTGTTCCTCGACACACACACCCCAGAACTGACAGCAGGGACTGGAACAACACGTGTGCACATAGTAACGTTATTCCATGCAGGGGTCTACCAGCAGACAGGTCCTGAACAGATAAATACAGTGTGGCGTCTATATGTGACAGAACATTATTCCGCCACAAAAAACCAAGCAGCTCTGACCCACACAACAGCATGGATGGACCCCACAGGCATTACGTTGAGTGAAATGCCGCAGACACGAGAGGACAAATGTTGTATGATCCCACTTGTAGGAGGTCCCGAAAGTGGTCAAATTCACAGTGGCACAAAGTAGAAGAGTGGGGACCAGGGGCCGGAGGGGGGGTGGGGAGCTAGTGTGTAACGGGTTAGGGTTCCTGTGGATGATGATGATGGTGGGCAGTTCCAGAAAGGGACAGTGGGGACAGCTGCACAACCTCGGGAATGGGGTTAATGCCACAGAGCTGTACCCTTAAAAATGATTAAAATGGTAAATTTTACGTTACGCCTACTTTACCACACACAAAAGAAAGTAGTAACAAAGCAAAGAGGTTTGCCGCGTACCTGCAGAATTTGGAGATTCCTCTCCTGAAGCTGCAGAAACAAAGACTCTCTTTCTTCTTGGTGAAGAGACTGCACTGGCTCACACTCCAGCCTGTGTATCTCCTCCTTTTCATGCAAAGCAACTTTCTTTTCACTTTCAAATTCACCCTGTATAAAAGTACATTATTAACAAAAACAACAAAAATGCCATTAAGCTCTAAAAATGATGCTTGTTCCATTTCTTTGCTGTTTGCTAAAACATAGTTCATTCTGCAAATACTGAGTCCATACTGTGCCAAGAGCAGTGATCACAAGGGCAAAGTCACCACAACAGTCACCCACACCACCCACATGTATTCCAATGTGCCTCTCCTACAAGCTGGCTACCTGTCCCAAATGATCACATTGAGAAACTACCCATCACCAGGACGTCATGACCATCAGAATCCAAGATATTTAGAAACCTAGGTTCCTTTGGTTTTAAACATAAACCCTACTTCTTCCTAAATAATAAAAATTGTTCTTCATAAGGTTCACCTAACAAATTAAAGTATATCAATGAAATAAGCTTAAAAAAAAAAAACTACAGAAGCAGCACTTCCAAAATGGCAGAACAAGGACCTCCAAAATGTATTCCTCTATAAAAGCACTGAGAACGCTGACGAAAACTGTCAAAATCAACTTTTTCAGAGCTTTGGAAATTAAGAAAGACTTGTAATAACCCAGAGTTTACTAAAAACCACGTCTGAGTCTCCATCAAAACAGCGAGCTTTGAGGTATTTAAACTTGCCCTAATTCCATCACTCCATCTCCGGTATAGCTCCAAAAACCAGAGCCAGGCAGTCATGAGGACTGGGAGGAACAAAAGGGGTCTGAATCTCCCAAAAGCACCACCCTGCCAACTGTCACTAACTGACCAATCTTGCAGCTCACTAAAAAGCTCCATTCTGGAAGATGATCTCTCAGCGCTCTCTTTGTCAACAATCCTATCCCGAGGCCATTTATCAAAATCAATCAGCAGCCACTGTTTAACATCACAGTGGCCTGAAACTGATAAAACGGTCACAGCTGGAGCCAATAAGAGGTAAACAAAAAAAAGGAAACACTAGAGAATGAGATGTCAACAGGGAGCTCTGAAAGGCTCCAACATATTCCTGGGAATTCAGAAAGCAGGTATAGGGCTGTGTACCTATCAAAGAAAACCTGAGAAGGCTCTAACAGTTCACTCCTTGTCGACCTCACACTCACACGAAGTGAAGGAAGAGAAATCTGCTTGCCAGAGCACTGAAAGCATGACCCCACCAGAGCCCCGCAATAAAGACACGGAGTAGAAAGCCAAACTAAAGAGAGATTCTGGAGCTGAGAAGTACAATTACTGAAATGAAAAGTTCACTAGAGAGGCTCAACAGTAAATCTGGATGGGCAGAAGAATCAGCAAATATGAAGCTAGATCAAGAAAGATTATTCAGTCTGGAGAATAAAAAGAAAAAAGAATAAAGAAAAGTAAATAGAAAGGCACCTGGGTGGCTCAGCCGGTTAAGTGTCCAACTCTTGATTTCAGCTCAGGCCATGATCTCAGAGATTCTCCCTCTCCCTCTCCCTCTGCCCCTCCCCCCACTTGCATGCTCACTCTGCCTCTCCCTCTCTCTCTAAATAAATAAATAAATAAATAAATAAAATATTAAAAAAAAAAGAAAAGAAAAAGTAAATAGAGCTTCCATGGCCTGTGGGAAACCCTCAAAGACCAACATACACATAATGGGAGTCGCAGAGGAGAGGAGAAAGGGAACAGGGTAGAAAGACTGCTTGATGATGTAATGGTCAAAAACCACAACTTGGATGAAAAAATATTAATCTGCAAACACAAGAAGCCCAATCAACCCCAGGTAGGATAAACTCAAAGAGATCCACACCGAGACACATCCCAACTAAACTATGAAAGCCTAAGAAAAAGAGTCTTGAAAGCAGCAAGAAAAGTGACTCAACACAACCCATCCTCAGTATGAGATCAACAGCTCCCTCCGTACTTCTCAGAAACCACAGAGGCCACAGGGCAGCAGGGTGATATACTCAGTGCTGAAAGAAAAAGACTTAACCAAGAATTCGATATCCAGGAAACTGTCTTTCCAAAATGAGGGAGAAATTAAAACATTCCCGGGTAAATGAAAAACGAGAGAACTCATTCATTACCAACAGGCCTGCCCTGTTAGGAAATACTGAAAGGTGTCCTCAGGTAAAGTGAAAGGACACTAGACATGAATTTGGATCCACATGAAGAAATGAAGAATGTGGTAAAGGTGACTGAACAAGTAAACTGAAAGACAAAATAAACATAATTTTGGTAATTTTTTTTCTTCTACCTGATTTAGAAGAAACTAAATAAATCAATGAGCATAAATTATACATAATTGTAGTTTTATGATGATATTAACACAAGAGACAGAGAACGAAATGAAGCTACATAAAAGAATAGATTTTAAACTATTAAAATTAAGATGGTATTAATCTGAACTATACTGTTATAAAGTGTTCATTGTAATCCTCAGGGCAGGCACTAAGAAACTAACTATAGAAAAATAAACATCAAGGAAATTCAAATGAAAAGATGGCAGTAATGGAAAATTAGAAAAACAAAAGAGATAAAAGACACATCAAATGCGAACGGCGGCGAGTACTGATATACACAACAGCATCTGTAAACCTAGAAAGCATTGTGCTGAGTGAAAGAAATAACATATATCGTATGATTCCATGTCTATAAGGTCCAGAAAAGGCAAAGCACAGAAACAGAAAGATCAGTGGCTGCCAGGGGCTGAGGGACGGGAGAGGCAGCTAAGGGGTGGGGAGTTCCCTTTGTGGTGATATGAATGTTCTGGAAGTAGAGAGCAGTGACAGTTGCACAACCCGGTGACTATACTAAAAACCACTAAAATGTCTACTTAACAAGAGTGATTTTTATGGTATGTAAATTAAACTTTAATAAAGTTGTTGTTAAAAACCAAAATAAAGCTACGTTAAAACTCCTCAGAGCAGGTGTGGAGTGCTCACTGATCCTGCACATTCTTCCACGAAAAGGCTACTTCAAGCAAGAGGAGCGCTGAGGTGGCTGCCGAGTCACCAAAGCAAGGCAATGAGACCCAAACTTTCTCAGATTTAAAATATTTGATGACAGTTTCTTAGCAGAAAAGGTATAATAACCATCTAATTTAAATAGAAAAAAATGAATGAAGGAGTTGCCTTGAAAAATCTAACACAATGCAAATACTTTGTGCTGACTTTGCATATCACCGTTAATTCAGAATAAAATTTCTCACTGACTTTGCAGATGAGAAGGACAGCAACAACACAGGTCTTCACCCCAGTACCCTGGCTGTTGTCACCTGCTGCTCTGGTAATGCTTCCGACGGGCACCTGAGCAGCTCAGCCTCCTGCCGCTTCTCTGTCTCTTGCAGCTCGGCCAAAGGAGCTGGGCGCTGGGCCTCAAGCTCTGCGGGAACCAGGGTGCCCTGCGTCGGCGAGAAGGAGGAGTTAGCAATGAGGTCTTCCTGCACACATACACATCCGTCAGTCCGGGATCACCTTTAGTCCACGTGTTTGCACAGAGATGACACAGGACTCCGGCTACAGCTTACAGAGAACTGTGAACCATTCCAAGTTCTGGATTCTCACCTCAATCACAATCATCAGAAAACAGGGCATGCATGGCATAATACTAACATTATACCTTCAACTTACAGAAACTATTTCTGAAGTAACATTAAGTTATTTTTATAAACTTTCTCTTCTGAAATAAATTTTACTCCAAAACCTTTAAAAAGAAGCATCAAGTGCAAATCCCAAGTTATCACACATTGCAAAGTTTCTGAAGTACTTAAATTACCACATTTAAGCCACAATTCCCCTTCTGGGGGAAGGATGGGGTTGATCCAGACCATTCCAGCTAGAAAGGAGCCGCAGCCCTGCAAGCAATCAGGGCTGACTAGTGACGCTAATTCCGTGAGTGTCAGCCACAAAGTGTGGTGGATACAGGGGAAAACCCTGAGTGCCAAAAGGAACCACAGACCAGCAGGGCCAAGGCCAAGGGACAGGAACCATACTGCCTTTCCCCCCCCACAAAAAAAACAGACCTCAGGAAATACTGCCACCACTGAAGGACACTGGGAAAAAGAAGAAAACCATCAACACCCAAGAAGAGAAAACCATACCCACCCCCCCACCCCCCGCTTCCAGCACATGATAAACGATGACTGACGTGGGAAACACAGGCAGAAGAAAAATTATTAAATTTCCTGACTACCTACAGCCCACTGACAAGTCCTTGAAACAGGCAGAGTGACCTTCCTCTAGGGACTCAACTGCCTGGATGCTGACACTTTGCTGAGGGCAAAAGGCCGTCCTAGCCTGACCCCCGACCGCAATCCTGTAAGTCTACTTTAATGTACAAAAGTTCCTTCGGAAACTTCCTTTATTTCTAACCCCCCCCAAAAGATACGTGTTGGCAGTCGACCCCCAAGCATACGGCCCCCGATACATGTCTGCAGGGTCTCACGACTAAGGTTCTATTAGACGGTAATAAATGACCTTTTCCTAATAATAGCTAGCCCCCTCGATCCTGGAAACCTTGCTTCCAAAATTCCTTAGAGACTTAGGCTATCCCTAACCCGCTCCCAACTTGGAAGTATATAATGGGCCACTCCTCATGACCCCGGGGCAGCTCTTTCTGCCCACAGGTCCTGTCCCTTGCTTTAATTAAACCACCTTTTGCACCAAAGATGTCTCAAGAATTCTTTCTTCTGGGCGCCTGGGTGGCACAGCGGTTAAGCGTCTGCCTTTGGCTCAGGGCGTGATCCCGGCGTTCTGGGATTGAGTCCCACATCAGGCTCCTCCGCTATGAGCCTGCTTCTTCCTCTCCCACTCCCCCTGCTTGTGTTCCCTCTCTCCCTCTGGCTGTCTCTATCTCTGTCGAATAAATAAATAAAATCTTAAAAAAAAAAAAAAAAGAATTCTTTCTTGGCCATGGGCTTCGAACCCTAACGTCTTTCCTACATCATGATTCACAACCAAGCTGGAAATGGAATCACAGTTTTTTGGGGCCTGAGACCCTGGCAAAGGCATTAGGGTGTTTCCCTCTCAGCACCTTCAGGGACTGGTCATGATGGCAAACTCCATGTGCTCACTCTGCCCATTAAATGCTCTGGTTGAGATGCAGGAGGATTAAATACACTGTTCTCGGGAAACTTTTGAGCCACAGATCACTTTCTTCAGGCAACAATCTTTCATAGAAACAAACTTCTGTTTGAGGTCAGGGTAAGAATCCAAAAGCACCCCACGCCCCCACATGCCCTTGAGGAACCCGTGCCCTCAAGTACTGGGGCACCTGCAGTTGGTACCACAGGAGCCGTGACCAGCAGGCTCCAGCCCCCTCTCTTTGGCCATGTGGTCCTTCTGGGCCTCAGTGTCACTACTGCAGGGAGTGTAGCCCCTCACCTGTGGCCACACAACACAGAGCTGCACTTGCTAAAAGAGACTGGAGGCTAAGCATATCGCTTGTTACCCATCACTTTGTTTCAGGAAGGGTTTTAAAGGCAATTCATAGAGACATACAAAGTATGACAAGATAGCATAAACTCAATGAAGCAAGTGGCAAACCCAAACACCCATCCAATGGGCACTGTGGGCAAGAGCAATGGCCCTGACTTTCCACCTATAAGGGGGCAGTGGAGGCACTTCATCCCTGTCCTGCCCAGTGCACGCCCACGCCTAGAGTAGGAACTTATGAAGAAGGACACCCGGCCTCACACCGCAGGATGGCCCCCAGGAAACACTCAGGAGTCAGGTGGGGCAGTTTTGAGGGTGTGCACTCAGGATAGGCTGCAGGACAGCATCCAGCCATTGGACCTTGAAGGCCCAGTGGCTCTGGGATGGTTGTGGACGTCCGGCAGGACACATTCTCAGGCTGCCCCCTCAACCTGACTGGAGAGGCTCAAAGTCATGTCTCCCTTGACCCATGCGACCCCTACTCCCATCCATAAGACCTCCTCACAGATAATTATATCTATTTGATCATCATATCTATTTGATCTAAATGAGTAAAACTCCATTTAATTCTCCATATTCTAAACGGTAAAGTCAATATAAGAAAAAGATACTTTTAAAAGTTTATTCTCAGTTTTTTCTAAAAATCCACAGAACTCTAGGAAAGATGTCATATATTTTTTTTTAACCATTAAAAACCATGACAGATATGCCTAAAAAAAAAAGGTAGTATTACATAAAATATACCAACATAGGTGCCTGGGTGGACCAGTTAAGCGTCTGCCTTCAGCTCAGGTCATGATCCCAGGGTCGTGGAACTGAGTCCCGACTCGGGCTCCCTGCTCAGCAGGGAGCCTGCTTCTCCCTGTCCCTCTCCCCACCCCATGCGTGCTCGCCCTCTCTCCCCCCCTCTAATAAATAAAATCTTAAAAAAAAAACCCAATATAATAAAAATAAATTCAACTGATAATGAATTAAAAACATTCAAACTATATTTAAAATTACCTTACTACTTTCAAAAATTATCATATGAATAGATTTTTTTTTAACTGAAGAAAAGATGAAATTGCCTTGAGCAATTCATACTGGCCATACTGCAGTTTACTTCTGCATTCCAGAACTCTGCTTAGTGTGATCAACACAAGGGAGATTTCTTTACCGGATGCACATCTCTAAGAAAAGGAAATCAAGCTTACATTTCCAGAAAACTTTTCTCAGAAGCAACTCCAAAGGGAAGTAACCTGGAAAGTAATCCAATTAGCTCACAAGCGCATGTGAAATAACTCTTCTGGTAAGTGACCCTGCTTTTCAAACAGGTGCAAAGATATTTGTGGCCCAGATAAAACCTGCCAGAGGAGGAACAGCATGTCCCTGCTATTTTGGGGACAATGACCCTGGCAGCCCAGAAAATACCCAGCAAGGCTTTCTGTAGTATCTGCCTGCAGGGGAGAACGGGAGGGAAGGCCACAGCAGGAACATGCAACTACCCAGAAGTATTCCACACCAAGACGGGGACCTGATTTGATGGCATGTGGAGTGGTACAGACATGCTTACGGGAGTAAGGGTGACGGGTTAGCCAGCATCACAGGAAGCAGTAAAAACAGATTCCGTGCACATGAAGCCCTGTGTGGACCCAAATTCGAACAACCACGGGAAGAGATGGGAACTTGGGCTGGATGTAGGACAATATTAAGGAATTCCTGCTCATTTTTTAAGTTAGAATGGACTGCAGTTATGTTCTTTTGGGGGAAGAAAAACACACTACTTGGTAAAGCCATACTGAAGTATTTACAGATGAAAACACACGATATCCAGGATTTGCTGCAAAATAAGCGGGGGGTGGGGGGGAAGCACAGACGCATTAAGACTGGCGTGTACCCCAATGGGAAGCCAGAGACAGAGGCTTACTGAACTATTCCATTTCTGTCCATGTTGAAATTTTCTCCAATAAAAATTAAAATAGGGTCAGAAACAGCCTCCCACCTTCCCGCAAGTCCAGCTGTTTTGTGAAACCAGCTAGACTACAAAGGTCAACTAAAAAGTATCTACTGTTCACCTCCTTAGTAGCAGAGCAGAGGGTTCACTTTACTCAAGCAATTACTTGCTTGTACAACTAGAAAAATACTTACAAAATGCTGTGGGAGCGCTCGGATAGCAGTCAGCACAGAAATGCAAAAACGGTACGCCCAAGTACAGAAATGACACGTGGCTCTGTGTCCCCACACGTAACAGAGTGGGCAGGAGTCAATCAGCAACCGTCCTTGGAGGGAGGGCTGTAGTCTGTTGAGACCCAGGAGAAAGGCAACAATGGGACCTCGTCTTTCCAACAGACGCCCTCAGCAGGTCCCAGCGCTGTGCCTCAGGAGAGAAGAGGGACAGCCGTTCACGCCTGGGTATCACTAAGTCACCCCAGACGCACACGCGCTGACCGGATCCCGGTCTGCCGACCACAGCAGCACAGCAGACACAGGCCAAGGCGTGCACATCTCACACAGGGCTGTTTCACGCATCCTGCTCCCAAGATCCTCATGGGGCCAGGCACACGGAATCTGCCAGGACCCCACTGTTCCCAAGGACTGTGAACGAGGAAGGAGCTGACAGGACAACTGCTTGTCCACCTCCGGTCCACCACTATACCTCCCTGTAGTGAAGCATCTTCCCGGCAGCCACCTGACCCCTCTGTGATGGCCCCTCAGCACTGCACTCGAGGGGACTGGGAGGGTTAAGGGGACACGGGGGACACTGAGGGGGTTAAGGGGACACTGTGGGGACACTGAGAGGGTTAAGGAGGCATGGCGGGTGATACGGAGGAAACTTCATCCTCTCTTAATGAAAGGTGAGTAAGAGCACAGTGTGAAAAGACTATTTATGTGAACTCCTCACTGACCGGTTGTATCCTTGGCTCCCAGTGGGGGTCATGCTGTGTCTCTCTGAGCCATCTTGAGGACACAGGCTTGTGAGTGTGTGTTCCTCCTCTGTCTTATCCCCTCAAATACAAGAAACCCACCCAGAGTGGCCAGATTAAGGCAACTTAAGAGTCCAAGAAGCAAAGTTCAAGAAAAATGCCAGTTCCCAGACTTTTCAAACAAACAAATGGGGATAAACCTCATTTTTATGCTTCCTTTATTTTTATAATCTCCTGTAATTCTCATTCTGGCAAATGTTATTGAGGAAATGGTTTAACTACTAATTTCACACATCAGCTGATCACTACACAGACAACTGAACACACTGACTATTAATCTAGGAGACGCAGGGAACACTAGGGCCTTATTTCAGGGTTAGAAAGGAGGTATTAGTATGTCCTTTTTAAAAAGCCCCACAGAAATACCACTCACAAAAATCTATAATTTCAATAAATTTGGACAGAACACTTCACAAAAACTACCGAGTATTTGCGAAGCACTCTGTATGTGGATTCTCACCCCCAGAAGGACGTTGAAGATACGGGAAGATACGGGAGACAGGAGTATCTCAAATCCAAAGACACGGAAGCAGAAGGGCCTCGGGGTGCACAGCCAGCGCCCTCACACGCCATCCTGCCTAGACGCACAGGGAACTGAAGGACACGAGCGCCACGGCAGTTCACGCAGGGCCCCGGCTGGCTCGCAGCCTGTGAGTCCCTCTCCATGGCAGCCTCACGTGTTCAAAGAGTTCCACTGCTTTGTCAAACTCCTTCAAAAGAGCAGCTGCACGATCTGACACACTGCACATACGTGTTCTGACGACGTTCAGGAATGGGAACACGAACCCCGAGTGCGCGGACTCCTGGGAGCACCTGCCGTAGCGCACACGTCCTGTGTGACACACGTCACAGGCACAGCTGAGGCAGCGCGCCCTGCACGGTCCTCACCTTCGTGCAGCGACGGCTCTTCACCTCAGCTACGGCCTCCTCCTGTGAGCCCAGACCCCCCCAGGCGCCGCAGCCTCTCCATGACCCCCACAGCACCACGGTCAATCTCACCCCAGCACACCCTGTGAGGCATCAGGAACACCTCGCGGCCCCTAAGCTCCGCCCCTGGAGGGGTCCTGAGCCCGCTTCTGTGCCCTCCCATCCCTATGCTTCCTGAGGGCCGCGGTCAACGCTTGCCTCAGATAGTACAAGCATACCCAACCCTTCTTCCGTCCAGCCATCAGATGCCTCTGGAACAGACCTGTGCCTTTGCTGCTGCCTGCAAGGTCAGGGCCTTGCCCTCCAAGGACACTGCCCGCCAGGTACACCCCAGGTGGATGGATCCTGCCATCCTTCCTCCCCACCCTGACCTCTGAGGTCACACCAATACCGTCCAGCAGGGCCACCAGCACCTCATAACAGCTGCACCTGAAGACGTCTGCAGGGATGAGGAGGGGCTGGCCCCTGGGCATCACATCCCTTCTCGGCAGGCTCCCTGGAGTCCCTGCCGCTCTAGGCCCTGAGAAGCAGCGGAGAACACAGCAAGAACAGGGACGACAGGCACAGCTACACCTCACGTTCTGCTCTTGGTGGGCTTTTTGCAGGGCACAGGGCCGGACGTCCTGGAGAGAAGAGGCAGGGTCTGCACTGGGAGGGCTGGGAAGTACTCACTAAGGAGGTGATCTGACTGGGAAGGTGGGTGCACGAGAACAAGCTAACAGCACACCCAGCGCAAAACAGACGACGAGAGAGAAGACGATGGGAAACTGGGTCTGAGTGTACGCACGCTAAGAGTTTATGCAGAGCTGTGCCCCCGGATCAGAGGGAGCAGCCTGGGGTGTGCAGCGCAGGGACCAATGTGCAGAAGAGAGACTACGGGGGAGGCCGCCTTGCACAGGCAACTGTTGCTGGACCGGACTGGGGGCGCGGACACATTCTCCCGCACCATGCGGCCCTGCACGTGCCCCTCGCGATAGCCCCCGTCCACCCACCATGCGCCCCACACACCTCCATCCACCCGTCCACCCACCACACAGCCATCTGTGAGGAAGGCCCCAGTCGCCACGGATGGCAGAACATGAGACACGCTCGCAGACACACACAGGCGGACGGCAGGAAGAGATCTGCCCTGAGACCTGCCTCACCTGCTGTGCTCCCCGAAGCTCAGCGGGGGCCAGGGCTTCCACACCCTCAACATGATTCGTGCTCATTTGCGTCCGCAGGCCGTGGTCTACAGGCGGAAGCTCCCGGCCATGTTTCAGCTGGTGCTTCTCCAGCTGCTGGGTCAGAGCCGTGGGGTGAGAAGCGTCCTTCTTGCGCAGCTGCTGCTCGAGTTCTGCTGTCAGCTGCTCTAGGGCCCACCTGTGCTCCTCCCGCATGGCCTGCATCTCAGACAGGTGACGCGATTCCAGAGAATCCAGGTGTGACGAGTGTCTTGCCTCCAGAGCGCTGACCGCAGCCGCATGTCTTGTCTGCAAGTCAGCCACACGGGCTTCTGAAAGAGCCCACTGCTCACTCTCCACGGAGGCCTTCAGCCCCTCTACCTCGGCCCGGCGTTTGGCCTCCAGCTCCGCCGTCAAGGACAGAACGTGCTGCTGGTGTCTCTCCTGGAGGAGCCGGAGCTCACAGGCGTGCTTTTCCTGGGCCTCCCGAAGGAGGGCATCTTGTTCCGCAGTGAATTTCTCTGTGATTTCTTTACGTTCTTTTAAAAACCTGAGAGGACATGCAAAGTGAACGCGGGCAGCAGAACACACGGTTGTAAAAGCACCAACCTCACTTGGAAACCCCTACTCACCTTTCGTATAGGAAACACTACATCGCCGCCACACTTTAACTGCTCCTGCTCCTTGTCCCTCTGCCACAGATGGCCTGAGAGCACCACCACCAGAAATCAGTGGAGAGTGAAGGGGCCACACGAAGCCAGAAGAGCTCAAAGGACAGAGCCCAGGCATCCCCGCTCACAGACCAAAGTGCAGGACGCAGGACCCACAGCAGGAAACCGCATACGTATTTCCGACAGACACCATGGCAAAGCAGGTGTGACTACTCACGCGTGGCGAGAAGGACCTCAACAGGGAAGGGGCAGCAGGGTCGCTTATAGGAGCCCACGGGGCCATAAAAAACACTCAAAGACCTCAAAAAAACTTTGGGTGTGAATTAAGGGACATGAATTAAAAAGAGCCACAGGTGGTGCTGCCTTGCAGAAACCCAGGCAGGCAGAAAGACCCGCTTCTGAGTGCCCAGGACCCCACCAGGAACTGGAAAAGGCCTAAGCCTCAACGGGGCGCACACTGCATATCAGTGACACGCCTTGGTCAGTTCACACGAAGAACAGTAAGACCTGGGATTACCTCTGTGCCAACCCTCCACCAGATGACTCTGGAAGTGTGCCCACAGATGATCCCATTACGCTTACCACACAGGGAGAACACGGAGGTTTTGTGAGGTTGAGCAAAATGCCTGCGTCCATCCAGCTTACACACGGTGGGTCGAGATCTGAACTCAAGTTCTCAGAGCCCAGATCAAAAGCTCTTGCACCTCACTCATGATGGTGGGGGCAGCTGGCACATGAGAATAAGCACCACCAGCAAGTCCAACGACCCCAAGACCACAACACCCCCAATCACGACAGCTCGGGTTTGCAAACAGCACTGCCAGAGAGGCAAAGAACCAAATCACTTCTAAATATTTAAAATTTAAGGGAAGTATGTATAAATTTGAGGAAAAAACATTTATTTTTAAAAATACCTGAGTTTTAAAAACACAAAGAATTAATATGGATGAACTGCATGTCCTTTTGATAAGTGAGGTCTAAATTCTTGCTTTTAAAATTTTAAAATGTGCACAGAACAAAAATGACGTGGAAGTTGCATGCACAGTAGCGTCCGTCAAAGGAACAGACTGTACGCGAAGGATCTGGACACTGTCTCTGACTTGTTCCAGCACATCAGTTATGGGACATGTAGCCCTATCCCGCTGTCATTTTAGGGTGAAGACTACTAAGCCTACTGAGACTCAGTACATACTGCACTCTGCCCCACCTTCCTGCAGACCTTCCCGCCCTGCTGAAAGCCCACCGCACGTCCTCCCAAGGGACCTGCCTCTCACGCTCTGCTGGGCATCTTGGGGTCAGGCCTCAGGCGGGACACTGGCAGATGGCTCTACAGCGAACACGCTCCTACAGGAATGTGACCTACCTGTTCTGTGCCTGCATCAGCTGGAGGGCACAGTCCTCCTTCAGGCGGAGTGTGGCAAGCTCCCAGTCCTGGTCTGCAGGAGCCAGACGGCCACCTGGCTCCCGGCCACACTGGCTGCACTGTGGACACTCATCCCCCGCAAGCCCGAGCTCCAGCTGCCGTAGACGGCCCTGCTGCTCCACCAGGGATCCTTCCAGGTCCAGGATCTGGGCTGCCTGCTGATCCTGAAGTTGCCTCATTTTGATTTCTCGTAGCTCAAACTTGTTTATTATTGACTGTTTCTCAGCTTCAGCTTGTTCTTTCAGGTCAAGGAGCATCAGCGTGAGTTCCTCTTCAGCCTTTCTCTTTACATTCTCACTTGCCACTTTCCATTCTGCTTCTTTGTCTTTGAATTCTTGCTTCATCAGCTGTAATTTCTCTTTCGCTTTCTTCAGCTCCTCCTGGTGATCTTCTACCAAGCTATATTTTACCTACAGATAACATAATTTCATTTAAGACAGAAGAAATAAAAGGAGAAGATTACTGGCAGTAATGACCCAGAAACTGGCTGTTAACCTCTGGAGTTGGCAGGCCTGGTCAAAAACTAACCGAACTTAACACACACATGTGTGTGGAGCAAACAAGGACAGTGTCAGAGGCCTTCTTTGTGCGCCAAGACCAGTAATGGGGGAAAATCAGGCACATCACAGGGCTTCAGGCAAGGGGAAGGCCAACCACCCCAGAGCAGAGCCACCATCAGCAAAAAAACCTAGAAGTCCGTGAGAATGAGAACAGCAAACATGCAACGAGCTCAAGTCTGTGGCCTGGCTTCATTATATTCCATTATCCACAAGGAACCTGGTCAAAAGACTGATGAACTAAAATCTAAACTTTAAAGAGTATCTTGTGAAAAGGCAGGTGAATCACAAAGCTGAAGGTAGGAAAATATCCTCATTTTCAAAAAAGGAAAGAAAGTAGGTCAATAAACTACTAAACATCATCAAAAAGAAACAAAAGTAAAAATGGTATTGAAGATTGACCTCAATTCCTTACTTAAAAATTAAGTTATTAAAGGGGCACCTGGCTGGCTCGGTCAGTAAAGCATGCAACTCTTGATCTTCAGGGTCATGAGTTCAAACTCCACATTGGGTATACAGTTTGCTTAAAAAAAATTAAGTTTAGGGTCAAGCTTCTGGAGAGGGCTCGAGAAGCTCTAATCAGGCCAACACTCCCAGAGGGTAACAGCTATAAAGACTGGAAAAAAATATAAGAAACTACCCGAAGGCCTGAGAGAGCATCTGAAAGCAGATAGATTGTGGAGAAGGGCTGGATACCCAGAAGAAAGAAATGGCACTGGGCAATTTACCTGTCCACGCCATGCACATAGAAATCCCATAATCTTATTTGTTTGAACAGAAGAGGTAGAAAGTGAGAGGTGAAAGCCCATTAGGACAGAACCAGAGAGAGAGCTGCAAAATCTTTGCATTAACTTAGCCCAAATCTCAGGCTGATTCCTGATGCATACATGAGTGGGCAGATTCCAAGAGCAGACCAACACAAAGAGGATATAATGTGAGTCAGAATGTCTGCTAAAATAAAACAAAACAAAACAAAAAAAACAAAACCCCAATACTCTTCAGCGGTACATAACAGAATCCAGAGTATCCACAATATATCGTTTACAATGTCCAGAATACAATCCAAAACTAGTTGATATACAAATAAACGGGAAAAATGATCCATGCTAAAAAAAAAAAAAAATACAATCATTGGGGAACCCCAAGATGACACAAATGTTGAAATTAGCAAAGTTGGTGTGCCTGGGTGGCACAGCGGTTAAACGTCTGCCTTCGGCTCAGGGCATGATCCCGGCGTTCTGGGATCGAGCCCCACATCAGGCTCCTCTGCTGTGAGCCTGCTTCTTCCTCTCCCACTCCCCCTGCTTGTGTTCCCTCTCTCGCTGGCTGTCTCTATCTCTGTCGAATAAATAAATAAAATCTTTAAAAAAAAAAAAAGAAATTAGCAAAGTTTTTAAAAGCAGATATCCTAACTGCATCTATGAGCAAAAGAAAAATATGCTCATAATGAATAAGAGAACAGAAAATCGTGGCAAAGAAAAAGACATTATTTCTTTTTAAATTTTTTATTATGTTCTGTTAGTCACCATACAGCACATCCTTAGTTTTTGAGGTAGTGCCCCATGATTCATTGTTTGCATATAACACCATACGTGTTATTTTGTAATACATGCCCTCCTTAATACTCGTCGCCGGCCTATCCCAATCCCCCACCCCCCTCCCCTCTGAAAAAAGACATTCTTAAGAAGAACTGAATAGGTTAAAAAAAAAAAACCAAACAACAACAACAACAACAAAAACCATAACCAAATAGAAATTCTAGAATTGGAAAGCATGCTATCTAAAATTTTAAAATTCACTGGATGGACTTAAAAGCAGATTAGAGCTAACAAAAGAAAGAGCCAGTGAACTGGAAGATCAACAGAATTTAACTAACAGGGGAAAAGATTCAAAAAAATAAAACGAACAGAATCTCAGAAACTGAAAGATAGAACCTCCATGTAAATGGAGTTCCAAGAGGAAAGGAGAGAAGGGAGCAGAAATAAAAAACTGAAGAACAGGGGCGCCTGGGTGGCACAGCGGTTAAGCGTCTGCCTTCGGCTCAGGGCGTGATCCCGACGTTATGGGATCGAGCCCCACATCAGGCTCTGCTATGAGCCTGCTTCTTCCTCTCCCACTCCCCCTGTTTGTGTTCCCTCTCTCACTGGCTGTCTCTATCTCTGTAAAATAAATAAAATAAAAATCTAAAAAAAAAAAAAAAAAACTGAAGAACATACTTGGTAAAGATTTCCCAAATTTGGGGAAAGACATAACATACGGAATTCTCTGTAAGCCACTAAAACAGACCACCTTTTCAATAATGTCATTATTAAAATAAGAAAAAATAAGGTCAATAAAGTATAAGAGGTTTTTTTGGTTTGTTGTTTTTAGGTAACTATGTTTCTTAGGATCCCTGATTCTTCTCAAATATTCACAATTTTATGTACTGATTAGAAGAGTTTCATGAGAGAAAAAAATACCAAAGAAAATCACACCCAGGCACATCATGGTAAAATGACTGAGAACAAAAGATAAAGAGAAAAACCTTTGAAGGAGTCAAAAGAAAAACTCCTACATGGTGGGGTTTGGAGAGCTTCCAGGAGGGTGCACACGTGGAGGTGCTGAACGGCGGTACGAGAGGAGCGGGCAACGGGAGCTGCACACCACCGCGCACCTCGCCCTATTCATCTCTTCCATTCGGATGCTCTTGTGTGCATCCTTCTTAATAACCTGGTAGCAGTAAACTGTTTCCCTGGGCAATGTGAGCCTGAAAAGGGAACTGGGTGGGCATGGGAATATTCAGACTTCAAAGCCAAGTCAGACCAAGATGAGTAGGTAACCTGGGGACCCAGTAACTGCAAATGGCTTCTGATGTGGGGGCATCTCACGGGACTAAGCCCTTAACCTATGGGCGTCCAGCACTAACTCAGGTAGTTAGTCTCCAGAGATTAAAAGTAAAGTGGACAGAAAAGGGTATGCCATGCAAACATAATGTGAATGAAGGCCAGAAGGATGGCATTAATGAAAGAGAAAGTAGACTGCAGTACAAACAGTGCTAAAAAGGAGAGAGAAAGAGAGTATTTTTCAGGAAGACAGAACAATCACAAATGTGTGTGCATGTAATAACAACTCCAAAATACTCAGAACACTGACAAAATTAAAGGGAAAAATAGATAATTCTATACTTCCCTCTTGGGGCGCCTGGGTGGCGCAGCGGTTAAGCGTCTGCCTTCGGCTCAGGGCGTGATCCCGGCGTTATGGGATCGAGCCCCACATCAGGCTCCTCTGCTATGAGCCTGCTTCTTCCTCTCCCACTCCCCCTGCTTGTGCTCCCTCTCTCGCTGGCTGTCTCTATCTCTGTCAAATAAATAAATAAAATCTTTAAGAAAAAAAAATATATATATATACTTCCCTCTCAATAATTGATGTAAGCAGATAAAATGGGGGTCCAGGAAAGATATTACACACACACCTAATATCAGAAGTCAGGGAGGAAAGTCTGCCCTTCACTGAATGGTGCCTGTGAAGACCACATGCTGAAAATCACAGACCAGCAAGTGAGTCCACCTACAACGGGCCCACACAGCTCTGCACA
Source organism: Ailuropoda melanoleuca (assembly GCF_002007445.2). NCBI lineage: Eukaryota > Metazoa > Chordata > Mammalia > Carnivora > Ursidae > Ailuropoda > Ailuropoda melanoleuca. Next base: position 309,635 of record NC_048218.1, read on the forward strand.
CAGCTCTACCCACACTTCTGCTTTGCTCCACGTCCTCACGAATGCCTTTGAGAACGACATGTGATCAGACATGCAGTTAGTAATGACTTCATATGAAACTGAGTTTTGATGGAGAATGAAAATCCAGAAAGACCTTCACAGGAACGAACAGAGGGTGAGATCATCAGCCCACAGCATGCAGTAGAGGGAATACAAGGACACTGGTGAAAAAGACGCACAGCTCTGGCCACGTCGGTTCTATTGCTCCAACGCAGGGAGGAGCCACACCCTGCACTGCATATGCAGGGAAACCTGCCGGGAATCCAGGTGAGGCTTACAGGCCAGACTCTGCCAGGTGGGCAGTGCAGCAGGGCTCTCCTCACTCACATGGCACTACAGCCACACCGCCAACAGTCAGCAGAGAGCCCAGGACTCAACACCACTGGGGACACCAGGGCACACAGGGCCTGCAGCTGGCCGCGCCAACCAGCCTGCCACCCACCTGAGGACACCCAGCCAGTCCCCTAATCCTGGAGGCGGAGGAAGAAGCAACAGGGACCCAAACCCTGGCTCGGCTCAGGATGGAGCCCTGTCCAGACTCTGCACGAAGCAAACACAGCTGCAAGTAGCAGGGGGAGGAGTGCCAGGACCCGCATGGGTCTCCAGAGGAGTCTGCCAGCATGGAAGCGGCCAGAGCCACACTTACCCTCTCCAGGTCCTCCCTCAGGTGGATCTCATGCTGCAACTTCTCATGCAAATTTCTGTTCTCTAGTTTCAAGACATCGATTTCTTCCTTGAGCTCCGTCTGAAGAAGCGAGAGTTTAAGCTTGTGCTCAGTTTCCAAACCCAAGACTCTGGCCGCCACCTCTGTCTCCACCTCCAAGGCCGTGTCCTGCACACACGGGAGCGGCACCCGAGCAAGCTCTGTGAGGGGACAAAGAGGCAGGAAGGACAATCAGGCACAAACCTCGAGGAACCCCACGCATCAGACAAGGACACTCACCTTCCAACGCCTCACACAACACAGACCCTAGAACTCTGGCAACCCCTGGGTGAGCCCAGTCAGAAACACCCAGGGCCCCAGATGATGAGCTGCCCTGTCCTAAGCTACCCATACCCACTCACCACCCACTCTGTCCCTTTAGCTGGGGTATCAGGTGACTGTTTTCAACTGTGGGGAACGTGTGGTTCTGGCCCAGGGGGATCCCACCTAGGCTGTTCAGGTCTAGACTTGTCACCTTCCTGGGCTCAAGAATGAGCTGAGTGGTGGACAGCAGCGCTCCACGTGTGCCCGTCAGCGCCCACCGAGCACAGAGCGTGTGCATTGGCTGAGAACCAGGAGGAGAGTGAGAGGCAGAGGCCAAGCACAACGTGACCTGGGCTCTCAGCAGCCCTGCTCCCCCTCCTAGCCCGCCTCATCAGCTCCAAGGGAGCCCGTGCCCAAAACAGGTAGTCGTGCCAGAGCACCCCAGCATCTATCCAGACCCCCTCGCCGTGGGACTCTGTCTCGCCGCCTCCGTGCTACAGGGGTGACAACGTGCCTCCTGGAATCTGTGTCCACGGCTGTCCTTACACCTCCTCTCCTCAGCAGTGGGGCCACAGCCTGTCCCATCTGCTGCATCTGCTGCTAGGACCTCAGCTTCTCCGCCCACGTCCGTCTCCTGTGGCCCCTGGTGCTGCACCTGGTCAGGCCCAAGCCCAGCCCCCTAACTGAGGACACCACCAGGGAGGATTTACAGAGTTAGGGGCTGGGATGTCCAAATAACCCCCGTGGGAGTCCCCAACACAGGCAGCAGGGAAGTGCACACACCTTCGCCGGGCGCTTCTGAGAGCCCCACACGTCGCTCCCCTTCCAACACCTGGGTCCCTACGCGGCCCACCGCCTGCTGAGCTTCCCGGGAAGACTTCGGCGCTGCCAGTTGGCACCGGTGGTTTTCTTCTAACTGCGTGCGCAAATGCAAGAAAAATCACACAGAGGAAACGTTACAAGGGGCCTCATTACCATGTTACCTAATCACAGCCTCCCACGTAACACCTGCTGGGCGGTGCATGTTCGCGCCATCTCCCCGTCCCCAGCATCTCACCCCCGGGGGGCCAAGTAGCTCAGGGAGATGGCAGACCACAGCCCTGAGGAGACAGGCACACACCACTGGCTGGAGAGCCCTCCTCACACCCGTGCTCTACTCACCGAGGCCAACAGAGCCCCAGCTGCCAAGTAGGCCATTCCTGACCAGAACGTTCCTGGACATGAACTGCACGCAGACCCTGACCACCAGACCCCCTTCCCAGGGCCAGGACCTCTGCCAAATGTACCCTGCTCCACTGTGGGGGCCCCCCAGCCTACTTATTCCCAAGCCCCCTCACTCCCTACACTGTGTCTCCCCATGGCACTTTCCCTTCCGCAGTCAGACACATGCCTGGCCTGCCTGGGATATGGACCTGCCCCCAAGAGGAAGGGGCCCCCAAGGGAAGGGTCTCTGGTCACGGCTGTGAGCACACCTGACAAGAAGCCCAGGTCAAGTATCCTGAGGGAAGGGAGGGAGGAAACAAGGAAAAGGCTCAGTGCACGTGCTAAACTCTCCTGTTCCCCCTAAAATGCCGCCAGTAAACCCATTTTCCTCAAAAACCACAGAGTCGTCACATCAACCTCAAGTTCAAGCTCACAATAAGCTCAAATGACCTTCCAAAGCAAGACTTAAATTCCTACATCGCTACAAAAACCAACCACTTGAGTGACTGGAAGAACTGAGTCCAGAAACAGACTTGTGCCCCTGGGACAAGTAAGCACAGAAAAGGCTGTGTTTTAACAAGTCGAGCCTGAAAGAGTGACTCGCCATTTAGAAAAAGGTAATAAACTCAGAGTCTACATACATCTGCTGGACAACAGCTCAGTTCCAGGTGGGTGAAAACTAAAAATTAAAGACTTTAAAAGAACCAGAAAAGGGGCACCGGGGCGGCTCAGCCACGAAGCATCTGCCTTCGGCTCAGGTCATGATCCCAGGGTCCTGGGACGGAGTCCCGCGTCGGGCTCCCTGCTCAGCGGGGAGCCTGCTTCACCCTCTCCCTCTGCCCCTCCCCCAGTTTGTGCACTTCTCTCACTCTCTCTCAAATAAATAAAATCTTCAAAAATAAATGAATAAATAAATAAAAGAATAAAGTACAAGAACCAGAAGACGATGCAGGGAAACGCTGGGCGCTCTGAGAAAGGGGCCAGAGAGCCAAGGGCCAGGGAAGGACCCACAACTGCAGACCCGGGCCCACGGGCACCCCTGCAAGTGAGTACAACCAAGTCCAAAGGAGAGCAGAGTGGGCCCTCAAAACCACAGGGGGAGGGGGGCAGATGCCACGAGAGCAAAGGTGTGGAGGGAGAACTTCAGGGGGCGAGAACGGTCAATTTCAAGTAAAAAAAGGTTTGACCTCATTAAAAACCAAACAAACCCAAACTGAAAAGAGACACTGGCGGTCCATCAACGAGGGACAAACTGGCGATGTCCAGCGGTAGCAGGGTGGTGAGGGGGGAGGTGAGTAGGCGTGGGGCTCCCACACCCCGCTGGCTGGCGGGTGTTTGGCCAGATGCCCTGAGGAGGGCACGGTGGCCTGTCAACATTTCAACACATACACATGTGCAACAAATACACTGGACTTCTGGTTAAACACACACACATTCCATCATTCTTCTTTTGCTGCCTTCCTGAAGTGTGGCTACGATGACCAGGAAAATTTAACTTAGAATCCCATAAGGAGAGGAAACAGCAAGAGGTCATCAAAGAACCAAAGATGACCAACCCTGGAAGACAAAAATCAGAGCTCACGGCAAGGTCCAGAGCCCAGAAGGCAGAAAGGCTGTGCACACCCAGGGCCCGCAGCCTGAGGCGGGCCCAGGGGACCTGGCCATCTAAGGCAAGACCCCAGGAGGAGCTCTGCCACGGGTCTCCCCAAAACCAGGGGTGCCTCACGACACGCATGAAGACATGGCCATGGGTCGCAAACCAACACAGGGGACCCCAACATCCACACAGCACAGACACACACATGGACGGACGGCTGGAAAGCAGGGACACACAGGAGGCACGAGAAACCCTTTAATACCAATGGTCTCCAGAGAGGCGCGTGAGAACGCTGCACCCTAGGCAAAGACAGGAGAGCACAGCAAGAAAGCAGAACCCCTAGAAAATAAAATGATCACAGAGATAAAAAATTTAACTGAAGAACTGAGAACAAGGCTCACGAGAGCTGCGAGGAGATAGCGCTCAGGACACTGAAAAAGAGTGCTGACGAGACCGGCCTCCTGGAAGCGAAGGGAGAGTCTCAGACGCAAGGCCTCCCCCACTCCCAGTGTGACAAGTGGACACACACGCACGTGAACTGCTCCCTGAAAACTTGAGGGCACTCATGGGGACCCCAGGGCTGTTGCAGCACAGGCAGCTCACACACAAAGGGAGAATCTGTGGGACGGACTGGCTGGCAGCTCTCCAGGGCAGCTCTCCACGGCGTGGCGGCAAGAGGACAGAGAACACGTGCCAGACGGGTTATACCCGCCAAACACACACGAAAATGAACCATGAGCCCTTGCGTCTCCACTGAGGGGACAGATGCAGCAAAGAGAGGGGCCACATGCAGACACACACCGGCTCCCCAGGCAGCAGGGACCATCCAACTAGAATGCAGAGTGACCCCAGGACAACAGCGGGCAAAGGGTCCAGAGGGCAGGATGGGGCCCTGGACAAGGACCCGGAGGCACTGCTGTGCTGGGCATGAGGGCCGTGCTGTGGCAGCCATGCCACGCCCAGCAGGACACACGAGCAAGGAAGTGGAAGGGAGGGAACCATCCCATACCACACTCCTGCCCCCAGGAAATAATCACACACAGACAGAGAAAAGGACATTAACAATGGGAAACAGGAAGCAGCCTGTTCAACAGGATAAACTGTGTCCCCAAAATTCACATGTCAAAGTCCGAACCTCCAGCACTTCAGAATGGGACTATGTGGAAACGGGGATGCTCAGGGCGCATGTGCACAGAGGAACCACATGAACAGGCGGCATAAGAGCTGCCGTCTGCAAGCCAAGGAGACAGGCCGCAGGAGAAACCAGCCTTGACGTCCACCTTCCAGCCTCTTTCTGCTGCTTAACCATGCGGTCTGTGATCTATTCACAATGGCCACCTGAGGCGACTGAGAACAGATGCTGACAGCAGAGCTGCGCTCACTGGGGCAGAGCACGTCTGCACGGGGCCGCCGTCCGTCACGGCAAGCCACCTGCCCAGGGTGATGGCCATGAGACCCAGGTACCGACACCTCAAGGCATTGCCATCAAATAAAAGGGAACCTTTGGTGACAACTGGAAGGCTACCCTGGTCACATCTCAAGTGCCTGCAGCCCGTGTGTCCACGGACCGAGGAAGGATAAAGACGACGCGGTGTGTACGCCACAGATTATTACTCGGCCATGAAGAAGAAGGCGATCTTGCCATCTGTGACAACGTGGATGGGCCTCGAGGGTATGATGCTGAGCAAAGTCAGTCAGTCAGAGGAAAACACGTCCCACATGATCTCACTTACAGGTGAAACCTGGAAACTGAGCGGACAGATTCGGAGAACAGACCGGCGGTTGCCAGAGCGGGGGTGGGGGCGGACGGAACGGGAGAAGGTGTCCGAGGGTACGAACCGCCAGCTACAAAACAGAGTCTGGGGTTGTAGCACACAGCACGGCGACTAGACATAAAAATGCTGTATTGTACGTGTGGAAGCTGCTGAGACAGGACAACTGACACGTTCTCGTCCCAGAAGGAAGAAACTCTAGCCCTGGGTGTGGACAGATGTCAGGCGGACCGCTGCGGCACACCAACGTCAGCACCTTGTGCACCTGAAGCGGACGCTATGTGACCATTTCCCCTCAGTGAAGGAAAGAAGGGGCCGTCACCTCAGGCTGAAGGTGGAGTCCATCAAGGTGCTCTCTTCTTTCTTTTTCAGACCTCTCTTCTAAAATCACACTGGGTGCACTAAGAGAGAAAATGTGTTTTAAAACCTCCCCATGTGCCCTTCCTCCTCCCTGCTCCCTCCACGGCGATCCTACTGTCAAGGACAGGAGCCCTCGGCGGAGCGGGCTGTGCGCGTGTGACTGCGTGGGGGGAGCCTTGTCGGGGCAGAGGGGACCCCGGGTGCTGCAGGTCACGCACTGCTCCTGGCCTAACGCGCTCTTGCTTCAAGGCCCCAACACGCGCTGTGTTTCTCCACTGGCATGAAATCACCAATAAAACTAGATTTCAATTCAGCTCAAGGGTCCCGTATTTCGAAAACACACTGAAGATGAAAAGGACTTACGCACCTGATTTCCACAGATTCCCGAAGAGACTCCTGTAACCGCTGCTGTAACAGAATCAGGTCTTCTTGGTAACTTTTCTCAGCCTCCTCTAATTTCTTCTCAAAGTAAATTCTCAACTGCTCCAGCTCAGACTCGTGCTCGGCTTTCTCTCGCTGCTGCTGCTGCTGGAAGTCTCGCTTTAGGTGCTCGAGCTCTGCCCCATGAGGCGTGCGGGCCGGGTCATGGAACTCTTTAATGGGAAGGAATTACGCAGTCACCTTCAGACGAAACACTGAGGAGACATCAGGAGACACTGCAGACCTCAACTCCAGAAAGGGCCCGGGTCCCAGCACCCGCGAAGGTGAAGCGGGACCCCTCCGTGGCTTACGCCTCACATAGGGAGGTGGCCTGGGCGGCCTCAGCGGATCCCATGGGCCCCCTGGAAGCAGTGCTTTCTCAGGCTGGTGCTGAAGGCGTCAGAGAAACCAGAAGTATGAGAGGCACTCCACGTGTGGCTCAGGCCGCAGGGCAGGGACGTGGGTGGCCCCAAGGCCCCGAGAGCCCCAGCCAAGGGCCAGCAAGGAAACAAGACCTCAGCCCTACAACCACAGGGACTCACTCTGCCACGGCGTCAGCGAGCCAAGTTGAGGCCCAGCCAACAGCTTGATTCCGGGTGCGGGTGATCCCAGACAGGAAACCCAGGCACACCATCCCACTCCCACCTACGTAACATCTGCCAGCTAATAAATGTGTGTGCCTTCAAGCCACGAAATCTGTGATATTTCATGAAGAGCAACAGAACAGTGACACACGCTGACCTCGAGAAAACACACACCATTGCTATTTTCAGCAAGAAAATACTACAGCTGTTAAACAATAATCAAAAATTAGCTTTCAAATAATGTGGATGTAAGCTGGTCACTACCCAGAAGTTTCAAGACAAACATCCCTAAAGGACCCCTGGAGGCCAGGGCACGGCTCCCCACGGGCCTTGTGACAGCTGACTGCAGGAGCTCATGCCGCTGGGCCCTCTGCAGGAGCGTGAGCCGTGGCCGTCAGCCAACAGGCACGAGGGAAAGACAAGGTGTGAGCGGACAGGGGAGGCCTCGCCCACCACACGGGTCCCTGGCCCTTCCTCATAACCCTGCTCTCTGCCCCCAGTGATGTGTGCCCAGCAAGGGGGACCCCTAGACTGAAAAGGCTCCAACTAGATAGCGTTGGCAGAAACACGCATCCGCCTGTCTCACTCGCTCGCGTCTCCTGACTTCCTGCCGAAGGCACTGTCCACGAGCAGGGACTGTTCTTACAGAAGGTCTTGTAGGAGGGGCCAGGTGACTGCCAGGCCCTGCCAACTTGGGCGTCACCCTCGGGGCCACAGGAGCCTGACAGCACCTGCCCCAGGTGAGCTCACAGGGCGTCACACAGTAAGGCGCACCTGCACCCCCCAAACACCCGCTGACATGGCTTCTCGGTAAACACCAGCCCTGGTGCAAGCTTCATCCCTCTCACACTCGCAAACTGCCTCACAGGAACGTGAGGAAAAAAAACGATTCTGTAGCCATTACTTAGCTAACTTGCTCGAAGACGAAACCAAGGCCCTCAAGTTTCCACCGTAAGACCACACACCAGTCTTCAGAAAAGTTTACAAAATCGCTCTTTCTGTGCCTGCTATATTAAGTCCTAGTTTGGGGTTTGAACAATTAACACAGCTTTAGCTTTTGAGGATCTGAACTTTCAGCATGAAACTCCTCACCACTCGGGTCCTGTCTGTCGGGTCTCGGAGACTCGAGCTGGGACCACAGGCGCCGGATCTCTTCTTGTGACTGAGCCTTCAACTCTGCGTAGGACGCTCGGAGGCCCTCTAACTGGAAAAGGAAGGCGACAATGTGAGACACTGCCCAAGACCAAGCCCAGAAGGTCTGCGCCCAGCTCTGGGGGCACACAAGGTGAAAGCCCAAACCCATAGCCCAGAGAAAACGAGCCACAGCAGCAGCAGAGACTACAGCCCATTTCTAACACACCTTTACCTGCTTGTAGTCTTGTGTTTCCCTCACTGAGTGAGGATGGAAACCTTCTCCATTGTCCTAAACACACATCCTTCTAACTTGTCAGGGGAGGGAGGGCTGGGCTCCTTTCCAGGCTGCCGGTCAGTACGAGCCTCCTGGAGGTCCCTCTGTTGTCCACCCCAGGGGCCCTCCCTCCCCCTCCTGTGGCATGGTGGGATTTTCTCTGCTTTTTTCGCTTAATCCCCCGGAAAGGGTCTCTTCAGGGGTGAACAGAGCCAGCCCATCCTGCAGCCACAGAGCTGAGAGCAGCAACCACCGTCCTCACGGGGGGGCTCAGGGGTCAAGCCACAAGCCGCTCCAAGGCACTAAGTGGGCAGGTACGAGGGCAGGGCTGAGGGCTGAGGGACAAGCCCTGCCAGAGGGGACATGAGACAAGGGAGCTCCGGCCTTCAGTGGCCCTAGGGTCAGCCTGCTGCCTTGTAGATGGCCCTGCCAGCCTCACGCAGGGACAGGACAGAAGGGGCCCTTCGGTGTTTCTTTCCCATCGGCAAGGGAGAATCAGCACGGAGGTGATGAGGAAAGGCAGCTGGAGCAGCTGCGAAAGCCACAGCAGCACAAGCTCCTCCTGGGCTCTCCTCTGAAATCCGGGCACAGGCCGAGACGGACTCCGCCTCTCTGACTCTCGGCCAGATGCCCGGGGCACTGACGGTCCTCGGGACAGAAGCCCTTGGGTGTCTGAGTAAGATCTGACCATGTCTCCCACCATGGGCACGTGCTGTCTTGCTGGACAAGAGTTCTGAATACACAAGCAGCAGCAGTGTTTCTGGCAAAGTCTTCTCAGGACCTCTCTCTTTACTTAGGGTTATGGTCAGAGAACATGGCGTCTGGGTCCCAGGGGCGCTGGTAAAGAATACAAATTCCGTGTGTGTGTGACCCGGCATAACCGTTACACCAACTCCACAGACTCTATCCTTCCTTCTCTATCTACTAAATTCCGACGGTCTCTTTAAATTTACTACTGAAGTTTTAGGAAACAAGAGAACATGGAACAGGCCCATCCAAACTCTTCTGAAGCCTCCCCCCCCTGCCAAGGAGGTGAAGTACGGAAGCCGCCGCCCACCTCCAGCTGGTGTTCTGCCTCCTGGTCTCGGAGTCTCAGCTCCAAGTCCCGCTCGTACTGACAGCGCTGGGACAGCAGGTCTTCACGTAACTGTCTCAGGGCTGCTTCCTGTTGTGTCTCCAGAGTCCTCAGGGCACCTGGACAGCGGCACACACCTCCCTGAGGCCGTGGCCTCCTCAACCGCGCAGGAGCACCGCTCCTTCCAGACCCCGCGGTCCCAGCACCCTGCGCTCCTGGGGAGCCGCCCCAACAGGCACCACCTCCTCACCGTGGTGGCGCCGTGTGACAGCCAACAGGAATAAAAGGTAAACAATCGCAGCATTACCTTCCTGTTAACAATTTACTAATGGAACATGGACAAGTATCTCTGAAACAAAGGTTTCAGGAGAGGTTAGGGAGCTTGAGAACTCTGTGGCCGAGGGGAGACCCCAAGGCTGAACCTGAGCTGCCCAGCTGGCCCCGCACCTGTCTCCAACACGCACCCACAGCCCCTGTGGCAACAAAACACAGGACGCTCATGCCCAGCGTGAGCCTGACACAGCACGCGACGTTTGTTCTAGCATTCCACATAATCAGTCCCCTCCTCAAACCTGCTCATTTTAATTTGAAACTCACATTCAGCCTGATTTTTGGCTTGAAAAATCTTCTCCAATTCAGCTTTCTGTTCTGCCAATTCTTTCTTAAACTGGTCTTGTAAATTCTCCAACTCCAACCGATGCTTTGCAAACAATTCTCTGCGTAGGTTTTCTAAGCATAAACCTCTCTCCGATTCCCAGTCTTGCTTCAGGTTCTAATTCGAGAAAGGAAAGAAAAGACTATGGGCCACAGTGGACTATCTGTGGTAAAAAATTCAAACTGCATTTGAAAACCAGGCGTGGGCAGTCACTGCAGCCAGACCAGACTGTCACTCCAGGAAGCTGAATGGTCCCCCACCACCAGGGACAGGGGCAGAGGGAGCAAGGACCACCTGCCTGGAAACAAAGCGTGGATGAAGGTCCTCCACGGTGACATCACCTGACTTCTGCTGAGGGCTGGCTTTGTCCCAAATGCCCTAAAGAATGAGTCCCTACTGTCCAGCTTAGAGGGGTGGAGAGCTGGGGCACAAGCCTCCAACCTGGGACTGACAGCCATCCTCCACCAACTGCCTGGTCAGAGCAGCCAGGGCCTAAACGCCCACGTGCCTGATGTCAGATACGTGTCCCCTAATGTCACCAACGTCCCCTGACCTCACCAGCCACTTCCTCTGCTGTCACCAGCACCAACAGCCCTTCCACAAACGTAGCCTTGAGAAAGGGACACACAGCCAGGATGAAAAATTCCAGTGAGAGACTTCTTCAGAGAGGAGCTAATTCTGCCCCCACCCCAAAACAGAACTCTTTCCCCAGGAGGGGTGTGGGGTGAAATCAGCGGGATCACTACAGGACATATGGTCAGCACAGCACATGGGGCCAGCTGCGGCGTCGATGGCACAGCCACTCTGACCCCCCCTCCCCCCGTGCTCCCCCAAGGTGCCTGGGATCTGCACCCCACACGTTTTACTCAGTCTCCACAGGGCACCTCCCTGCCCGGGGACATCTGTCAGTCCCGGAGCACAGTGAGGGTTGGGCCATGTGGGCCACCTGGGAATCAGACTTGAGGGTGCAAGAGCTTCGCGTCACAGAGTAAGTACACGTGAAACCCCAAACGAGATGTGCTGATAAATTCAAACTATACAAAGAAAAGAATGCTTTTCCTCTAAAGCAAAGGCATGCATTTTCTACCAGTCTGCTCAATTAAAGCTCTGATTGGCTTCTGTCTGAATCAGGTGAGGGGCTTTCCTGGGGGGGACTCTGAGCAGGCTGGAGCGATGGAGGAGGAAGGGGAAATACCGCATACCCAGAATGACATTTCTTTTTTTTTTTTTTTTAATGTTTTTTTATTATATTACGTTAGTCACCATACAGTACATCCCTGGTTTCTGATGCAAAGTTCGATGATTCATTAGTTGCGTATAACACCCAGTGCACCATGCAATATGTGCCCTCCTTACTACCCATCACCAGTCTATCCCATTCCCCCACCCCCCTCCCCTCTGAAGCCCTCAGTTTGTTTCTCAGAGTCCATAGTCTCTCATGTTTCATTCCCCCTTCTGATTACCCCCTTTCTTTATTCCTTTCTTCCCCTACCCCAGAATGACATTTCTAACGACGTCTACCTCTATCATCCGTGCGTTTTTCTCCATCTCTGACTGTAACTTCTCCTTCAGCTCAGCTGCAAGGAAAACATTAAAGCAGATCAGACCACAGAGTCTCCGAGTTTCCCACAGTCTTACCACTGGGCAGTGAGAGGGCTGCCAGCACACACGGGAACACTCACCAATGCTAAAAGGACAACAGGGCATGTCTGTGAGGGAACAAGAGTCCCACGTGTGACAGAACGAACAAATTATATTCCTGCCCAAACCAAGGACGGAGCCTTCCAGCCAACCTGACAGCCCCACACAAGCTGGCTCCAGCGCTGCAGGGTCCCTGGGCACCTTAGACCCGAGTCCCTCTTCTGGTCTGTCTGCCCCACACCAGGCCCTCACGCACCCTGGGCCTGTAGTCCAGGCTCCTGCCATGCCGGAATCTAGGCAAGGTATGGAAGACAGACAGGCAAAGACCTTCTAGTTCCCAAGCCCCGAGGGAATAACCATAAGAAGAGGTACCAAGTGCTGGGGTGCAGAGGAGGGACGAGGCTGGCCTGATATGCACTGAGAGGTGTGTGCACACTGGGGGACGTGGGCACCAGGAAGAGACGCAGGGACCTCGGGAAAGGGCCGAGGGGAAGCTGGGGCCAGCCAATGCCACAGGTATAACGTGAGGGTGACCTGAGCAAGTTCAGAGCTCAAGCAAAGGCCAGACACCACCTCTGAGGGGAGGTCACAGGGGCCCAGCCCAGGGCAGAGCCTCATAGAGCAGAGGGCAAGTGTGGGTCCCTCTGTGGTCCCATTCCCAGGGGTGAGCAGAGAGAAAACAGCACAGGAAGGGGCGTAAGGTAAAGCATGTTTTGTATTTTTAAAAATGAGCAAAAATGTAAAAAAAAAAAAAAAAAAAAGAAAAACTACGTATTTATGTTTGCTTGAATCGACATGAAAAAACACGGGACAGCGTTCCCAGAACCTGAGAAGACTGGCTCCCTCTGAGGGCTGGGGGTGGGACCCGGAGGAGGAAAACTTTGAACAAATCTGAGGCCACGCACCCTACTTTCATTTTTCAAATGAAAAACTCAACAAACAGGCAGAAGAGCAGAGAAATGGGGGTGACTGCTCATGGGCACAGGTTTCTTTCTGGGAGATGAATGTTCTAACCTTAGATTGTGGGGATGTTTGCATGACTCTGAAACGCATACTTTAAATGGGAGAATTGTATGGTATGTGAATTACAGCACCATCAGGCTGGTGTTTCCAAAACTGATGTTTACAAAAGCAGTAACTAACAAAAAAGTAGAAAAAAACCATTAGGGGCGCCTGGGTGGCACAGCGGTTAAGCGTCTGCCTTCGGCTCAGGGCGTGATCCTGGCGTTACAGGATCGAGCCCCACATCAGGCTCCTCCGCTATGAGCCTGCTTCTTCCTCTCCCACTCCCCCTGCTTGTGTTCCCTCTCTCGCTGGCTGTCTCTAGCTGTCAAATAAATAAATAAAATCTTTAAAAAAAAAAAAAAAGAAAAAACCATTAAACATAAAATTACACCTTAGAAGTAAATAAAGAGCTCAGTCTAGGCCAGAGAACCACCACAGGAAAAGGTGCCTAGGCCGTCCACCGGGAGCCACGTGGCCCCACTGTGGGGTGTGGGCGTCTGTGTCCAGGAGCATCGGGGTCGGTCAATAAAGCTCGGCCACAGACATGGTCCCGTCAAAGAGGCAACAAGGAAACTTCCAGCACATAAGCACATCACATGACACCACTTCAAAAACGAACACAAGCCCACTGGAGAAGCGGACAGACGGCAAGGGGACAGCAGAGCCCCCCAGAGCAGGATTCACACTGCCCCTACCCCGGAGAAGAACGATGCCCTGCACGCACGGCACCCGTGAGCGGGCAGAGAGATCTGGATGGGACGTGCCGCTGATGGGGTCACCCGCTTGCCTCCCCAAAACCGGCAGCAGGGCCAGTGCCTCACAGACAAGGCCTGCACCCCCGCACCTGTCTCCCGGCCGCGCCTCCGCACCTGTCTCCTGGCTGCACCGCAGCACCGTCTCCTCCCGCTCCCGCGCGTGCTGCTCCCTGGCGAGTTCCAGCTCCTGCTGCTGCCTGCTCCGCAGCAGAGCCAGCTCCTGGGCGTGCCGACCATTCAGCATGGCCCGCAGCTCCGTCAGCGCCGTCTCCTTCTCCTTCTGGAGGTTGGCCTGCGTCAGCTCCAACTGCGCCGTGTGCATGTTGCTCAGACTCAGGCGCAGCGCCTCCAGCTCCAGGGAGGGCACCGGCTGCGGGGGAGAGAGGGGTTTCTGGGGCGCTGGGGAAAGCAGCTGCACAGCTCACGGGAGCGCCAGGACACTGCCCGGCACGTCCGTGTCTGCCAGGACGCTACAGCAGCAGCCCCCCAACCACCGCCACAGGCTCTTTCCACCTGCTTCCCGCGAGCCTCGTGCTCGAGGGACGGCACCAGCTCGGCCCCCCACAGGACCTCAGACAGCCCCAGCAGAGCCTGGCAGCTCCCCAACCACCTAAAACTGCCCACCCAACCCTATCTTGAAGCCCTTCTAGCCCCCATGTGCCCTCCCTCCACCTAAACCATGGCTCTGCAGACAGCTGGGGCCGTAGTTCTTTCCCAAGGGCACAGACACACAAAGCCATTGGGCACACAGACTCCCCAGCCCGTAGGACCATTCTGGCCGGAGACAGGTGATGCTGCAAGACCTCCATCAGAAACATGGGGTGATAACCAGAAAACAGACAGAAGGAGGCTTTGCAGTCACTGCCAACGAGGGCAAAACGTGAAGCCAAACAGGGCCTAGCAGGTGCTGAGTTAAGGACACCATCAGGAACCCCATGCTCCAGACCAGAGACAAATGAGCTTTGCACTTCACTGCTCTGGAGGGTGGGCAGAGGGGACAAAGGAGACATTTCTGCGCCTAGCTAAGATACGGGGAATCTGATTCTCCTTCCGCCGCCTTGGGGAAAGTGGAGAAAGGACAGGGTTCCAGGAAGCACACCTTATTTCCAATTAACACAAACAACAGAAAAACATGCCTGGAACTTAGCACTAAGGGGCACCCAAAAAAGCATATAGATAAAATGAATAAAGGGGGGCATCTGGGTGTCTCAGCCGGTGATGCGTCTGCCTTCAGCTCAGGTCATGATCCCAGGTCGTGGGATCGAGTCCCACATCAGGCTCCCTGCTCAGCGGGGAGTCTGCTTCTCCCTCTCCCTCTGTCTGCTACTCTGCCTGCTCAAGCTCTCTCTCTCTGTGTCAAATAAATCTTTAAAAATAAATAAATAAAATGGATAAAGGAGAGCTATAAGCAGAAACGATGGGAAAAGAACACATATCTCCAAAGAGGCCAGCAGGGACCTCCAACGGGACAGTGAGGCCACAGTGAGGTGCAGGGATGCACGCCAGCCCTCCCGCTGCAAGGGAGTGTCCAGAGCACCCTGCGCCTCCCGTAGGTGGCAGCCACCAGGGGAGTCGGATGGGCCTCCAGGACGGCTTTCACGGCTTCTATTCCTCGAGGCCCCTCAGGGCCACGGCATCGCCTGTTCAATGAGTGTTAGCGGCAGCTGACAGGGAAACCGCCAGCTGTGCTGCGAGCAGCACCTGGCCAGACTCGCTGCCCCCAGGTGTCCTCGCACGTCCCTCCACCTGCCCTTTCAAAGGCCCCGCACACAGCAAGCCTGCTGCACACATCCGTCCACTCTGTGATAAACCTCTCCGACCTGTAATGCTCCCAGATCCCAAACCGCTGGTGCAAATTACAGGACGAGTATGCAGGAGTCGGCCGCAGCCCCGCGCCCTGCGCCCCTGGGCGTGGGCCCGAGCGTCCCGGCTCACCTGGGTCTGCGGCGGCACCTGCTGCATCCCCATCGGCTGCTGGATCTCCACGGCCTCCTGCTGCCGTGCGCCAACCTCACACTTCTGTCTTCTCATCAGTTCCGCGATTTCTTGCTTAGGTTCTTGTTCACATTCCTAAGGACGGAAAGCAAAGAACGTGACCCAGAGATCGCACGTGAGAACACCGTCCCTAAAAACAGCACACCAGAGAGAACCGAGTCCTGCAGTGTCCACAGCAGCACTACTCACAACGGCCAGGAGGTGGAAACGACCCAAGCATCCATACATAGGGACACATAAACAGAACATGGAGAAGCCAGTCAAGGGGGCACCACTCAGCCATAAAAAGAAGCCACGACACTGATAACCTCAAAACGTCAGACTCCATGAAAGCAGCCAGACACATCCTGTGCAGTTCTGTGAATATGCAATGTTCAGAACAGGCAAACCCGCAGGGGCAGAACACCGGCCGGTCGGTGCCGGGGGGGCTGGAAGGACAGAGGAATGGGGAATGACTGTGAGTGGGTATGGGGCTCCTTTTCGGGTAATGAAGATGTTTTGGAATTAGCTGTGACGGTTGCACAGCACAGTGATCGTATTAAAAGCCACTGATATATATACTTCAAAACGGTGAATTTTATATACGTGAATCACCTCTCAATAAAAATAACTATGAAACAACATTCGACCTGTTTAAGTGGCTTAGAGTAAAGTAGAAAACCCCAGTGAGAGAGGCTGCTGCAGGATACCGGACCGTAGCGTGAGCTCCGCAGGCTATTTGCCCCTCCGTCAAAGGAGGGAAGGGATACTCACCAGACAGAAAGTGTACATGAAATGCAAGCGGTGGGTGCCAATAAAAGCTGAAGATGTAAGATGCCAATTGAACCTAAAGACGTAAATCTGAAACATCATCCTATAGCTGGTAAGTCAGCAAAAGCTGGTAGTAGTATCGATCCTCAATGTCACCAAGGTCGTGAGGAAACAACCAAACACTGTCAATGACACAGTCAGTTGGTGTAACTTTTTCTTGTGAGCTATTTTGACAACATACGTCAAGAGCCACGTTTCTGTCTTAATATCCCCAACTCTGGTGCCTGGGCGACTCAGGGGGTCAAGCATCTGACTCAATCTCAGCTCAAGTCTTGATCTCAAGGGTCATGAGTTCAAGTCCCACGCAGGGCTCTGGGCGGGACTAAGAGCCTACTTAAAAAAAATTTCTCAACTCTGGGAACATTTTCAGCATCAACAATCCAAAGAGAAAAGAAAAGCTACAAGCCCTCTATGAGCATCCCCGTCTCCCTTATCCCACCCCCCCCAACCAGACCCCACCCCGCCTGGAACAGGCTGCTACACAAGCCTCCCAGCTTCCCCTACGTGACAGCCCAGACCTTTGTCTGTGGCTTGTCTACAAGGCACCTTGGACTCAAACTGAACTGAATTTCCCTGCCCAAGCCAGGGCTCCTCCAGCATTATCCCCTCAGTTAACAGTACCCCAGACCCTCACAGTCCTCCTGTTCCTGCCTCCCCTCACAGGACCCCACGGTAGCCCAAGGCCGGTCCTGGCATTCTTCCATTCCCATGAGCACAGCTGGCTGGCCCACATGGTCACTCGGCCTAATGTGAGGTCACTGGCTTGGAGGCCAGATGATGCATTCAGAAAACAAATCCAACCTTGTCACTCCCTGGAAAAACTCAGTGCATCTGCTGCCCTTGGGAAAAATCCCTGCAGGGGGGCAGTCCCTCCTGCTGTCCCACTTGGCACTTGCCTCATGCACCAGGGGGCCCCTGTGCCCTCACACCAGCTCTGCCTCCCCTCCTTTGGCTCCTCTGGGACCTTCCCAGCCTCTGTGACCATTTCCAGCCCTGACCCCCATCCCTGCAGAGGTTCCCACTGCTCTCTACACATGTCGGGGATGCCCAGGAAGCATCAGCACTGCTGGTGAAGACACACATACAAGGGCCCCTCCATCTATGAGGGCCCACAACGTGGAAGCCAGCTGTTCCAAGGGAGCATTACAGCCCTTTAAATGTCATTATGGACCCTTCTCCAAATTAACGGACTTTTTCCAATGGTAAAAGGTAATATAGGAATGTCCAGTTTTAAACTAAAAGGCAGAATCTTAAAACATTTTCACTACAAACGTCAGGATTGTTGGATAAAATAAAACAAAAATGACTCTAAATGCTATTAAGGGAGGAAACACCACATGCGCCAGACAGGAGGCACATGGAACCTAAAACGATCTAAGGAGACAGGGACACATGAGAGCAGCACATGGTCCCAGAATCAGCGGCTTTGCTGGGAGGGTGCTTAGAAATGACATGTGCAGACACAGCCAGGTGTCCTGAAGGCCTGTGCAGCAGGACCGGAGCATATCCTCACTGCCCGAGGGTGGGAAGGCCAGGTGCGGGGAGGTCAGGGAGCTCATCCATCTCCAAACGTGGAGGCAGAGGAGACGATGTGGGGGCATCTCTCCTGAAAAATTAAAACCCCGGCCTGCTCATCGTGTTTGTTTACAAATTTATAGATGCCACGGGATGCAGAAATCCCCAAAGAAACTGACCTAAAAATAAGTCCTAGCAGGGGCACCTGGGTGGCTCAGTCACTGAAGCATCGGCCCTCAGCTCAGGTCGTGATCTCAGGTCCTGGGATTGAGCCCCGTGTTGGGCTCCCTGCTCAGTGGGAACCCTGCCTGCTGCTTCCCCTGCTTGTGCTCTCCCTCTCTCCCTGACAAATAAATAAATAAAACCTTAAAAAGAAAAAAAAAGGCTCTGGAACCCTGTGGGTTTGGCAAAGTCCCTGCCAGAAGCCCACGGTAGGGGATGTGGTTCAGCGTGATCTCCGAGCATGGCCGCACACACTTTCTGAGAAGCAGGAGGGGCCCCAGATCCCAGACGTGCATCTCCTCTGCTCCCCGGGACACCAATCAGATACACATCTGGCACCCATCTGGAGGGGCTCCCACAAGCCAGGACACATCTGGCACCCATCTGGAGGGGCTCCCACAAGCCAGGGAAACCACACAGACACTTCACGAAAAGTGAGCACACCACAGGCTACTTTAGGAACGCTAACAGGTATGTGGAAAACAAAATATTACAGAAGAAAAGCCCTTCAGCAGCACCCACAAGTGGTTCCCACACAGGTGCGCAACCCAAAATAATCCCAAGCCATACAGTTAACTTGCAGTGAAGAACTGACTGCACCTCTAAATACTGGGCAAACTTCAAACCAATTCGCTCATAAAAAGGTACAGTTACACTTAAAAGCAGCTTCAAAGTATCTCTAGGAAACATTACATTATACAAAATGATATCACTGCCTTTAAGAAATCCAAACAGAATGTCCTGAAATACAGACAGCAAAGAGAAAACCAACAATTCAGCAGATGGATTTAAGAGCGATTACACACAGAAGAACAGAGGCAGTAAAGGAAGAGATAACCCAGATGAAATCTTCCAGGGTAACCAAAAGAAGGAAAGTACAGAAAACAAGGTGGGAGAGGGTGCACAAGAGGAGCTCTGGAGACCGTCGTCGGAATTCCAGGCCCCTGGAGAAAGAAGGGCCAGACACTGTGCATGGAGGTACTGCCTGGAGATTTTCTAGAAGCAGCAAAAGTGAAAGGTATCAGCCACAGACCAAAAGACCCCATAATCCCACATCTCTGTAGTAAAATAATAGAAGTGCACATCCAGGCCTCGTAAAGTAAAACTGCAGAATACCAAACAGGAAGTCTGCAAAGCAGCAGTGGCAAAAGAACAGAGCACTGACCGCTGACACAGAAGCCAGGGCAGAGAAGGATAAACCCCCAGCTCGTGACACACCAACCACCAATCTGAATGTCCACACCAGTAGGACCATCTCCCAGGAACAAAGGGAAAAAACCAAAAATACATTCAGGAAAACATCAACTGGGAGCATCAACATGAGTGGGGTCTTGCTACAGGAAATACTCAAGAGTGTTCTGCAGACAGAAGGAGCATGACCCCACCGGGGAAGCCAGAAAAGGAATAAAGGATGAAGAAAATGGAACTACAATACTAGCCCTAAGCAACAAGAACCAACCACTAGAAAGTAAATGATTCCTTACATCATGATTCTGAACAATGTGGGAGCAAGGAGGCCGTCCTTCACCAGGGTCCATGCAATAGAGCAATGAAAAGAAGGGATTTCTGATGCAGAAACAGCTTGGATGAATCTTACATTTGTTTTGCTACAGGATTCAAAAGTCAGACCCAAAAGGCTACATATTCTAGAATTCCAGCTGTACCACAGAAAAAGCAAACCTACAGAACAGAAACAGGTGGGCAGTCACCAGGGGCTGAGGGAGGGAGGGGAGGTGGACAGCAAGGGGCGCAGAGGGAAACTTGCAGGGATGGAGCTGTTCTGTGAGGAGTCGTGTGGTGCTGGACTGGAGTCGGGGACGGCAGGATGCACTCAAGCTTACTTTCACACATATATACGGACAGATACATACACAATTAACTACAGAGCCATGTGTGCACACGGACTAGTATGCCTACACATCCGCTGAGCAACCTAGAAGCACACCCAGCACCCAGGTCTTGGTTTCTACTACCATCAAATAAAAGGAACCAGGGCCCCTTGAAGAAATGGGTGACCCTAGAACTGAGGCAGGGAGAGCACAAGACGAGCCTGAAGAAGGCCAGAACGTGCTTATTAGACAAAGGAGGGGGCATGTCACCAGGACGCAGGGCCAGACTGAAAAAGCTCCCAATGGCCAGAGCTGGAATATTTTAAGCAACAAAAGAGATAAAATGTAGTTTGAGATTATAACACAAAGTATAACATAAGTACACATGAGCCCGTACTGATACAAATACGTGATTAAATTAATTAATGGGGGGAAGAGGCAAATCTTCCTTACAGAAGAATCACAAACAGAATGTGTGGATGCTCCTCCCCGCAGGAGGCAGCACATAACTCCCCTCCCTTGAAGTGTGTGTTGGGCTCAGTGACCCACTTCCAAAGAGGACAGTCTGCAAAAGGGGAAACCCAGCTGACCCTGCCCGGTAGGAGGAGATTACAAGGGCATGTCGCCTCGGTGGTGAAATCCTTAGCTGAGTCTAATAATGAAAAAACATCAGAGGAACCCAAACTGAGGGAGAGTCCCCAAAGTAACTGACCAGTGCTACTCAAAAGGCTCGCCAGAAACAGAGACACTGTGCGAGGCCCGAGGAGACAAGCAGGCAAGACCACAGAAGCGATGTGGCGTCCTGGGTGGGGTCCCAGACAGAAAAAGTTCTTAGGGGGAAATCTGGTGAAACCCAAGCAAGTCTGTATTTAGTTAATAGTAAGGTCGCAGAATTAATGCCTTCGCTTTGACAAATGTGCCATGTGTCTAAGATGCTAACAGTAGGAAAGTGGGGTGAGGGGTATACGGGAACTGTCTTGTACTAGCTCTGCAACTGTTCTGGAAATCTCTAACTACTCCTGAATTAAAAGTTTATTTAAAACAATGAATAGCTGGATAAATAGAAGGATGGATGAACTGTGGGGTTAAAAATTATCTTTAAAAAAAGGAATGCAGGGGCGCCTGGCTGGCTCAGTTGGTGGAGGTAGAATTCTTGATCTCGGGGTCATGAGTTCAAGCCCCACGTTGGGTGCAGGGTTTACTTAAACAAAAGGAAATGTAACACCTATTAGGATGGCTGCTATACAAAAGAGAAAACAGGTGTTGGTGAGGATGTGCACTAACGGAAATATAAAATGAGGCAGCCACTGTAAAAAACAGTATGGAGGTTCCTCAAAAATTAAAATTAGACTTAGAATTATCATCTGATTTAGCAATTCCACATCTATTCCACATCTATCCATTTAGCAAATCCGCATACATCCAGAAGACTTGAAAGCAGAGTCTCAGAGAGGTATTTGCACACCTTATGCCCGGCAGTACTACTCACAACAGCAAAACCGTGGAAGAGACTCAAGCGTCCACCGTCAGGTGAATGCATTACTAAGAAGTGATCAAACCGTACGAAGGAGTATCACTCAGCCTTAGAAAGGAAGGGAACACTGTCACAAGCTGCAGCACGGACAAACCTTGAGCATATCATGCTGAGTGAAATAAGCCAGTCACACAAAAAAACCCGATTACGTGATTCCACTTATGTGAGGTATCTAGGATAGCCAAAATCAGAGACAGAAAGTAGAATGGTGGCTGCCAGGGCTGGGGGACGGAGAATGGGGACTTACTACTTGAAGCGAACAGAGTTTCAGCTTTACAAGACGACAGAAGCTGTGGAGATGGACGGTAGTGACGGCTGCACAGCATAACGGATGCATTTAACACAACTGGGCTGTGCACTTAAAAATGGCTAAGAAGCACCTGACTCTCAGTTTCGGCTCAGGTCATGATCTTGGGGTCTTGACACTGAGCCCCATGTCAGGCTCTGTGCTCAGTGGGGGGTCTGCCTGAGATTCTCTCCCTCTCCTTCTGTCCCTCCCCTGCTTGCACACGCTCTCTCTCTCTCTCTCTCTCTCTCTCTCTCTAAAATAAAGAAGTCTTTAAAAAATGGCTAAGATGGTAAATTTTATGGTAAGTGTATTTCATAACAAAATAACAAAAACATACACTGAGTGAGTTATAAATGGAATTTAAGTATTCTAAGATCCTTGTACTTTCGAAGACTGAAGGTACTGATTAAATTTAGACCTAGGGGCGCCTGGGTGGCACAGCGGTTGAGCGTCTGCCTTCGGCTCAGGGCGTGAGCCCAGCGTTATGGGATCGAGCCCCGCGTCAGGCTCCCTCGCTGTGAGCCTGCTTCTTCCTCTCCCACTCCCCCTGCTTGTGTTCCCTCTCTCGCTTTCTGTCTCTATCTCTGTTGAATAAATAAATAAAATCTTTAAAAAAAAATAAAATAAAATAAAAAAATAATAAAAAATAAATTTAGAACTAGAGAAGTATAAATGTTGTATGTAATAGCTTACCATTAAAAGAACAGAAACCGAGTATATTATTACGTGAAAATGGGTAAAGGGAGAATTAAAAAAAAAAAGAAAGAAAGAAAGAAAAAGAAATCCCCTGATAAAAAATAATCTAAAGCCCTGCCCCTACAAAAGGAGAAAAAAGGAAACAAAACAAACAGAAAGCCTAAATTAAATGAAACGTAAGCTCAAACACATCAGTGATTACATTAAATGTAAATGAATTATAATATCCACTAAAAAGACAAAGACTGGCAGAATAATTTATAAAAATCAACCCCCCACTACTTAGCAGGACATACATCTAAAATACAAGGGTGCAAAGATGTTGGAAGGGAAAGGGTAAAAAACACCAGCACCATGTCTGATCCATTTACACAAAGTTCTAAAGCATAACTGCCACAGAAAACAGGATGGAGTTGACTCAGGGTCAAGGGAAGACAGCAGCAGGTCCAGCACTGTCCTATGTCCAACCTGCAGGAGGACCATGTGGTATTTTCTGTGTACATGTTTGTTAGGCTGTATATACATTTTAAGTAGTTTCTACTTTTCCACGTACATGCTAATGTCACAGGGATTATTTTTTGTTTTTGTGTCATGGTTTAAAACAAGTATAAAAACATGTATTTAAGGGTGAGCTTTGTGGACCCCACCAGAGACCATTCTTCCAGGCCCTGCCTATGATCTAGATCTCTCCTGCAATAATGCAGATTAAAAACCAAAATGCTCACTGCCTGAAGTAATGTGGACTGAGTCCAGCTAGAATCCAATGTTTAAAATACAGAATTCTAACATAACACTTTGAAACCAGTCAATTCAGCATCTAATAAATTTCCTTCCAAATGCTAAAACAAAACAAATCAATAAAAGTAATTAATCCAACACATGTGGACTTCATGCCAGGCCCTGTGGCAGAAACTGGGACCCCGCACACACAACTGATTATGGGAGAGATGAAGGCCAGGCCCACGAAACACACCACAACAATAGGGCAATGGGTCAATGAGAGAAGTGGGTCAATGAGAGAAGTCAGACGTGACCACTATCCTCAGTGCATGAAAGGCCACCTTCTCTCTTCAACATCCGGAAGGAAAGATCAAAGGTCACACAAAGAAGCGAGATTTGGGCTCCATTAGAAGGGTCCCCAGAAAGAGTTTCTGTGCAAAGGCAACACCAAGGAAGTGAGGCCTGCAGCGGAAGCTCTGCATCCAGCTATCCTTGCTCTGAGCTTCTACTTTTGAAGAGAGAAGGCCCTTCAGAGATTGAGTCCTCTCTCTGGTTTGGATTTCTACCACAACAGGGAGAAATTCTCTGATAAGGAACACACTTTAACAGAGAACCCCGAAGAATACCTTTGTGATAACCCCAGGCTGTTCCAGATGGTCGCCATCCAGCTTCTGCTGTGGCTGCTCCGAGTGCCCTGTCCTCTCTTCTTTGGGGTCCTCCAGCTAAGAGGGGAAGGGCCAGAGAAGAGCATTTATAGCAACATTCAGAGCTGCAACCTCAGGCCTTCCCACCCTCACACCCAAATGCCAACACCAACTCCATTCCCACCTGTTCAGAATGCACTTGCCTCCATAAACAAGTCCCAATCTTTACTATTTTTTATGCAACTTATTTCCCTAATGATGTTGCTGCCCTTAAATTTGTTAAGATTTTATTTATTTATTTGGGGGTGGGGAAGGCCAGAGGGGGAAGGACAGGGACAAGCAGACTCCATGCTAAACGCAGAGCCTGACTTGGGGCTCGGTCCCATGACCCTGAGATCATGACCTGAGCCAGAACCAAGAGCTGGATGCTTAACCAACTGAGCCACCCAGGTGCCCTGATGCTCTTCTATTTAATAAATTCTGCTTCTTTATTTCACTGTGTGTGTGATACTTAAATTACTAAATTTTAGTTTCTCAATAAATTCTAATCTTTCAGACACATGCATATTTCCTAAGCTCTTTTTATATAAGTTCAAATATTTCATCCTCAAGATTTTCCATTTTTAGATAATTTTTTTCCTTAGTAACTTGTAGAAACCATATTTTTAGTTTCTTTTTAGGAATCATCTCAGGGTTGCCTGGGTGGCTCAGTCAGTTAAGCGTCTGCCTTCAGCTCAGGTCACAATCCTGGAATCCTGGGATCGAGTTCCGCATCGGGCTCCTCTTGCTCAGCAGGGAGCCGGCTTCTCACTCTTCCTGCTGCTCCCCCTGCTTGTGCCTGCACGTGCTCTCTCTCTCTCACTCTCTCTCTCTGACAAATAAAATCTGGAAAAAAAAAAGGGGGAAAAGAAAAAGAAATCTTCTCAAACTTGACCTTAAAGTTTTCTAATGAATTATCCCTGATGGTTTTCCTGCCCATGAATTCACAATAATTCTGGGCTTTTAATCTGCTGTGTAAAATGAGTTG
This sequence comes from Ailuropoda melanoleuca, assembly GCF_002007445.2. NCBI lineage: Eukaryota > Metazoa > Chordata > Mammalia > Carnivora > Ursidae > Ailuropoda > Ailuropoda melanoleuca. The sequence goes on from NC_048218.1 coordinate 334,397, forward strand.
ATAAAGACTCTGCAAAAAAGTTAGGTGATGTCTAAAGAAAATCTACGTTTGAAATGTGAACTCAAAGGCAGCATTCCACACCTAAATCTCTTTCACGCCTTTGTGGACATTAACCACAGCATCACCTAAACTCTGGGTATGTATCAGGGTCTGTGGGACCCAACTGTAGCTGTTGTTTCTTTTTCAGGCAGTTATAACTCTTTGGGAAGACTAATATTTCATAAATTTTCCTTCTTATGGGTCTTCTAAAGCACAATGAAAAAAATTTACTTACTTCTTCAAAAAAAAAAAGAGTAAAATATATTTTTATCTTGTAATTACTACATGGGTCCCCTAACCCTGTATATCTCTAAGATCCCAGATGGATCTGAGCAATCTTGTTCTCCTCTACCATGATGCCACTTCATCATCCTAAGAATTACGTCATCATACTCATCAGTTTTTCCCAACTATGCTAACAACAGCCAAAATAATGAGAAAATAAGAGAAGGGAGCTGCCTAAAGGATGAGGAGGCAGTGCACTGAAGTCATCACCCTTCTGTTTTCTTAATCACTGGAAACCATCCCTCAGCCTGTCTCCAGAATGAAGATTCATTAAGAACTTTTCATTTTCCTCCCAAAATGGCAATGAGAAGAAAACCGACAGTGAAGACTTTCACAATCATCAAATGAATTAAAAGATGAACGCAAAGAGGGCAGCACTTGAGGCCAAGGATGATGGCAAAATTAACAGTAAAAATGAAGTCTCAGATTATGATACTCAATCAATTTTCTCAAAATCAGGAATCAGTAAGTGAACAAAACAATGTACCTGAAGTGTGGTAGTCTCATCCAGTCGGTCACTCACATGAAGGACCCCAATTCACGACATTTTACATCAAGAACCTCCACCATCCCACTTTGCTAAAGGCATATCAATATTCTTTCATTTATCTTTAGGTACCAAAATTTACTTGATATAAAGAGGTGTCAAAATTGTTACTATCATTTTAACTTACCGCTTCATTCTTTTTTTTTTTTTTAAGATTTATTCATTTTTTTTTTAAAGATTTTATTTATTTATTTGAGAGAGACAGCCAGTGAGAGAGAGAACACAAGCAGGGGGAGTGGGAGAGGAAGAAGCAGGCTCCTAGCAGAGGAGCCTGATGTGGGGCTCGAGCCCGTAACGCCGGGATCACGCCCTGAGCCGAAGGCAGACGCTTAACCGCTGTGCCACCCAGGCGCCCCAAGATTTATTCATTTTTAGAGAGAGACAGAGACAGGGAGAGCACAGGGGCAAGGGGAGGGACAGAGAGGGAGGGAGAGAGACAAGCAGACTCCGCTGCTGTGCATAGAGCCCGACACGGGGCTCTATCTCACAACGCTGAGATCATGACCTGTCAAAATCAAGAGTTGGACACTTAACCGACTGATCAACCCAGCATCCCCTTTACTGCTTTATTCTTACTCCTGTAAATTACTTGTGAAACAACTTAAACAAAAAGTAAAGAGGGTCCATTGGACCCAGATGATAATGGTGGTAATCCACACAAATTGGAGTTGGAAGAGTTCTGGAACATACGGCGTAAACCTTCTACAACCCTACATTTTTTTTTTTTAAAGATTTTTTAATTTATTTATTCGACAGAGATAGAGACAGCCAGCGAGAGAGGGAACAGAAGCAGGGGGAGTGGGAGAGGAAGAAGCAGGCTCATAGCAGAGTAGCCTGATGTGGGGCTCGATCCCATAACGCCGGGATCACGCCCTGAGCCGAAGGCAGACGCTTAACCGCTGTGCCACCCAGGCGCCCCTACAACCCTACATTTTAAATCTTCAATAGAAGTTTTTGTGAAGGTGATTTTCCTCTAAAATTCTTGACCTCTGAGCAATTTTTGGATGGTTCTTTTACAAGGAATGGTCTGTACTTATTTTGTCCTGACACACAGCCAAAAGATCAAATACTGCTTTCTAACATTTCTCAATTAACTGCCAGAGTGGAGAGGACTACTGCAGTGATTAAAGTAAATTATCTTTTCATTGTACACGCCACTTAAATTATGAAGGAAGATGGCTAGATCCTGAACATTTACTATAAGTCCTTTTGCAATTCTGTATTTGCTTATAATCTCCTGAAAAAACTCAAATCTTACAGTTGCTTACAAACATGCTTTATATATTCTTGGAATTCGATAATGTGCCTGTGTTTCCTGCACAGAGGAGCAATTTACTTTCTTTACCCTAAGGCTTTAGAATCTTTATCTGAAAGGGTATATCAAAATTATAATATGTAAACTTTCACAAATTAATTTTCACTAAAGAATTTTCATATTATGCTGTATTTTCAAGCTATTTGCAATTTCCAATTTTTTTAGTCCTTTGGTCTTAAAACGAAAACACTCCACATAAAAAAGAACTTATACACTGAGTTAACTGACAGACTTATTTACCCAGCTTAGCAGGTTTCGTGGCACAACAAACCCACCCACACCTGCACCACTGGAGGGGGCCCTGCCTCAGCAAAGGAGACCACAAGGGAAACAACCAAGTGCCAACTGGGCATTTTCCACCTCAGGCATTGTTCTTCCTGGGGTAAGTTTTTCAGTTATTTTCCTATATCTAAAGAGCATTTAAGTCACAAATGTCTCCCATAAAGTATACTTTTTTTTTTTAAAGATTTTATTTATTTATTCGACAGAGATAGAGACAGCCAGCGAGAGAGGGAAGACAAGCAGGGGGAGTGGGAGAGGAAGAAGCAGGCTCATAGCGGAGGAGCCCGATGTGGGGCTCAATCCCAGAACACCAGGATCACGCCCTGAGCCTAAGGCAGACGCTTAACCACTGTGCCACCCAGGCGCCCCATCATAAAGTATACTTTTAAAACCAAATTAAGAAATTTATTATATGTTGGAAAACATTACTATCTCTTACACACATACATTCATCTCATTTTATACTATTCGATAAACTCATTAAACTCCCATAAAAGTGAAACTTCTAAAAAGTTCCATATGGGCAAAGTAAAACAAAGAACATGTTCATGTTTGAACATAGTCATGTGCAAAGAACAACAGTGACATAAAGGCCCCATGGGGGCACTGACCTAGACACAACTGCCGTGCAGGGAGCCTCTGTGCCTGTGAACAGTTCTGCCGCACAGCGAGCTGTGCCAGGCTTGGAACAGTGACTGCTTTCCTGAAGTCTACTTTTCAGAAGATCATTATTCTAAACACACAATTATTCCTGTCTTAGTGCCCACAATTAGATGAGAGGCACCGTAAATCCTCAAGAATGATCATTATCTTACAATGAATATGAAAAAAACTTCACTTTTCTGATTGAACTCATGTTATACAACTGTATGACGAGAGAAAGTCAAAATATCTGCTTCTTACAGCACCAATGCCATATGCATAATTATAACATAAAATGGCCTCATCAAGAAATCTAACTCAAAACTCAGCATATAGGAGGAAGATAATGATGACTCCAACCTATACATAGTTTTTAAAGACTATTTCTTTTTCTTTTAAAGATTTTATTTATTGAGAAAGATAGAGAGAAAGAACAAACAGGGTAGAGGAGCAGAGGAGAGGCACAAGCAGACTCCCCGCTAAGCAGGGAGCCTGACTTGGGGCTCGATCCCAGGACCCCAAGATCACGACCTGAGCCAAAGTCAGACACTTAAAACTGGGCGACCCAGGAGCCCAAGATTTAAAGTAATCTCTATACCCAATGTGGGGCTCAAACTTACAACCCCAAGATCAAGAGTTGCATGCCCTACTGACTGAGCCAGCCAGGCACTCTTAACATGCTACTTTACCTACGCACATAAATATTTTAACATAAGTGTGTAATTAGAAATAACTTGTCCTGAAAATAATAAAAATCTTTAAAATTGTGAACGAAGGTAAAATCACACACAGAGAAAAACCAGTAAGCCTGACTGCATATATATATTTTTTTAATTTTTTTAAAAGATTTTATTTATTTATTCGATAGAGATAGAGACAGCCAGCGAGAGAGGGAACACAAGCAGGGGGAGTGGGAGAGGAAGAAGCAGGCTCATAGCGGAGGAGCCTGATGTGGGGCTCGATTCCACAATGCTGGGATCACGCCCTGAGCCTAAGGCAGACGCTTAACCGCTGTGCCACCCAGGCGCCCCTGCATATATATTTTAAAGCCTGGGTATCAATGATCTGTGTCTCTACCTCAAGATGATAGAAAAACAACAAAATTAAAACCAAGTGTAATTTAAAATAAAAAACTACATACAGTAAGAGCAGAAATTAAAGAAATATAAATAAATATAGTACATAAAAGAATAAAGGCTATAATTTTTTTTTTTTTAAAGATTTTATTTATTTATTTGACAGAGATAGACAGCCAGCGAGAGAGGGAACACAAGCAGGGGGGAGTGGGAGAGGAAGAAGCAGGCTCATAGCGGAGGAGCCCGACGTGGGGCTCGATCCCATAACGCTGGGATCACGCCCTGAGCTGAAGGCAGATGCTTAACCGCTGTGCCACCCAGGCGCCCCAAGGCTATAATTTTTTTTAAAGACTTATTTATTTCAAAGTAAGCAAGTGCACACACACTGGGCTCGATCCCATGACCCATGAGACCATAACCTGAGCCAAAACCAAGAGTCAGACTCTCAACTGACTAAGCCACCCAGGCACCCTTATAGTTAATTTTTTATAAGAATAATAAGGATTAACTTGCGGAGAGACTAATAAAGGCACAAATACTCACCTTTAAAAAATGAAAAGGGTCATCAATACTGATGCCATGGCCATTAAAAAGAGAATACTCTTATGAAAATATTAATGCCAAAAACTGGAAGTTCAGATGGAAAAACAAACTCTGAGAAAAAAACATTTGTAAATAGTCTGACAACTATCAAAAAAATGGAGTCCGCAATTAAAAGCTTTTCCACAAACAAAACCTCAGTCCCCACAGTCTTCACCACCCTACAGGGGTTCATCCACAGAGCAAAGGAAACCTCTCAGCTCATCAGATTAGGGCAGCGCTGGCGAGAAAAGTACGGTCACACTCTCATAAAAACATACACTTCTTCTGTAGCAACTGAGATGATTATATGACTTTTCTCTTTGAGTCTGTTAATGAATCACACTAATTTCTTTGAATGTTTGCTCAATCTTGCAGGACCCTAGAATACACTTCACTTGGGGCACCTGGGTGGCTCAGTCGATTAAGCCTCCAACTCTTGATTTCGGCTCAGGTCGTGACATCAGGGTCAGGAGACTGAGCCCCATGTCAGGCTCCGTGCTCCGCACTGAGTCTGCCTGTCCCTCTCCCTACGCTCCTCCCCACACTCGCTTGCTTGTTTTCTCAAATAAATAAATAAAATCTTTAAAAAAAACAAAAACAAACCAACAACAAACACTCTGCTCCACCAAACTGCTAATATAGAGGAAAAACAAAAAAAAGAAGAAGGAAAAAAAAAGACTGTCAATACCAATCACAGATGTTATGGGACAAAACTTACACGTCACTACTAAAAACAGAAACTGTTTTACACAGTTGAACACATACATGTATAATGATCCAATAACTAAGTAACTATAGCCTCAATAAAAACATGTGCACATGTACACCGAGAGACTTGTGTGAGAATGTACACAGCAAGACTCAAATAACAGTGGAACAAACACATGGAAGTACACTCGCATAATGAAATACTACACAACAACAAAGATGAATAAACTATAGCTCTTAACATGGATGAACCTGGATAAGACACCAGATAAAAAGTTCCAGACTCAAAACATGCATACTAATTATTCCATTTATTAAAGTTCAAAAATCAGGGGCACCTGGCTGGCTCAGTTGGGAGGGCATACGACTCTTCATCTCAGGGTCATGAGTTCAAGCCCCACACTTGGAACAGAGATTACTTAAATAGACAAAACTTCCAAAAAAAATTTTTTTTCAAAAATTAAGAAAACCATAGTTCTAAAAGTCAAGGTACTCAATACACAAAAAGTAACTTGAGATGAATCATAGATTTAAACATAGAAAACAGAACCACAAACCTTCAAAAGACATAGAAAAATGTCCCCATGATCTTACGGCTAAGAGAAATTCTTTGGACAGGACACGAAAGGCACTAACCATAGGAAAAACTAACAAATTCAACTTCATCAAAGAAAGCAAGACTGAGGAAAAACATTCACAGTACATATATCTAACATATGACAAATATGAAGAATATTAAGAATTCCTACAAATCAGGGCACCTGGATGGCACAGTCAGTTAAGTGTCCAACTCTTGGTTTTGGCTCAGATCATGATCATAGGGTCATGAGATCGAGCTGTGCAACTGGCTCTTTACTCCACATGGAGTCTGCTTAAGACTCCTTCTTCCTTGCCCCATGCCCTTCCCCACCTCAAATAAACAAATCTTTAAAAAACAAAAACAAAAACAAAACCAAGAATTCCTACAAGTCAACAAGGAAAAAAAATTTTTTTAACTCAAATGCTTAGCAAAACAAAGCCAAACTAGCAAAGTCCAGACACTCAGCAATGTAATACTGACAATGCTTGACATCAAATCAAAAATTATTAAACATGCCAAAAGGTGGGAAATGTGACCCATAACTAAAAGAAAAATCGGTCCAATGGAAATATATCCAAAAGTGACAGAGATGATAGAATTAGCAGACAAGGACATTAAAATAGCTATTATATTGATAACCAGTATTTAAAGGAATACATGAACACAATGAGGAGTAAAAAAAATAAAAAATAGAACAAAATACCTGAAACAAAAAGAAATTCGCTGTATTGGATTAATAAAGTAGACACTGCCAAAGAAAAGATCGGTTATTTGATAATATAGCAATAGAAGCTTATCTAAAGAGAAGCACAGAGAGACACAGACTGGAAAAAAAATTTAATAAGTAAATAAAGCAAAGAATAAACGACCCATAGGATAACACTAAACAATCTGCAGTATATAGATTTGAAATTCACAGAGGGGGAGGGATGGGAGGAAAGAGAAAAAGTATTTGAAGAAATGGCCAAAAGTCTTCCAAATTTAATGAAAACTAACCCAAAGTGCCATGAAGGTCAACAAATCCCAAGCAGTATAAACACAAAGGAAACCTCCCCAGGCTCATCATAATGAAACAATCTGAAACTAGAAATAAAAACAAAAGTTTTTAAAACTACCCAAAAAAGAAGAGAGGAAAGACTGCAGCAGCAAGAGGAATGAAGACATGACAGCAGACAGCTTCAGAAACTATGCAGGCCCAAAGACCATGGGACCACGTGGTAAATTTGCTGCAAAAACACAACCGTAAGCTTCAAATTCTACATCCAACAAAAATTTCTTTTAAAGAGTCAAAATGAAGTCCTTTTCAGACAAACAACAACAACAAAAATAAATAAATAAACAAGAAAATTCATCAGCAGACCTGCACTACCAAAAAAACTGTTGAAAGGAAGTTCTTCAGACCTAAGGAAAAATGATACCTGATGAAAAATGGGGTCGACACCAACAAACAAAAGCCCCGGAATTGGCAAATATGTTGGTAAACATAAAAAACTACTTCCCATATTTTTTTAGATAATAAACCATTTATTTGGTTGTTTTTAAGTAGGCCTCACGGCCAGCATGGAGTCCAACATGGGGCTTGAACTCACGACCCTACCTTCAAGACCTAAGCGAAGACCAAGAGTCGGAGGGTTAAACTGCTGTGGTGTGACTGCCAGGACACTGTCAGGGAACAAGCAAGACACAGAGACGTATGTAAAGTATCCTGCTACTGAAGAGACAGATGGTGAGGGACAGATGCACATATTTGCTTCTATTTTTAGAAGTGTAACAATAAGCAAAAAACTAATTTAAATAGTTAGCTAGAAAACAAGGAACAAAATAGTATGTAAGGGAGAGGCATATATTAGTCAAATTATCTGAATATACTTTGACTTTACAGATTTAATTTTGGAACCACGTTGATGTTTTACGTAATGGTAAAACTAAAACAAATTAACAAAATCCCTAAAGCGTGAGGAGAAAATAAAACAAATGAGTATAAATAGATGAAGTTACTGGCTTAATCACATAGAGCAGAACTATTTCAAGTGACTTTAAAACAAAGTAATTTGACTGCAATCACTGTGGAAAATACCTAAAGGACAAAAAATGCAAAGAAATCACACGGTTATTAATAACGTTGGTATTTTAAAACTATGTATAAAGAAAAACCACTGGGTGATCATGTTCATGTCAGGAACATATGTCTCAAAATTTCAAACTTAAGCAGGAGAATCGTACACTGTTAACCTGAAAATCTCAGTACTAACTCCTAAACTGTAAAACAAAACCCTAAGTACTCACTGACATGACCCTGAAACAATGAAACCCCTAACGTCCGGATCATGTTTCCGAACACTATGTCCCACTAAGAGGACCCAGGGGTCGTGGAGAAACGGCTGGCTCCAGGCCCGGGGCAGAAATGCACAAGCTAACCCACGACATTTTGTTTCCAAAACCAAGGCTGCCATCATAGTTATGACGGTGGAGGGTCAAACTAAAGACGCTCTCCCTGGTCAAAGATGGGAAAATCTGAGCAGCACAGTGACAGACGTCAGAGGTGCTCATGACAAATCATTGGTCACATCTGGAGACTGGAACCAAGGAAATGAGTAACTTTTTTAAACCGGTGACTGAAGGAAAAGAACGAGGCATTTTCTTTGCCTTCCCAGTACAAAGGCAAACTGGACCTCAGGGTAACCAAAAAACCGATGAAGGGGAGTTGTCCTTACAGAGTACGGCAGTCAATAAGGAAGGAATGGCAGCACTGGTGAAATAACAGTTCTAGGCAATAACCCACACTGGCTACTAAAACCTGAGACAGAAAGTTCACGAGGGCCTTTGAAGTGGACAAGCATGCAGACAGGGCCTAGAGCCGCCGATAACCGTAGCACCACGAGAGACCACCAGGCCCGGCACGCTTTCTGACAGAAGTGCGCAACAACTACAAAATATTCCTGCCATTAAAACGACCACCATGAACTCCCGATTCCAGGAAACAGACGGAGGGCTGCTGGAGGGGAGGGGGTCGGGGGATGGGGTCTGGGGGTGGGCATTAAGGAGTCACGTGATGTGATGAGCACTGGGTGTTACCTGCAACTGATGAATCACTGAGCTCTGCCCCGAAACGAATAATACACAATATGTTCACTAAATTCAATTTAAATAAAATTTTGAAAGGAAAATTAATTTTAAAAAACCAACTACCATAATCTGATCAAGGCTCCAGTCTAGACTGAAGTACCAGTTTAGAGAAACTACACACCAGAGGGACAGGGTGCCAGAGGAACCTTTCCAACAACCCACTGGGATGCAAACAACAAAACCCAAAATATGGTCAGTTCTTCAGGATGACCAACAGATTGCTTTAACAGCTACATTACAAAGGAAAGTGGGGGGGTGGAGTGTACAGATCAAGGGAATTAAACGCCCTGTGTAGAACTTCAGGCTTTTGGAAACCTTAAGAACAGATGTCTGAGAACCAGGAGAGATAATATCTGATGATTACATTTTTAGCTTATGATTACCGTTAGCTCATTAAGGTAACAACTCTGAGAAACAGCTTTTGTCGGATGCCTGACCGCTGCCCACCATTTTAAGGGCCAGCAGACACAAAGAGGAGTGTCTCTCCCTCGTCTGTAGCCACCAACACTGCAGAGGAATTCTGGACCACACAGAGAAGCAGAACTGCTGGGCGGGGGAAGCCCCCTCACAGAAAGTTAGCACAGGATCCTTGCCGGCATTCACAAACAACGCGTGGTAGGCAGAAAAAAAAAATTCAGGTAGGCTCCATATCCAGCATGCAGCCCAACATGGGGCTTGAACTCACAACCCTGAAATCAAGACCTGAGCTGAGATGAAGAGTCAGACTCTTAACCGACTGAGCCACCCAAGCGCCCCTGTAAGCAAAATTTTGACTGAATGAGCACACACATCTTTCTAGAGAAAGAGCCCACACATTTCAACAGCCTCTGGGTTTAAAACCCTGCTTGAAGTAGAAAATTACTACTTGTAGTAACAGTTTTAAGTAAAAAACCAAAATGCTTTGCCTCGGTCACTGTATGAAAGCAGATCCCTGGCCACACCTCCCTCCCTGTCCTCAAGGGCAAGGACGGAAACACTTCTGCACTACTCTTCCCCCAAACCCCTCAAACGGCTGAGACAACTCAGAACTAACTGAACTTCCCTACATAGTGAAACCTAGGTCACAGCCATCAGTGTCTCCACTAAAAATGGCGTGAAGCTACAGGCAGAGGTCTCTGGGTGGCAGGGCCCCTCACCAGGAGTCATGGTCACCCCGAGAGCACAGCGGGCGCTGGCAGGACTGCCCAGGAAACGACGACCCCACCGTGGGCAACTGAACTCCTTCCGCACACAGGGGCCCAAGGACGCCCGCCAGCTAGCACGCCCGCCAGCTAGCACGCCCACCGCCTGCTCTTCTGACCCACTGCTCCACGGACACCGATTGCACCCCAGGCTAGAAACCAGGCCGGTCGCTTCCCAGTGAGAAGAGAGAAGACACCAGCTCAGACACAACAAAATGAATCCATGACGCAGGAGGTAACACCTAGCCTTCGAACTTCACATAAACGTGACATTTCCTTTGAAAGAGGCAAGATGTTAAGAAATGAACGGTGACCCTGATGGCAGGGAATGCCAGGGCACAGAGCCAGCTGGGCCTGAAGCCCTCCACCCCAGACCACGTCTCCCGGCGAGGTCCTGCTTGCTCAGAAGCTCCTCCTCCAGTCTGGACATTCTAGCCTGAGCCTCTGAATGTCCAGCTGACTCTGATCCACAGGCAAATACGTTCTGTCCTTTAAAAGACAAAGATAATGATCTATTTCACAGTCTCAGAACGTGAAGGCCCAAGCACCCCATTCCCGCCACCTCGCCAAGCAGACTGCAACAGCCTTTCTCTAAATATGACCTCCGGATTTATCACATCCTCCCTCCTGTTATAGTTGCCTATTATGGACTGACTTGTGTCCCCCAAATTCCTGTGTTGAAGCCCAACACGCCCTTGTGACAGTATTTGGAGACAGGGCCTCCAAGGAGGTGATTAAGGTTAAATGAACTCATAGGGTGGGGGCTAGTGTCCCTATAAGAGGAGGGGACCCCGGAGAGCTCTGTCACGTCAGGCCACGTGGAGAAGGCAGCCATCTGGAAGCCAGGAACGGAGTCCTCAGGAGAAACAGGCCCTGCCAACACCCTGACCCCAGATGTCCGGCCTCCGGACTGTGCGAGAAGAACTGTCTGCTGTCTGGGCCACCAGCCTGTAGTGCTTTGTCACAGAACCTCGCTGATGGAGACACACCCAGGTACCAGCAGTGGGTGCTGCTGTAACAAACGCCTACACGTGTGGAAACAGCTTTGGAACCGGGTGATGGGCAGCGGCTGCCGGAAAAACGCAGGCGCCACAGGCCCTTCAGTGAGGCCTCCGAGGAGGAGGAGGAACGGGAAACGTGCTGGTGGGAGACTGGAGCAAAGGCAACCCGTGGACAAACGTGGCCAAGAGCTTGGCTGCACTGTGCTCAGTGTTTTGTGGAAGGTAGAACTTGCGAGCAAAGAAACGGGATACTTAGCTGGGCAGGTGTGGCCTACTTCTCCTTACGGCTCACGCTAAAATCGGAGGAGAGGTACAAAGAAGCAATGCTAGCCAAGGGAGCCGGAACTTGAAGACTTGGAAAATTCTCTGCCTACCATACTGCGGAGGACACCAAGGCTGTGGCTGAGCACTTGTTTGATAAAGAGACCATCCACAGAGTCAGTTGGCCACACCAGCCACAGCCGGGAAGGGGGGGGCGATTACAGATCACACCAGCAGAGACCCCGCCAGTCTGGATCGCAGGAGACAGAGACGCGGGAACACAGAAAACCCTCCAGACTTCTGGGATTCTCCAGAGCACTAAACGAGCTCTCCGTCCATGATCACGTGTTATCCTTCCGGAAAAAGAAAGAATGACCCTCACGGTGATACAGGGGCCATTAGGGCTGCCATTCCCATCAGAGGCCCGGGGCAAGGCTATCTCCTCCTCGAGGCATCCTTTCCTCAATCTCGGCAAGACAGACAGTGTCCGCCCAGTGCCTCAGGGCAGGGTCACCACCTAGGGCCTCGGACTGAGGCTGCACCCTCAGTAGGCCCAGAGGACAGAGCAGCATCCAGCCAAAGAGGATTATTTTTTTTGCCTTAAGATCCAACAGAGGGGCACCTGGGTGGCTCTGTCACTTAAGCATCTGCCTTTGGCTCAGATCATGGTCCCAGGATTCCAGGATTGAGTCCCTGCGTTGGGCTCCCTGCTCAGTGGGGAGTCTGCTTCTCCCTTTGCCCCTGCTCACTTGTTCTGTCTCTCCCTCAAATAAATAAATCTTTTTTTTTTTTAAATCCAACAGAATTTGCCTACCAGGTTTTGGACTTGCTGGGGACCCACTGTGCCTCATTCTTTCCTTGTTCTCCCTTTTAGAGCAGAGTGACCTACCCCTTGCCTGCTCCACCACTGTATTTGTGGGGAGCACATAACATCGTCTCACAGCCTCACAGCTGGAGAGAAATTCGGCCTTGGAAGGAATCCTACCTCAAGTCTTACCCACATCTGATTTAGATGATACTTAGATGAGACTCAGGACTTGGAGTACGTGCTGGAAAGAGTTAAGATTTCTGGGGCCACTGGGATGGGGTAAATATATTTTATATGCAAAAAGATGAATTTGGGGGATCAGACGGTAGAATGCTATGGACTGAAGTATATCCCCCAGAATTCTTATGTGAAAGCCCTAACCCCCATTGTGACTTTATTTGGAGACAGGGTTTTTAAGGAGATATTAGGATGGGACTCTTATCCAATAGGAGTACTGTCCCCCACACAGAGGAGAGACCATGTGAGGACACAGTGAGTGGCCTCACCAGAACCCAACCCTGATAACGCTTGATGTCGGACACCTGGCCTCTAGAACGGAGAATCAACGTCTGCCGCGCTCTGTTCTGACAGCTCGAGTGACTCATGCACGACCTTCCAATCTCCCCTGACCTCTTCCCTCCCTTTTCTTCCAGTTGACCTTCTCTCCACGGCCTTCCCCATACACCCAGACCCCAAGGGCCCTCACCTTCATTTCAACCCAAAGGCTGACTGTGGCAGCACTGCGTGAGCATGTCTGAGACAATGGGACACCTCGCTCCCGCCACCTGCCATCCTTTCTTGACTGCTCGATTCTAGCATGTAAGTACGTGTACCAGAATCGTTAACCCTTGCTCTCATGCGAAACAACTTTATCAACTAGAGCCACTGTTTACACACGGTTCCTTCCGCGTTCAGTCCTCCAAACTCCACTCACTCCCAAAGTGACTCCGGTAAGCAGCTTTCCCTCACCCCCTTCAGTGAGGCTGTTTTGTACACTGGTAATACTGGCAGGGCTTTCTGTCACAGGCTGCATTCCATCCTGCAGTCCCTCCTAAATGGTTTTTCAATTTGCACACAAATGTCTTCTAACATAGTTTAAAATCTACATGATCACAGAGCATAGTTTCCCTAGAAGATCTCTGCTTCACCGATCAACTCCCCCACCAACTTGTGGCAAGAGCTCCTCCGTTTACTGCCTCTGCAGCTTCACCTTCTCCAGAACGCTCTGCAAAAGATTCACACGGTGTACAGCCTGTCCCCCAGCTTCTTCCAACTGACCGATGTGCATTTAAGGCCCCTCCGTGTCTCCGAAAGCTCATTCCTTTGTATTTCTGAATTTGAATTGCTGATGGGAATGCAAAATGGCACAACCAATTTGTAGCACCATTTCTGGCAGATTTTTAACAGGTTAAATACACACCTACCACACGATCCAACCATACCACTCCTAGATGGGAATGGGGTGGTAGGGAAGAGGAAGTAATGACAGCGGGTACAACTCTGATTTTTGGAATCTTGGTAATTATTTAATTATTTTTTGAGTAGGTGAAACATAAAGTCAACCTGGATGTGAGAAGAACCAAAACAGAATACAACAATAAAACAACACTAACTGCATTACAGAAGAATAAAATAACTATAACGAAAAAGTAAAGAATAAAAAAAACTAAACAAGTGTGGAACACTACACAACAAACTTTGGGATGATAAAGACAAAAGAACTAGAGCTGACCCTTGAACAACAGGGGTCCACTTACAGACAGATTTTTTCCAACAAACACAGTACAGTACTGTAAACGTATCTTCTCTCCCTTAGGACTTCAATAACATTTTCTTTTCACTAGCTTGCTTCATTATAAGAATACTGTAGGAACGTCTGGCTGGCTCAGTGGGTTAAGCGTCTGCCTTTGGCTCAGGTCATGATCCTGGAGTCCTGGGATCGAGCCCCGCATCTGGCTCCCTGCTCATTAGGGGGTCTGTTTCTACCTCTCCCTCTGCCCCTCTCCCCAACTCATGTTCAGGCTCTCTCTCTCAAATAAATAAAATCCTTAAAAAAAAAAAAAGAATACTGTATGTGATACAGAAAACACACAAAATATGTGTTAATCAACTGTTATACCATGTTTCTGGTCAACAGTAGGCTAACAGTAGTTATGTTTGGGGAAGTCAAAAGTTAGAGGACTGTTTTCAACTGCACGGGGAGGGGGGCTGTCGGTGCTCCAACCCCCTTACTGTTGAAGGGTCAACTATATATACAAATAATCTAGTTAGTAAATTTGTTTTTCACAGGAGTGAGGATTAGCAATTCTGAACTAATTTGTGTATATCTTAAGACTGAGAAAATAAGGAAATACATTAAGGTAAGCAAGCCAGGTTTCTCACTATTGGTAAAAGGAATTAAGACTAAGGGGGGAGGGGGAAAGCCAGAATGATTCCTGTGATGTTGGATAGGAACTGAAGGTACTAGTGTGAAATCATGGTTTTTATTATACACACAGACTGACAAAGAAACAGAGACCTAGCTCTGTCTGTTTAAACAGCCTAGAAGCAAAGACACCCCAATAACAACAAGGACACCTGTCACCCAGATATTGATTTCTAAATAACATTCTCCACTAAAATAAATCAGAGCTCCTTGAAGAATTGGCTGATAAGAGGAAAAGGACAAAATAAACTTGGAAAATCTTGTTGCCAAAATGTAAGGAATTAGGGTGCCAGAAACAATGAGGACGTGTTGGAAGGGAAGATGCCAATTCAAAGGCGCTCCCGATGGCCAAATCTATGTATTTCAGCAACAAAATAAACACTGATATAGTTGATATGATGAATTAAAACCCACAGAATAAAAACCCAGGGGTACCTGGCTGGCCCAGTCAGTAAAGCATGCAACTCTTGATCTCGGGGTCATGAGTTTGAGCCCCATATTGGTTGTAAAGTTTACTTAAAAAAGAAAAAGAAAAATCCATAAGTCCATACTGGTATAAACAATTGAATACATAAATACACTGGAGGGAAGTGACAGTTTCTCCTTATAGCAGAATGTCAATTAATATATGGAGACAGAACGACAGGAAGAGAAAATCATCATCTGGCCAACACCACCATAATAACTGGTGCGAGCAAGAATCATCAATGGAAGGTAAAATTAGTGGAGGAAAGTATGAGAAATAGGGCTTTGCTGGGTCTCTGTCTCCACACAATACCCTTTTAACTACAAATTTAGAAATAGTAACTTTTCTATCAAGAGCCATCTGGCAGGTCCCACAGTAACTGATCAAAGTTGCCAGTAGTAGTGAGACCATCAAGGACCAATACCACATGCACTGAGCAGGGAACATCATCACTTCTACCATGCTCTCGCCAAAACTCACAACGGATTTTAATCAGGAAGAAACATCAAACAAACCCAAACTGACAGGCATTCCATAAAATAATGAGCAGGGGGACGCCTGGGTGGCTCAATCGGTAAAGCGTCTGCCTTCAGCTCAGGTCACAATCCCGGGGTCCTGGGATCGAGCCCCGCATCCGGCTCCCTGCTCAGCGAGGAGTCTGCTTCTCCCTCTCCCTCTGCCCCCCACTCTCCCCCCCTTGTGTGCGTGTTCTCTCTCTCAAATAAAAATTAAATCTTTAAAAAAAAAATACCTAGTTAGGACTCTTCAAAGATGTCCAACTTATAAAGACGAGGTAAGACTGAGAAACTGTCTCAGACTGGAGTAGACGAAGACGGCAGGACACTGAGATGCGGTCCACAACCCTGGACCAGAAAAAGAGCAGTGGTGCGACGGTGGGAGGGACTCGAATAAGCTCTATCAATTAGCTCACAGCATCATTTCAGCGTCAATTGAAACTGACAGAGATAATCATGCTGTTAACACAAAATGTTAACATTTTGAGAAACGAAGTGAAGGGTATCCACAAACCCTGTGCTAACTTTTGCAAATCTTTTGTTAAGCCAAACGTTATTTCAAAATGAAAAGCAAAAGTACATAGAACATTTAATTTAAAATAAAAAGACTTTTCTGACTTGAAAGTAAAAATAAAATAAATAACTATTAATTATAAATTATGAGCTTTTCTCCTCAAGGAGCCTAGGAGAAAACAGAGAACAGCCACTGGAAGTAAACTCTCCGGCCTCTCCATTTGGCTTTCTTCTACTGGCACAGCTGTGACGCAGACATGGCCACTGAGAGCTGCTGCCCTATCCCAGGACGAGCACAGAGGGTGACAATGAATCCCAGGCCTGCAGTGGGGGATCAGGATGACCCAAAGGCTGGGCCCCGAGAGCAGAATATCACAAATGTTACAGGCCGGCAGTGACTCCACTTTTCCAATAAAGCAGGCCAGACGCATCGTGATTGTTGGTCCAATTCTGCCCTCGGCCACCATCCTCCAGCTCCCTCCAGCAAACACCTGGAGCTGCTCTGCTGCACAGCCAGGAACAATCACAGCTCCAGGGCCCTCAGGAATGCACAGAAGCAGCCACAACGAAAGCCCACCTACAGGCCATCAGGAGGACACGCAGGCCCCACATCCGCTAGCCGGCCACACCTGTCCCTGCGGGGCCTCAAGGACGGGATGGTGGTGCCTCATCCAGCAAGACACCGTTCGTGCAACACCTTCAACCATCCCTCTTCAACACAACATTCAGGAAGAAGGTAAAGAACAACAAGCAGGTGAAGGAATAGCACGGTTTAAGCGTCCAAAGAACTGTTAAAGGGGCTGACGCGTACAGCCACGCCCAAGGAACTCACAGCGATAAAATTTCCGTTCTCAAAGCAAGAACCCATACTGACACTTGCCTTCACTCGATCTGGAATCATAGATGGTAAGACATTTAGTAGGAGTGAAAACACAAAAATACATTCCCTTTTTGTAAAGTGAAACTCTTTCCCCATCTCTGACAGGCAGAAACAGACCAAAGTGATGCCGGCAACAACTACAAGATAAGCAAAATGCGAAACCACGGTGAGGAGGAAACCCACCTGAGCTGCTCCTGCCCCGTCGGGGGTGTCGCTGCACGATGCGTCTTTGCAAACGTCCCCTCTTCCCAGGAGTCCACCATCCTCAGTGGCTACCGGGCTCTCCTCCTGGACAGGCGCATCGACAGCCGGGCCCTTCCTCTTCGCCGTCTTTTTCTTCGGATGCGCACAGTCACCTTTTGTTTTTCTCTGTCGGAAGTGAGCAAGCTGCGCAAAAACGTAGAGAAGTAGTAAAGGCAAAGGTAAGTAAGAAAAAAGTAACAGAACCACAAAGCCAGTGAGCTCGTGGGGAACATGAGGCTCTGGGGCCGGCTCAGTGCACTCAGCCAAACCTCCCCAGACCCACGTCAACCAACAGATCCCCGTCCCACAAACTCTGCTTCATCAATATCGGCGGTGCTAGCATTGAAGTTCAGAATTCTATCCAAAAAGTCTCAAAAAGAGAACTGCTAATTATGCTTACATACGGACAAAAGAAAGCAATACAGCCAAGTGGCAGAATAGCTTTTCTAGCCCCTGGCAGTTCACAGAAAAATACGATTTAAAAAAATACATCTATTTAAAAGACTGATAGCTCAATCAAGTCATGCTTAAGGTTTAAAACTACATAAATGCTAAATCTCTTTTTGCCCCCATTTTCCCCCCAGTCGAGGAAATACATAGCCTAGCCAAAACTTCCTAGCCATAGATTCTGAGGCAGGTACAGAAATAGCAAAAAATTAATTAAGCCAGGTCAATCTAAGATCCTCCTTTATGGAATCAGATGTTCTATTTTTCATGACACAGCTCACCAATGCACCAGGGACCTCCACAGAATGTCACCCATCAGAAGACACAACCTAGCTCTGTTCAGTCCCTCGAACTGAAGGATTTTAGACTCTGTTCACACACCGTCTCCCACTAAGATCTTACTCAAAGGTATGAGATCTAACATCGGCCTTTCATGAGCAGACATTGGCTCCTTCAAATGACAGCTGTGCTCATAAAAGCAAACGCATTTAACAAACATTTGTGTAAATGTAACAGAAGTGCACACCTTCACAGACACAGAAAAATTACATAAGGCTACTTACATGAGAAAAACTGGGTCTTCAGGACACCCTGCCTTCCAAACCAGCCCCATAGTCCTCATTTTATGCCCCACTCCATCAACTCTGCCCCCAAGTTCCCTCCCACATCACCATCCTCGACTCTGGCTTGGGGTCTCCAACAAGAGGTGCGCTGTTTCTTCCTGCAACAAGGTGAACCTTCTTCATCACCCTCAACACTCCGTCAAGCACATTTACACACGCTTACAAACCATGGCAAGCTCGGGGAAAACACGTCAAATATTAAACTCCGGCTCATTTCCATCTCCTGGCCCATGTACATGCCAGGTGCACATAAAGGCAAAAAGAACATGCCACCACCTCCCTCTTCAAACCCTAGGCACAAGTTTTTGCTTCACAGAAAGCCTGAATGAGGCCACTCTGTCCTCTGCCTGTCACCCGGCCATTAGATGCTGTTACACCAGTCACTACGTGTTGTGAATAGCCTCTTTAATGCAATGGCCCTGTGGTTCCCTCCAAGGAAGAAACAAGCACTGAATATCTCCAAGCTGGTCCACATGAAATTCCCAATGTCTGGCCACATCTGACCTCAAACACAGCAACTTCACACGCCTCTCCCCACTACCAGGTGACACTGAACAGACTCTCGCTCATCCCTTGGCAGAGTAGGTAAGAAACGTCCCCTACACAGCCAGAATGGGGTGGGGCAGGGAGTCACAGCCAAAGTGCCTGTTCCATCCACTCTGCCCCCACAGCCGGGATCTCTTCGGCTCATGGCTTAATCCCCACCTTATGCCCCCCCAACAGAGAGCACCACTGTTTACGTGAAAACTGGGGCAGAAGCAAGATGATAAATGCATCCCAGGAGCCACACAACTCTAGAAGCACAGTGAGTTCCCTGGGACATCCACAACGTAGGGTCCCAGCAGACTGTCCCGGTGTGGAGCTTCCCTAGGAAGCCCAACACGACGGACTGGCTCCTGCACAGCTCCTCACCCGGCCGAAACAGCAGCGAGGCTACAAGAACTCCTGGACCCCAGGGAATATTAGGCAGCAGGTCACCGGGAGGTACTCTGCAATGTAAACAATTCACGTGTTCCCGGACTACCGCTCCAAAACTTCTTTTTCGCGTTAAAAAAAAAAAAATAAAAGCTGCATAATTCCAAGTGAAATAACAGTCTGCACACGTTTTAAATGGACCTAAGTGGAGATGAGGCCCAGACGGAGGTAAGTCACACTGTGGCTCCTGTCAGTGGTCCAGGAGTCCCAATTTCTAGGAGGCGGAGCCGCGGAAGGTGCGGCTGCACAGGTGTGCGACGGGCCGGCTGTCCAGGGCAACGAGGACGCTCGGCGTGGGGACAACGCCGCCCCCTTCACTACCAGCCTGGCCTTCACCTTCTACTGGGGGCGGAATGTGGCCAGGCGCTCAGGGACGGCACGTTCCTAGACCACCAGTGTCCATCAGAGCGCCACTGACCGAGACTTGCCGGCGACTCGAGAGGCTGCTGAGCCAGCTTTCCTGGAAACGCGGGAGGGCGCGGGAGGGCGCGGGAGGGCGCGGGGAGCCCCGGAGGCCACGCGCGGCCGAGACCCGCCCCCCACCCCCACCCCNCGGGAAGGGCAAGACTTTGGCGGCGGTCCCTGCCTGCCCGCAGCCGCTCCGAGCACGGAACAGTCACCGGGACCTAACTCTGGAAACCGAGGCTGGGACAGCGGGAGGAGGAGGAAGCGCTGCCGTTTACCTTCGCTCTCCCGGCCTCCACTTTTCTGCGCCGCTGCTCTTGCTCATCTTCTTCCATCTCCCTCCGGGGCTTCTCGCGGGTCGCCCGAGGTAACGGGGTCGACACCCCGCTGCCTTCGCTCTATTTACACTCCCTCCCCCTAGTCTGGGCTCGCCCTCCCCCGCGACAACTGTCACGCAGACGTGAGCCCGGCTCCGCCCCCGGCGTGCGCCGTCGGCCTCGCAGCCAATGGGGGGGGAGGCGCGTTCCTGCCCTCGCGCACGCGCAGTCAGGGTGGTGCGACCGGGACGGAGCTCCGCCCCTGCCGGCCGCTGGCCTCCCATTGGCGTGATAACGATCCCACCTTCCAGCAGGGCCAGTGATGGAGCGCAGAGGCTCGGAACGCTCTGTGATTGGTCGGTTTTAAAGGGGCCGTAGCTGCCCAATGGGAGGGCGGCGGGCGCGTACGGAGGGTGCGCCGGCGCCAGCTCCTGGGCCGCGCCTCGAACGGCCTTGGAGCGAGCGTGGCTGTCAGCTTTCGTCGGCTGTCTTGCTAGCTGGGAGTTGGGCGTGGCCGCCCTCCGTCGCGTCCAACCGGAGCAAGTCCAGGAGGCGGTGACTTGGCGAACTGCACGGCTGGTCCCGCTGCCCGCCCGCTCTCAGCGAGGGCCTCGGTGCTGGCAGGCCTCGCTCCCGTTCCCCGGGGCGCGCTCTGACCGCCAGCCGGGTGTCATTCCTCTGCTCCCCGCTGCGTGGTGTGACTTGCGCCCGGGACAGCCAGAGTCTAGTGGAATCGGGCCCGGAGCTGCAGGGACGGGAAGCCTTTGGGAGTGGCGCTCCTCCTGCACCTGGGGGGTTTTCTCCGTGGGGACACAGTGCCGTGTCCAGGCCTCTGATGGGCTGCGTCTGCCGCCCGCCTGCAGCTCCGGGGTAGTGCAGCGTCTGATTGACTGTGGGGGGGGGGTTCCCCCGTCATGGGTCTCGCGCCTCCGCCATAGAGCATTCCCCTGTGTCAGAGTTAGGGGGGACCGACAGTGGTGAGAGGGACAGGCTGAGGCCCCGGAGGGCAGGGAAGGCAAACTTACCCATGTCTATTCCTGTTAGGACGGGAACCCCAGGGTGGAAGGGGCTCCCTAGGGCCAACTCGCCAGTGGCCTTTGGTCTCCTTGAGGAAAATTTGGTGAGGGTGCAGTTTTAAATGATACTGTGATTGTACCCAGTTCTAGATCACCGGAGAGAGAGCCAGTTAAGTGGACATCAAAAACAGTCTTCGTAAGTGGAAAAGAATTAAGGCTTTGGAATGTTTGAGTAAATTTCAGTTGTGTCCTAAATGGCTGTTCAAAAGGGATGTTTTGCTTCCTGCTCAATTTTGCTGTGATCCTAAAACTGCTCTAAAAAATAAAGCCTGTGTGGCACCCGGGTGGCTCAGTGGGTTAAGCGTCTGACCGTGGATTTCCGCTCAGGTGATGATCCTCAGAGTTGCGGGATCGAGCCCCTGTCAGTCTCCTTGTTCAGAGGGGACTCTGCTGAGATTCTCCCTATCCCTCACCTTCTGCCCTTTCACCCCACTTCCTCACACTCTCTAAAATAAATAAATCTTTAAAAAATAAAGTCTGTTAAAATCTTAAAAGGAAAAAAGGACTATAACTTTGGTTATGCATTCATGGTCTGTGTGGGAATCTTGTGAAATCATTGTTCCACAGCTTCCAACTTCACTGGAACCTGTTTGTTCAGATAGGGGAACAATGCAAGGGTTTTATTGCCAGCGCAGGACTTAGCAATCCAGTGCTGTTGGTGTAATTAGACTCACTGGAGCTGATCAGCGCCTTGTGTCGCTGTAGTGGAACCGCGCGGAGAGAGCGTTCCGCCAGCGTGGGCACCGGGGGAGCTGGGGGCTTTCCCATTCTCAGTCTCCCTTTGACTTTCCTCATTGCTGTTGGAGTGTCCGGCTTACCGTTAAATGGAAAATGAAAGCAGTCTGTATGTCGAACAGCGCCACGGTTCAGCTGCAGGATTAAGGAACTGCAGAGCTCAGGCAGATGACAAGGACAAGGTGGGCGTCCGGAGCTCAGGAAGAGGCATGGGAGACTGGACGGCTTTGCCCCCGTACCCCACAGGAGGTGTAAACGCCGTGGCTGCAGACTGGGCCTGTGTAAAGCCACGTACGATGACACGATTCAAGCAGCCTGCCGCTAGAGATAAAGTGGCACGAAAAGCAAGATTGCGGTGGACAGCCTTGCTCTGGGCAGTGTTGTGGGAGACATGGCCTGGGTTTTGGGGGTTCCTTCTGCTCTGCACCTTTACTTGGACAGGGTTTGTGTTAGGCTGTGCACTCCCTGCCCACTCTCTCCTCTGAGACGGAACAAGGGTAATCATAATAGTGCCGTTCCATCCACATGGGCAGCACAACCCCATCTTCCACCCTCAGTGAGGATGTGTGATTGTAAGCAACCACAACTGAGACAGATCTCCCTCGGAGAGTGCCGGAAGCTCAACCACCAGAAAGCACTTCTCCTCCTGAGTCAGAGCACAGCCCTTGGGCAGTGGAGCTTTCAGTCTTACCTTGCAGAATTCAGGGTTTTGAGCAAACACTAGATTGGGCTCACAAGACCAGGGTCGGGCAGGCAACCCCGGCAGAGTACTGGGCCAACTTTCCAAAAGCAGTTATAGTCCGCGAGCCCCCCTCTCAACCTTTACGTGTTGCAATACACGTAAGACTCCACAGGGCGCATGCCCACAGTCTTCCCACACAGCTTTGGTCACTGGTTTTCAGTCTGTGTTCCCTAGAACCCCAGAATCATTTCTACAGTCATTCTAGACAATGTTATCGATCTGACTCTCAATGTATTTTTAATAAAACGCTGTCCAAATAAATTATGTAGATACCCCCAAAGAGGAAAGCCTGACCCTCACTCAAGTATGAGTTGTGCACAGTGACTTCCTCCCATAGAGGACTGTGGAAAGGGGAGAAAAATAGTAACCGTGGAGCGAAGAAGCCTGGCACACACACCTGAGCCAGGTGACCGGGGTCGAAGTCAGCAGTGCAGTCAGGGTGAGTGCACGCACTGTGAGAACCCTCATACCGTCTCCCTGATTTTTCTGTAAATACAAACTTTAAATAACTTCAAGTAAATAACTTTATTTTTTTTAAACAGTCTAACTCACACTGGGATGTGTTATGTATACTGCTTGGATTATCTCCTGGTTACCTTGAGTAGCTTAGCTAAATTTTTGGACGCACGCAGACCTCCTGTTTGAATGTTAGGGTTGTGATACATACAAAACCATAAACACTGAAGTGTATGGGCAATTTCAGGGACTTTTAGCCAAATTTTGGCCATCTGATTCAAGTGTTTGGTTCAGCTGCATTGAGGGGGTGCTGCAAGTGTGCTGAGCCCTCGCTCCTGCCCCAGCCCTGGACGGCTATCACAGGCTCCAATATCCAATCTGTTACGTCCACTTCACTAGCTGGGAAAATACAAATTGATTAATTTGTAACCCTGAAATGTAAAGCCTATACAAATGAAGAACCACTTTGGTCAGTTTTGTGCCCTGTGCTCTGGGTGAAGGATCATTTATAAAGGGCTTCTTTTGCTGGGTGTCCCCGTCCCCCTCCCCCCAGTGCTGGAGTGCTTGTCTCCAGCCACCAACTTCTGACCTGACCAGGGGTCCTGTCCCTAGGTGCCCCACCCCTCTCCAGGCCAGGATCCTTGCAGGACTGTCCCATTCCTGCAATCACATCCCCGCCTGGAGGAGTGGTAGCCCCGTGCGGCCCTGAGTCCTGCAAGGTGATGGCTAGGAGCCTGTGGGGTGGACCCACCAAGAAAGCCCCACTAGGGAAGCCCCTAAGAAAGTCATTGCTCAGCTCCCCGTGCTGCCCCTTCTGCCATCCAGAGTTTCCTGAAATCACAGGGATGTGATGCCCCCACCCTGTCCTCCTGGTGTCCAGGCTTCACTCCCATCTGGCTCTGAGGGTCCCCAGAAGGGGCTGGGGGCCTGCTGGTGCCTTGGAGGTGACAATGGATGGAGGGAGGGGAGACCCCTGAGGAGCATGGAGAATGGATGCAGCTGCCTCCCACCCCTAACCCATACTCTTCTGGGCTCAGTCCTGAGGGTGGGGCAGTGCATGGGGGAATCAGGACTGTCCTCCGCCCCAGGACCTCACTCTGTGCCCTCTGGCCCCAGCTGCTGCTCATTGCCTTCCCAATAAGCCCCACCTGGCTACACCTGGAGATTAGCAGTGTTTATTGTCAACTCCTTTGTGGGGACCAGGTGGGGCCTGGGAAGCACTCTCAGTGGAAACCCGGCAACCTGGGGCCTTCCTGCGTCTGCAGTGCCTAGCGACGGCCGAGGCAACACAGTACTGCAGACGGATGTGGCCACCCTCCCACACACTCTTCTCTGGCAGCAGCGGCCAGTCTCCAGGAGGTAAAGTAAGCCCAGCTCAGTAATCCTTCAAAGACACCAGGGCCGGGGCTGCTTCTCTCCAGGGCCGGGGCGGAGCACCTCTTGCTTGCAGATAACCTGAGAACTGGGGAGGAAGGTGGGCCTGTGGCGCCCCCTTTCTTATGGTCCCAGGATGCTGGACTCCTCGGTGGCAGATGCAATGACCCGACTGACCCTGAAACTCTTGGAGAAGGTAAGACAGTGGGGGCAATCACGTTTTCAACAACTTGTCAAAGAGGCACAGATTTAACGGGGCGCCTGGGTGGCACAGCGGTTAAGCGTCTGCCTTCGGCTCAGGGCGTGATCCCGGCGTTATGGGTTCGAGCCCCACATCAGGCTCCTCTGCTATGAGCCTGCTTCTTCCTCTCCCACTCCCCCTGCTTGTGTTCCCTCTCTCGCTAGCTGTCTCTATCTCTGTCAAGTAAATAAATAAAATCTTTAAAAAAAAAAAAAAAAAAAGAGGCACAGATTTAAAAGGTAAGTTATACCTGTCAGGATACTCCTGCTTCCAGGGCGAAACTCTCCAGTGCTTTCTCGCCTTACGATGGAGGACGGTGGTGTCTTGTTTCCTCCACATTGGTGCAGAGTCAACTAGGTTCTTCTGGTAGCTTCTCAGCCAGGAGGCTGGATGCACCCACAGCCCAGAGCATTTTCAGGGCCCATAGCAACCCCCGCAGAGCCTCCCGGCTTCAGCGTTTGGAGGAGACAGGCCCTGGTTGGTGCAGGATCCGCAGCCCCGTCGGCCGGCCCTGGGACCTGTCCTGACAGCCGTCCTCCGCGGCCAGCCTGTCCTCATAGGCACCAGAACAGTGCCTCCTTCCGGGTGGCCCTGTGGGCCAACGTGGAGGGGCCGGCAGGGGTCCTCCCAGGACAGGCCCAGACTGTGCTGCTCAGCCCAGGGCTCAAGGGGTCAGGGGTTGTCAGGGACACGGAGGTGGCCTGGGTCAGGCTCTGCAGAAAGTTGCTTGAAAGGGGCCATTCGTATCAGAGCCTCTTCCCTAAGATTTTAAGGCGGAGCTTGTGTGCACCAAATGGAAAGTGCCCACAGTCCCTAAGAGAGGACAGGCGACCTTTGCCACCACCCACCCCACTGTCCCCAGTCACCTACGTCTGGGACACTGGTCCCTTCAGACCCTCTGGGGGGTCCTCCCCTGGCCCAGACCCCGCCCACTCGCACACTGTCCTTTCTGGCACAGAAACTGGAGCAAGAGCGTGAGAATGTAGAAGGGGATTCCGAAGACCCCCCCCTCGTGCCAGGTAAGAGCCCAGGCTGCTCAGAGCCACCCAGGAATGACACCCCTCCCGGGTCCTTCCCTCCTCCTGGTATTAGCAAGACTGTCCTACTTCTCCCTGTATTTGGAGTTGAAAGGCTTGCATTTTCCTCTTCAGAACACACGCACGCGCGCTCTGCCAAACACACCCTCACAGCTCATCACACCCTCACGAAAACCCCAAGAGGGCATATGTTCATCATTCCCATTCCGCAGATAAGAAAATGGGGCTCCAGGGGCACCTGGGTGGCTCAGTCATTAAGCGTCTGCCTTTGGCTCAGGTCATGATCCCAGGGTCCTGGGATGGAGCCCCGCATCGGGCTCCCTGCTTAGCAGGGAGCCTGCTTCACCCTCTGCCTCTTCCTCTCCCCCTGCTTGTGCCTTCTCTCTCTCTCTCTCTCTCTCTCTCTCTCCTCTCTTNGCCCCAGTGCCCAGCTCAGACGTGGCCACACGTGGATCAGACTCATGTTGCTCTGAGGTTTTTCTAGGGGGGGGGGTAAGTGAGGTTCCACCTGTCTGTCAGGTCAGCACATCCTCAGGGGCCCAGACCAGGCCCCCCGTGCGTCTGCCTCCCTGGCTGATGGTCACTCAGGCCACACGAGCTAGAAGAGAGGACTGCTCTCCCAGTGACAGTGTCCAGGTTCAGGGACATCTGGGTGAGGTGCTAGAGAGGCCTATGAGGACATCACCTGTTCTTTATTATGGGGAAGAGCCCCCCGGGCAGTGGGACCTCCAGGAAACTTCTGAGGGCAGCAGGCAGAGCCCAGGGCTCAAATCCAGATAGGAAACTCCAAACCAGGCCAGCTGACCAAGAGGTCAGAGCAGAACCATGGAGTGGGCCAGGGTCATGGGGACTCCTGGGGCCCCCTTCCTGGAGGACAGGCTGCTCTAGGCATGCTCAGCGCTGTGGGGTAGAGAACGGGTGTGCTGTGCCAGAGGAAGGAAGGCCAAACCCTGTTCAGAGCCTCCCCTTGGGTGGGGACCCCTCCCTCAGGACACTGCGGATGGCGGTACCTGAGGCTGGGTGGACCGTGCCAGCTCCCAGGCTGCTTGGGGCCCCAGATGGCTGCAGGTGGCAGGAGGTCAGGCTCATAGCCCAATTGTGCTCACTACCGAGCCCTGTGAGGACCCTCTCCCTCTCACCGGCGTCCAGCAGAGCCCGAGGAAGGGCTTTCTGGCACAGGGGCAGTGTAACGCCTGGGCCTCGTGTGGGAACCCACACACGTGACTTCCAGCTCCTTCACAGGAATAAGACGATCATTCCTGCAGGGAATGAGGACCGGCCGGACGCAGCCCTGCTGGGTGCTCTGAGGAGGAGGCAAGATCTTCTGCAGAGACTCTGGGTAGGCCGCGTGTCCAGCAGCTGCGTGGACGCTGGTCATGACCAGGCCAGAGGCACGTGGGCGGGCTTCCTGGGCTAAGCGTGGCTTCCCTGGTGTCTGTGACCTGTGGGTGGGTAATGGATGGCCCTGGAGCAGCTGGGAGACTGTGCACCCGGAGGCCAGACTTCATGGAGAAAGTAACGCCTGCACGCACATTTTCTGTAGTCTAGGTTCTATCAGGAGCGTTAGCTGGAAAACCCTGCTTTGGTTGCACATTTTCCAAGATGGGAACGCTGTGCAAAGTGTTTCCTACAGGAAGTGGGATTTTAAGATGGCCAAGGGCTTCATCCAAACTAAATGCACCAGCAACAGGGAATGACCATGCGAAGCGGTGAACTGAGTCCACACGTTAGGACAAAATCCCGCTTCGTGGTCATGTGGGGAAGAGAGAACGCTCTGCTGGCTGCACATAAGAGCGACCAGAAACCGGCCGTTATTTGGTGAACTTAAAAAGAAGTTTGAAGCCCCTCCCTTCCCGCCACGTGAAATGAAGGGTTATTCTCACGTGTGCCCCCACGAAGAGCCTGGCTCCCATTCCAGAGAGTCTGTGCCCCGAGTGGGGCTGGAGGACGCCGGAGCCGGGCAGCCCTGGGGCCCCTCCCCTCAGAGGACCACACGTCGGGTCCTGCGTTGGCGCTGCTGTGACCCCGTCTCCTCCCCGCAGGCTCTGTGCCTCCCCCTCCCTGGTGTAGCGGCTCTGCGTTGCTCTTGCAGGAACAGCGTCTCCTAGAGGAGGTCCAAGCCCGGAGCAGGGTGAACAGAGGAGCAGCCCGTGGGTCAGCAGTGCCCCCAGAGATGCCCCCTGTGGGCACCCACCCTGCCGCCTCCCTGCCCCTGCCAGGCCTGGAGCCACCACGGATTATCCAACACTCAGTAAGTCTTCATGAACTGAGGGCAGAAGCAGTGAGGGGAGGATGTGGTGCCCACAGAGACCCCTCCTCTAACAGAGATCGTGGATTTCTGTGGTCTCGGGGCCCACCTCGTCAGCATTATGCAGGCGCTCTGAAGAGGGTCAGTCAGCTAGGAGCCAACAGTGGCTGCATTTACCATGTCCCGGACCCTGCACAAGGACCCCCCTCCCTCCTTTCTGCGGTCCTCACAGGTGCCCTGAGAACTG
Source organism: Ailuropoda melanoleuca (assembly GCF_002007445.2). Taxonomy (NCBI): domain Eukaryota; kingdom Metazoa; phylum Chordata; class Mammalia; order Carnivora; family Ursidae; genus Ailuropoda; species Ailuropoda melanoleuca. The sequence continues at coordinate 362,795 of NC_048218.1, forward strand.
GCTTTGGGGAGAGGGGGTGGTCTTACCCCCTCATTACAGAGGAGAGGCTGGGGTCCCCATTCGGCCTCCTGACTCTCAGGTCCTAGCCTTTACACGAGGAACAGAAGTATTCAGGGCCCTGAATTTGGGGAAGAAGTGTGACAACTCTTTCTCAAAATTTCATAATCACCAGGGGATTCCTAAGACCCTAATCTCAAGGGCAGAATTTATAAAGGTAAAAGCGTGTTCCAATTTTGAGAGCCTCACACCTTTGTTCAGCATTCTGGGTTGCAAGCAATGGAAAGCAGCTCTGACTTTCTTAAGCAGAAGGGGACGTATCGGAGGGCAGGTGAGTGTAGAGGAGGGACAGAAGACAGGGCGGGGGCTCATCAAAGCCCTGTGGAGAAGAGATGGCCAAGGAGGTGGGCAGGACCAGGCTGCAAGGGCTCTGGACCAGCTGGCCAGGGAGACATTAGCGTCAGCACACTGGGCCCTTGACCTGGAGTGCTTTTGTCCTTTGGAAGAAGACCCTGGCGGCACACAGTTGAGGGAATAGAGTGGGAACAGATCAGGGAGAGATCTGTGGTAAGGGAGCCCCCAGAGCCCCCTTGGCCCCCTGGCTGTCTGTGTCCAGGCTCCAGACTGCCCCTCCCCAGCCTGCGTCTTTGGGTCTCCCAACACTGGAACCTCCTTCCAGGATTGGTGGGAGCGGTGGGGGTCGGGCCGGAGGCTCTGCCCATTCCCAAACCTGTTCACACTCACAGCAATTCGCCTGGGCCCAGTTCTGCTTGCATCTCTCAATCAACCCCAGCGACAACAGAAGGGCAAGTAGGGCCTTTGGTCGTTACAGTGAATTTCCTTGATGCTGGACTCAGAGCCTCCGAGGCAGGGTGTGCTCCAGGCCAGGGCAGGCGTAGCTTTATCCTCTCTGCAGTGGAGAGCAAAGCGGCTACAGGCCATTCTCAGCTTACAGATGGCCTTATGCTTTTAGATGTTTGGGGGAGCGGTACCTGGGTGGCTCTCCCTCTCGTTCTGAATCTCCCCTGCTCGTGCACTCTCTCTCACTCTCTCTCTAAAATAAATAAAGTCTTTTTTAAAATGGGGGGAAAGAAGAAGAATAGTTTGTAACCTATGCAAATGATGTGAAGTGTGAATCCCGGTGCCCATACTGATGCGTCACCGGCCCCAACCTGCCCGCCAGCCGCAGCTTCGAAGCCTCAGTGGCAGAGAGAAGCTGTCGCAGCCGAGGCCACACGGCCCGCAAAGCCAAGGCTATTTATTGTCTGGCCCTCTGCGCACAGAGTCTGCCAAGCCCTGGTTTATGCCACCATTTCTGGGAACTGGGAAAGAAAGGACAAGGTCAGGCCCTTGTTCAACCAGAAGAGGAGTAAGATAGAAAGTCTTGGTGCGTGCTCAACACTGCGTGTGTGCTTGACATTGTCCACATTTCCTTTAACTGGAGAGAAGCCAGAGGTTATTTTCATGACCTGTTCCTTGGATGCCTCTATTCAAGCAGAATTAATGAAACCAGACATTAGCTTCCTCTCCTGAAGACAGGAAATGGAGGAAACATTAAGAATACTGTGTGTTAAAGTACCTGGGGGCTCAGTCGATTAAACATTCGACTCTTGATTTTCGGCTCCGGTCATGATCTCGGGGTGGTGGGATCGAGCCCCATGTCGGGCGCCGGGCTCCGCACTGGTTGTGGCGTCTGCTTAAGACTCTCCCTCTGCCTCTGCCATCCCCCCACCCACCACCACCCACGCGCAGGCTCGAACACGCTCTCTCCCTCTCTTAAAAAAAGCGTGCCGTGTGTTAGTGTGCTGGGGCTGCCCTAACAAAGCGCCACAGACCCCGCAGTTTGAACCACAAATTTACTTTCTCTCCATCCTGGAAGGCAGAAGTCCAAGGTCAAGGTGCCGGCCAATCACATTCCTGGAGAGAGTTCTCTTCCTGGCTTGTGGACAGCTGCCTTCTCGCTGTCCTCACGTGGCAGACAGAGACAGCTCTCCGGCATCTCCCTTTTTAGAAGGACACCAGCCCTATTGGATTAGGATGTCACCTTTATGACCTCACTTAACCTTATTACCTCTTCACAGGCCTGATCTCCAAATACAGTCACATTGGAGGTTAGAGCTTCAACATATGAATTTCGGGGTGGACACATTCATGACATATCATGTCCTAGGTGATAGCTGGACTCAAATATCTATTCAGCAACCTATTCGACACCTTGGGTTAATCATTTAAAGGTCCTCTTGTAGGACAGATGGCTGGATAAATGGATGGGCAGGTGTGTGGATGGATGCTTGAGTAGACAGAAGCACGCCAGGTGGGTGGGTAGATGGATGGGTGGGTGGGTATTGTAGAACACGGTCTCCTAGGGTACGTTTAGGGAACTAATCATCTGGCTCTTCGTAGGCCCCCCAGCCTCCTGCCACCATCATTCAACAGCTACCTCAGCCGCCCCTCATCACACAGATTCCCCCTCTCCAGGCCTTCCCTACTCAAAAAGCAGGAAGTATTAAGGAAGGTAAGTGTTCCATATCAATACTGTGATGGGTTTTAAAATTCTCAACCGAAACAAAATATATATTTTTAAACAGGATAGTCATTTAGGGTTAGCTTTTGGCTACTGAGTCGAAGCTACGTATTAGCAACACAAAATAACTTTAAGAAACTCTTATGGATATCTCTGCGGGAAGAAAACAAGAACTAGGAACCGAGTGAATCGGGCTCAGTCCCAGCCAGCTATACAAAACCTTGGCTAAACTGATTCTCCTTTTAAATGAGCCTGTTTCGTTTTGTTTGGGGAGGAACAGAGGGAGAGAGGGTCTGAAGCAGGTGCCCTGCTTTGCCCAGAGCCCAAAGCTGCGATGCTTACCACCCCCGGGTCACGACCTGAGCTGAAACCAAGAGCTGGGAGCTCACCCTCCTGCACCACCCAGCCGCCCCTTACATGAGTTTTAAATGCTGGAGATTTAAAACCGCTTTATTGAGACAGTGGAATAAATTGCACAAATGTAAGTGTGCAACTTGATGAGAGCTGACATACGGTATACCCGTGAACCCACCGCTGATCAAGGAGTGAGCACATCCACCCCCACAAGCCTTCCTCCCTGAGGACTGGTGGTGGTAGGCTCCAGGAACAGAGCTGCTCCTAGAATCACCAGGTCCGTGTTCTCAATTCTGTCCCAGTGACGACTACAAGCTTCTTTTGTTACCGCAGTTCCCTTGAATGTCGTCACACGTGCCAGGCCTGGTCCGAGGCTGGCCAGCAGCTCAGCCAGGGCTGCCGTCCACCGTGACCCTCGTGAGGTTGCCCTGGGGGGGGGCACTGAGCACAGCCAGTGTGCTCGCAGAGGCAGCCCTGCTCTGTCTTCTCCATCCTTCCTTGGTGGTTTTTCCAGATGAGCTTTAGTGAGCGTCTGTCCGTTTCCAAGGCAAACCGACCAGATCCGTGTGTGTGCTGTACTTGTGTCTGTATGTGCAAACGCTTGTATGTCTTACAAGAGAAAAAGCGGCCTACAGAATCAGTGGTAAAAAATGAAATCTTCAACGTGTATTTCGCCACTTAGACAAAGTAAGGTCAAGTCCTTACCCCACTCCTTACACCCAAACACATTCTGACGAGATCAAATATTTGAAGGTAAAACTAGGAACTCTCAGAAGTACTCTAGCAGCCACGCTGGAGAACCCGTGGGCCTTTCATAAACTGTAGTGGCATAGACTTATTCTCTCTACTGTGCCGCGTCTTCCCGTGACTCCCTCCGTACGTAGCTGGTAGACCCGTCTCTCTCCCCTTCGCCCACTTTCCCCAAGCCCCACCCCCACCCGCCCTGCCAGCAACCATCAGGCTGCTCTCAGCGTTTATAGGTCTGATGCTGCTTTTTGTTCGTTTATTCATTTTTTTCTGTTATTTGGGCTTTAGTATGAAATCGAACGTGTGGGATCTGGAGCCCCCTCCCCGCAGCGATGGAAGGAGCTTGGTGCACCATCACACCCCCTCCTCCCACCCAGCCAGTATTGCTCTTTCTCTTTTAGAACGGGGCTGATTTCTGTAGGAAATCTCTACCCACCCTTTGTTGTATCTCAGACCACCCTTCCGGAGTCGTCTTCTACCATCTTGAAATAAGCCCTTTCCAAGTTCCCTTAGAACAGACTCTTGAAGCGCCCTCAGTGTTTGCTTTCTGGCAAATGTTCCTATTTCCCCTTGTTCTTAAATACCAGTTTTGCTGGATATTCAGATCTAAATTGATAGTTATTTTCTCTCAACACTTCCCGAGGACCCTTGTGATTATGTTGGGCCCACGCAGATAATCCAGGATAATCTCCCCACCTCAAGATTCTTTTTCAAAAATTAATTAATTTTAAAAATCATGGTTGGGGCGCCTGCGTGGCTCATTCGGTTGAGCGTCCGACTCTTGGTTTTGGCTGAGGTTGTGATCTCAGGGTTATGAGATCGAGCCCCGTGTCGGGTTCAGTGCTCAGTGAGGAGTCTGTTTGGGATTCTCCCTCCCTCTGCCCCTCCCTCACGCTCATGTGCACTCTCTTCACCCCCCTCAAATAAATACATAAATCTTAAAAAAAATTGTGGTAAAAAACCCATAAAATTCACTATCTTAAACACATTTAAGTAGTATTAACTGGATCCACATTGTTGTGCAACAGATGTGTAGAATTTTCCATCTTGCCAAACTGAAACTCTATACCCAGGTCCCCCTCCTACCAGACCCCAGCACCCAGCATCTTACTGTCTCTGAATTTGGCGACTCTAAGTATCTCACACGAGAGCACTCAGATAGCGTTTGTCCCTCTGTGACTGGCTTATTTCACCTGGAATAACGAACATCTTCAAGTTTCATCATGTGGTGGCAGGTGGCAGACTTTCCTGCCTTTTTAAGGCTGAACAGCGCTCCGTGGCATGGATGGACCACGTTCTGTTGTCCCTTTGTTTGTTGATGGACACTTGGGTTGCTTTCATCCAAGACTCTTTTTTTCTTTTTTTAAGATCCTGTCTATTTATTTGAGAGAAAGAAAGAGAGAGAACTCATGACTGGGGGGCAGAAGCAAAGGGAGGGGGACAAGCAGACTCCTTGCCGAGCAGGGAGCGCAACATGGGGCTCGATCCCAGGAACCCGGGATCATGCCCTGAGCCGAAGGCGGACGCTTCACCGATGGAGCCCCCCAGGCGCCCCTGAGCCCCCAAGGCTCCTCATCACATCACCAACATCTGCTTCTCCACATAACAATACGCATCACAGGTTCCAGGGGTTAGGGTACGTACGTGCTGGGGGTCCGTCGTTCAGCTGCCCACACTGTTCAGTCATGTTATTACCCCACAAAGTGTGGGCCCATTCTCTTGGGCTGGTGTTCCAGCGCTTTCTAGCAGGAGCCCCCACGCGGTCTCATGTTCTGTTGAATGGACGTGGACATTTCTGTAGCGCCTGTGCCTAGGGATGAGATGTTTGGGTCAGGAAATACTGCCAGTTTTCCAAAGTGGTAGTGATGTGGGATCACCGAGCCCAATGGTCAAGAAAGAATTCTTGAGATGTTTTATTGTGCAAAAAGGTGTTTTTATTAAAGCACGGGGACAGGACCTGTGGGCAGGAGGAGCTGCACTGGGATTGTGAGGAGTGACTGATGATATACTTTTTAATTAGTGGGAGTTGGGGATAGCGGAAGTCTCTAAGGAATTTGGAAGCGAGGCTTTCAGGACCTTGAGGGGCTTGCGGCCATGAAGATAGGGTTCCTTTTAAGCATGAAGGCACCGAGGCCATGGTGAGCTCCTTGAGGAAGGCCATACTCTGCAGGTCTCTGGTGTCTATCAGCGGGCTGCGAGCTGTAAGGAGGTTGAATGGAAGCTACGTTTCTCTTGCGTTTGCTTCTCTCATCACCAGTGCCTGTTGACACTCCTCAGGAGGGAACGAGAATTGCCCGCAGCAAGTCACCAGCCCCCAGTGTCCTTAGAGTTTTCATTTTTGCCAGTCTGGTGGGCCTGTCATGGCAGCTCATTCTGATTCTGATTTGCACGTCACCTTTTCATAGATTTATTGGCTGTTTGAATACCCTTTTCGTGACGTGCCCCTTCAAGTATTTGGCCATTTTTCTTGCACGTCATCTGTCTGTCTCATTGGTTTCTAGGAATTCCTCATGTATCCTAACGTGGGTCGTTTCGATACACGTATTGCAAATCGCTCTCTTTGTGGTGTCTTTGGATGAACACAGGTTCTTAATTTTTAATAAAGTTCTGCTTTTCAAGCTTTTTCCATTGTGCGTTCGTGCGCCTTCTGTCCTGCGTAAGAGGCCGGCACCCACTCAAGGCCATGAAGATGTTGTACAGTTTGGTTTACTTTTCACATGTAGGGTTACGACCCCTGGACTAGATTTTGTGAGCTCTGAGTTAGGGGCCTGTGTTGCCTTTGCCATGGCTATCAGTCTGGCCCTGTGCCACTTACTGAAGACCCTGTTTCCCCACAACACTGACGTGTGCCCCTTACCCTGACGCAGTGACATCGTGTGAGTCCCTTTCTGGACCTTCCTCTCATTCCGTCTCTACAGGGTGGTTCGACTCAGTGGGAAGCTTCCCTGGGAGGTGCGGCCTGTCCAGGCCCAGACCCATGTGGGTCTCCTCAAGGATCTTTGCCCAGAATGGGGCTGCCAGATTCAGCCTCCCCACATGCTTATCTTGCAGGGATAAGAGTTCCCACAGCTGGATTGCTGAGTCCCCCACCACCCCGCTGCTCTCAGAACTGGGACAAAATCTGTCATCAGGGGTCTCCAGAGGAACAAAGCCAACAGGATGTGTCTGCATAGAGAGAAGGGTGTATTTTAAGGAATAGGCCGATGTGATTATGGACGCTTGGCTAGCCCAGACTCTGCAGGGAGGGCTGGCTGGAGACTAAGATCCCATTCCAGTGGGAAGGCTGCTGCCTACCCCGCTCCTGGACACCCCTGCAGGAGCTCCCACCCAGGCCTCCAGCTCCCCGTTTTTGACTGGGAGTGGTTTTAGGGGCCTGCCTGACTTTGGTGAGGCTGAGAGCGCCTCAGGGCTGCCTACTTTCCGGGGCCTGAAGCTTGGAAAGAACTCCCGTTTACCTCTCTCACTGACAAACATGTGCTTGTTTCGTAGTGTCCAGAGTCAGGCCTGGGGCTTAAAACCATAGAAATGTACTTTCAGTCTGGAGGCCGGAATTCTGACATCCAGTGTCCCGTGGCCAGGCGTCCCGTGGCCAGGCCCCCTGCAGAGGCTCCAGGGGAGGGTCCTTCCTGCCTCGGAGCGGTGGCTCCAGGTGGTCCTGGCACGTGGCTGCGTGGATCCCTTCTCTGCCCTGCCTCTCCTCTGCTGTCTCAGACCTCCCTCTGCCTCGCGTATAAAAACACTTGTCCTTGGATACATGGCCTACCTAGATAATCCAGGATGATCTCCTCTCAAGATTCTTAATTATGCCTGCAAAGACTCTTTCTTTTTTTTTTAAGATTTTTATTTATTTATTCGACAGAGATAGAGACAGCCAGCGAGAGAGGGAACACAAGCAGGGGGAGTGGGAAAGGGAGAGGCAGGCTCATAGCGAAGGAGCCTGATGTGGGGCTCGATCCCATAATACCGGGATCACGCCCTGAGCCGAAGGCAGACGCTTAACCACTGAGCCACCCAGGCGCCCCAGCAGAGACTCTTTCTAAATAAGATCACATTCAGGGGTCCTGGGGACCTTTCGGGGCCCCCTGTGTAGCAGAAGTGAGAAGTGGAGCAGCCTCTCGGGGGCCCAGCTGGACACCCGCAACACTTTAAAGCACACACAGCCTCCAACCCAGAGGCTTCGCCCCTCGGAACACCTCGCCAGATGCCTACACAGAGGCTTGTGCCCGAAGCGCCTCCTGCTTGCGGAGCGCCGTGTGTGTCTCAAGCCTTGTCCTCCGGAGAGGCCCGACGCCAGTGCGGTCCGTGAGTGATGGGGCCCCTGCTGCCTCTCCTTGCAGATGTGGTGGAGATGATGCTGGTACAGAATGCACAGATGTACCAGATCCTTATGCACAACTTGATGCTCAGAGCCCTGCCCTCATCAGCGTTTTTGCCCTCGGGGGCATCACAGGCTGCCCCCCTGCATCCCACCCCTCAGGTAGGCTCAGCTGGGGACAGGCATCCAGGCAAAGGAGGCCACCCAAATGAAAACCGGAGGACCTGGGTGGCTTTTCTTCTGGAAGTCCGTGCATCTGTAACTATGAAAAGCACATTTCTGACTCCTGGGTCTGTGACCTGCTTGTGAAGCCCCCTAGCACCCCCCAGTCCCATCAAGATGCGCAATAATCCGGGGCCCAGAAAGCTGCCTTCTAGAGCCAGAGGAGCTCTGCTGGAGCCTGGCCCTCCCTCCCTTCTCCCCACCCCCACCCCTGCCCCACTTCCTCTTCTCCTCCCCTCCTTCCCCTCCTCCCCATTGAAATGGGCTGGTCCTGTGCTGTGCTGAGGACCTGCAGCGGGCTCCCCTTGTCCTCCTGCGAGCCTAGAGGCGGAAGCCACCCTCCGTGCATCACCACCACCACTACGCGCTCCCAGCCCCCCTGCAGGCCATCCCAGCACCTGGCTCTCTGGCTGGTTACTCCACGTGGCCCATGGTAGTCTCGGCCACTGCCCTTCCACCTGCCTCCAGCTTCCTGCCTGCCCTGCACCACTTGGCCGGCCCCTCCTCAGCAGCCCTTAGCCCGTAAGTCAAGGCCAGCTTCCTGGTCTGTGGGGTGGGAATACCCTAGGGCCTGGCCTCCACCTCCTCACCCCTGCTGATAAGCCAGTGGACCCCTGTCTTTATCAGGTCCTGGGCTGTAGCAGAGAATTTGGGAAGACCCTCCCATCTTCCAGAGGGGGGCAGGTGGGTCCTTGGCAGTATTAGCCCCTGGAGGTCACGGTCTGAGAATGGACTCCACGCTAACCTCCAGGGGAAGCTGCTTGTGGCTTGGGTCATTTGTCTAGACCAGCAGGAGTGGCCCTGGGGGTGTCCAGTGAGCGGGGCTGTAGGGACCCGTAGCTGAGCCCTGGCAGCACGGCTCACCTGTGGTGTGGTGTCTGCGAGCCAGGCCAGGGCAGTAACTGCACCCGCACACCCTCACTTTCCTAGGGTGGCATCTGACGGCATCCAGCCCACACAGGCTCCAGGCTTATGAGCCTCCACATGTGGACTCTGGTAAGCAGCAGGGCCTGGTTCCCCATCGGGTGTGGTCAGGGAGGCCCGGCAGAAGGCTGCAGCCTTGTCGCTGGATGCAGGACTGCCAGGCGAGAGGGAATATAGGGTTTCATCAGGAAAGGTGGCCCAGAAGCCATGAGAGTAAAGATTGATGGAGTTAGCCGCTTATATTTTTAAACCTTCCCATGGGAGAAACACCATAGACAAAGTCAAATAGGATGATAACTGGGAGCCCTGCCTGCCACGCGGGTGGCTGGGTGAGGGTTCCCGCTAAGTGAACAGAACAAGGCAAGCAGCCCACAGCTCTCCCGTGGAAAGGTGTCTTCATGTGTGGAGAGGTGTCCTTGCTGGTCTGCACAGCTCTTTCTCCTAGAAGGGAGACCCTCAGGGTTGAATGTGGTTCCTTCTGAAGCAGGCTGAGGAAAGGGAGCTTTCTCTGTTTGCTCCTCTTGGTTTTGTCAGGACTTTGGACGTGGATGTCAACTTTACTCTTTCTTCACTTGTCATGACATTTTTTTCTTGGTGGAATCATGTTCCCTTGCTGATATAATATTTATTTATTTATTTTTTAAAGATTTTATTTATTTGACAGAGAGCGAGAGAGGGAACACAAGTAGGGGGAGTGGGAGAGGAAGAAGCAGGCTCCCAGCAGACCAGGGAGCCCGATATGGGGCTCGATCCCAGAACACTGGGGTCACGCCCTGCATCGAAGGCAGACACTTAATGACTGAGCCACCCAGGTGTCCCTATTTATTTATTTTAAAGATTAATTAATTAATTTGCAAGAGAGCGTGCATGAGCGGGGGGGGCAGAGGGAGAGGGAGAAGCAGGCTCCCCACTGAGCAGGGGACTAGATCCCAATCCCAGGATCCTGAGGTCATGACCTGAGCCAAGTCAGATGCATCACCGACTGAGGCACCCAGGAGCCCCATCCCTTGCTGTTTTAATATAATTTTCATGTAAATGTCATTTTTAAGTGCTACATGTTTTCATTGGTCCCTTTTGGGGTAAACTGTCTCGTGCCCTAAGTTCCACACTAGCAAGAGCCCAGTCCTCCTCTGTGCTTCCTTGGACCCTGCAGGCTCGCCGGAACGCTGGCCTGGGAAGCAGATGGAAGCAGTTGGCTAAGGAGGCCCCACGCAGCTCAGCTTTCTCGGGCTGGGCCCGCGCTCAGGAACCCTCCAAGGCAGGAGAGCGGCAGGTGTCCACACGGTGTGCCTGGCACGCGTGTCTCTTGTGAAATGTGATTAAAGGTCTGACTCAATTTCTTATTTTCACATTGACATTTTCTAACAGGTTTCCTGTTTGGTTTTATTTCCCAACGTAATTACTAATTCAATACAGGGAAGAAGTTTGACAGAAGTTGCCTTCAGATGGCCTAATAAATTGGAAAAACTGTTTTGTCTGCGTCCTGAGTAAGGAAAACCCAGTTCCTCCCTGTGAATCTCCTTTACTCACACTATTGCTTCTCTTCGCTAATTCTGACATCAGCTGGCTGTCCTGCAGTCCCACTCGGTTCTGACACCACCCACCTGCGTAGGACTCAGTCCCATGAGACTGCCCCCACACCAGCTGCACATTCAGGTTGTCCCCTGTGCTTCTGACCTACTGGGTCAGGGAGCAGAGGTTCCCATGAACCCCTTTTCAGGTTTGATTACTTTGTTAGAATGGTTCACAGAACTCAGGCAACACTTACTGACAATAACCAGTCTATTTAAGGAGGTGATGAGGGATGGAGCAGGTCTGGGAAGATCGCGAGCCCAGGAGCTTCTGTCCCGTGGAGTTGCGGTGCGTCACCCTCTCCGTGTGCACGTGTGCAGCCACCTGGAAGCTCTCAGAACCCCGTCCTATTGGGATTTATGGGGGCTTCCTCACGTAGGTCTGAGGTAAATTAACTGCATTTCTGAATACACACAGGGGAGTAGAGGGCCAAGGGACCCAAGGGAGCCCTGGAGCAGGAGGAGAGACCAATCTTGGGCAGAGGCTGGGTTTGCAGAACCTCTGGAACCAGGGCATTGTGGCCAGCTCGTGGCGGACAGAAGTGACAAGCGGAATCAAATAGCCAAGGTATAGCTCCATGGCTGGGTGGGGCGGCCTTTTCTTAGGTTTTGGGTCAGACGGACACAGGCTCACATGATCTGTTGTGTTCAATATATAAAAACCCCTCTGAATCCATAAAAAAGAAAAATCAATAGAAAAACAAGCATGAGGGACACCTGGGTGGCTCAGCTGGTTAAGTGGCTGGCTTTTGATTTTGGCTCAGGTCATGATCTCAGGGTGGTGAGATTGAGCCCGTTGTCATCCGTCACCGGTTGGGCTCCTTGCTCAGTGGGGAGTCAGCTTGGGATTCTCTTTCTCTCACTCTCTGTTCCCCCGTTCCCCACCCCCCAATAAATTTAAAAAAAGAGAGAGAGAAAAATGAGCATAAGACAAGCAGTTACAGTGGAGGGGATGGCCATGAAGAGAGAGTCACTGCTGAGATATGCACGACAGCCTCAGTGCATGCATGACCAAGGGACGGGTCAGGGTGCATGGAGGCTGGGGTCCAACCCCAGCATCACTGTTATGGGCTGCAGGGGGGACAAGTGACCAGGTCCTTTACACTGGGTATTGCCTCATAAAGCTGGATACCCCGCCTCTAGCCCCCCAGCCATTCTGCTCTGAGGCATACCCAGGGGGAGCTCTGTCTGTGCCCCCGACATGACCAGAGAGGCATGGGGGATGTCTGAAATTCCTGCTGACAGAAGTAGCAGGTCTCAGGATCCCTTCAGTCTCAAAAAGAACTGCAGAGCCAAGAGCTTTGTGGGGTCATCTTTGCTGAGATCTGCGGAGAACAAGTCTCACTACAAGCAAGGGTGCAGAGCTCACAAGGCTTCAGGCGCACCACAAGCCCAATTCTGTGTCCCCGAGGGCCTGGGGAGTCCAGGCTGACAACAAATCCCGTGGGAAGTGCATTTTCATGTTTTTCAAGGGGATTCAGGGGAGAAACCAGATTCTCAGAATTGTAGTATCCCTGGTTTTAGGGCCAAGAAGTCTCTGAGAGGCTACGTTTTGTTGCTGTGACCTCTTCAGAGCTCCTTGGCAGAAATCGTGGTGCCGCTGCCCACATTGGAACCTGGGAGGCGCAGGCGATGGAGGCCCGGGGTGGGCTTGGCGCACCTCTGTGGCCTGCTCCCGTGGTGCCCTGGGCCCAGAAACAGCATGGATAAGGCTCTGCGATGCCTCCTGGGTTTATTTTTGTACCAGAAGATAAGGCAGGAAACACTGACAGGAAGGAGGATGGGATGCGGCAGTGGGAGCTCAGGGTGTCCCCAGAGCCAGGAGACACTTAGCTCAGTGGCTGCACAGGGGATCCAGGGGTCTAGAGCTGTGGCCACGGCGGTGCTGCGGGAAGGGGGACTTAGGCAGGGTCCACATGCAGACCTCTGACTAGGGGCTGCACCCACCTCAGGAGCTGGGATGGGCAGGAGATGTCTGCCGTGGGTCACCTGGCTGAGGTTGTCCTGGGCCTTTCGGCCGCCCTAAGGGTCAGCCTTGTCCCTCCCTCATAAAGGCAGCAAGCAAAGGCTCCAGGTCACAGCGTTCTTGAGGGGTAAGTGGGGACTGAAGCCAATGGGGTTCCTGTAGGAAGGAGGGTGAGGGGCACTCCCGCCCTGGGCTGCCTATGCTACGCTCCCGGGCAGGCTGCAGAGGCAGGAGAGAGAAATGCCTCCGGCCACAGGCAGAGCCCCATGGGATGAAGGTCCTGCGCTCCAGCTCTGCACCCTACGAGCTTAGAACTGCTTCCTCGGCAACACTGAAAATACGTTTGCGAGGCTCTAAGTGCAGAAATGAATGGACATTTCTTTTATACTTTCACAAAACAGTCAGGTTCCACCTGAGCCACTTGGCCCCCAAGTGTGTCACTCCTGCAGCCCCACGGGGCAGCAGCGACCAGCGGGGCCTTCGGTGTGCTGGAGTCCCTGGTCCTCAGGACCCGACAGAGAGGGTCCACCTGCCATCCACCTGGCGTCTCTGGGCTCTGGGGTCCCTCACGTGCCATCCGGGTGCCAGGCTTCCAGCACCATCAGAAGAGGCCCCTGCTCAGGGGCTGGAGGCTGGTCCCAGTGTGCCGGCTCAGCTCCTCGAGAACCTGCTTCTCCTTCTGGTACATCTGAAAGAAAGGAGTGGGAACCAACTTGGACCCTCCCCAGCCGCCTGGCCCGGGGGTGTCCTCTGGGGAAGCCCTTCCCCAGAGCCCGTGGCCATGGCTGTGGCATGAGAATCCCCAGCCGTGTGGCCCCCCAAAGCCAAAGTGCAGGACCGGGTTGTGCTCACCTTCACCCAGCACTGTGCACTTGGACGTGGACATGCTGCCTGTGGGGTGAAGGGTAGGGCCAGCAGAGGGGCTGGGGTCCAGGGCCCCAAGTGCTGGTCTCGGGCAAAAGCAGAGGAGACCCTGTCTGGGGCTGCAGGAGAATAGGCCAGATGGGTCGGCTGGGCCCAGAGTCCACGGGAGGGGGATGCATGAGGACAGCCCCTCCTGGGGGAAAGAGTGGTCAATGCCTGGGGAAGGTGTATGGGGAAGCCCTGGGAGGGCTGGGGTCCTTGCTGGAGGTGACATCATAGGCTTTCTCTGAGATGCTGCCAGAGTGGGGGAGGGGGCCACAGCAGGGTTAGCCTCTCACTTGGAGGGGAAGTTGAGCCACAGTGTCCCTGGTGGGGACCCAGCCCGAGATGGGCTGGATGTGAGGACAACTGTATCGAGGACTTTTTTGTGAACTGAAAAAAAATTTTTTATGCCTTCCAGAGAACCCGATTATTTGATTACAAATATAATTTGAGTTTATTAAATACAATATGGTGCATATTCTAACATACACCCTTATAAACGAGGTAAATATTATCACTTCTCAGGGAAACAAAGGGCTAAATAACTGACACTGTAGGTCTCTATTAGATGCCTGCATGTTCTGAGTCCTGTTCCCACCCGATATACATCATCATTATTTCTCTTGTAAAGATTTTTTGACTTTAAGCCATAAGAATTTTATAGAATTTATAGAATTCGGTCTCTCTGCTCAGACCTTCCTTTCAACAGCGAATAAGTAATACAGTTAGTAGCATTTGGGGAGCCCAATATTTTAAACAAACAATGTTAGTCTTTTGTTGTTTTGTTTTTATAAAGCAGGCATTCATAAAACCCTGAATGTACTGCTTTCCCCCCGATTTTGGTTCTCGCACTTGACTGCAGGGGCAGCCCAGGCAGCCCTGGTTCCTGGGGCACCTGGCACACAGGCCATCGCACCCTCTGTGCTGGAGGACCTGGAGGATGGCTCCTACCTTCTGCCACTCAGCTTCTGTGCTGTGTGTGAAGCCCAGCAGGTGACAGAGCCCATGGGTGGCAGTCACCTGTCAGAACAATTAAAAAGCTGTTTCAGGAACTGATCAAGACCCGGGGAGGAGGAGGAGGGAAGGCAGGGAGAAGTCAGCCCATGCGTGGTGGAAGGTTAGGAACCTAGGGGTAGGTGGAGGGGACCTAGGGCCGAGAAAGTGCCTACATGCAGCTGGCGGTGAGGAGAGGGTCCCGGGCCTGGTGGGCTGGCCCTCCACTGTAGGTAATGGGATCTCCAGGAGGTGGGGGGGGGAAGCAGTTATGCACACTAGCCCCACAGGGTGACCGCTGCTGGCCACAGAGATCCCAGAGCTAAAGCCCATGCTGAGCAACCCTGTGTACGCCAGGGCTCCTGCCACGCGCAAGAAGGGCACGGCCTCCCCCTGCCAGGAAGTCCCACCGTTGCCCATCCCTGCTCATCGTGGCTCTGCGTGCGAAGCTGTGCTTCACGTCACAAAGAAGCACCGGGATCCCCTAGAGAGTTCATGCTGTGGCTGTGGGGTCAAAGGAAAACACCTCAGTAGACTCCACAGGAAAGTTAAGATACAATAGCTTTCTGGAACACCCCTCCCCCTTTCCTTTTGCCCTCAAATTGAGGACAGACAGACTGGGAAGGTCCTGGAGGCTACCGTTTTGTAAGGAGTCTATTCAGCTGGTCTGAGTTAGCTAAACAAAGGTTGCTGACCTCGGGGGTAAAAGCTAAAAACAAGGCTGCTTCTGGGAGCTTCTGACCTGTTTCCTCTCCTCTCCCCTCACCTGCCCCTTCTGGGGGCAAGCATGGCCTAAGCTCTCTCTCTGTGGGATGATGAGAGAGGGTCCCTGCTGCCCTTGCTTGTAGGTCTCCCTCCCCAGTAACCCTTGTTCTTCACGTGAGACAGTGTGGAGGCAGGCGTCCCACCCAGGGCCCTCTTTTCAGGGCCTGTTTCTTTCAGCACCCCACTTACAGTAAGGATGTCATAGTAGTCCTCATGTCCTCTGCACTGCTGGAAGATATACTCCACTCCTAGGAAAATGTCACCCAAATTGTAGTCATCTTGAAAATCAGGTTGGGGAAGTTCCCCTGCTTTTATATTCTGCAAATGAGGAAATACAGATTTGTAAAACACGACTGCAGGAACTAACCTGACGACAGGCCGACAGATTTCATTCTGGAAGACCCCTACTCAGTAGTCCCAGGGCAGGTGAGGGGTGAGGAGACTACAGCAGAGCCACTCTTTACAGGTGACCTAAGACAAACAAGCTGCTTTCCTCCATCCCTTTCACCTTTTCAGCGCACAGTCACACAGATCCACATTGGTACAATTTTATATTTCTGTTCTTTCTGTTGTTTTGTCCTACATAGTCTTCCACATTTCCCCACATAAAACAAAAGAAACAACCAGTCCATTCATCTGAGGGCTGTTCACACTAAGCTAGTCCTACAGATGGATATTTAGGGTATTAATATGTTTCCACCGTCAGGAAAAAATACCAAGTGAATATTTAAGATGTTGTTACTGTAACATCTTCCTTCCTGAGTGGTGACTCTAGTGGATTACACAGTACTCGCGTGTTTCCAGCGCTCTGCAAGTGTACCGCCAGAGTGCGTTCAAGATGGTCCTTCCCATCTCTGCTGTCACCAAGTGTGGGAAGCCTCGAACCAGCCATGTGCATCATGGACATAGTAACCTAATTGCTATCTTACACTTGTTTAAATATTTTTTCAGTGTTATTTTTCATTTTCATTGAAAAAATTCAGTGTTATTTAAACTTTTCAACCATACATGTTTGTTATCAAATCACACTTAAAATTCCGGAAGCAGGGGCGCCCAGCTGGCTCAGCCGGTGGAGCATGAGCCTCCTGAGTTTGGGGTTGTGAGTTTGAGCCCACGTTGGGTGCAGAGATGACTTACAAATAAATAAAAAATCTTAAAAAAAGTTGCAGAGGCATTCTATTTCTCTCTTAACTCACTGACAGCATTAGGAGGGCTGGGGGACCCAACCACCTTCTCTCCTTGGGCAGTGGGCCGTGGTCAATAGAGGTGGTCCTGCCGTACTCTACGTATGCGTAGAGTTTAAAGTTTCCAACATGAAACTTAAAAATCAGAATATTTACACCAGAAGGGAGGCCAAACAAGAGAATACTTTTTACCTCATGAAATGGAAAGGAAAGCACATCTGTTGGGATGTTTTTCTCTCTGTACATTCTGTTGATGTGCTGAATATTCTTGTTGTCAACACAGATGATCCCCAGGTCGAATTTCTGCACCCCTAATATACTCCTCACAATTTCCATCCTCTTGCGAAGGGGCACCCTCCTGATGGGGACAGCTCGCTGCAGATTTCTAAGCACCAAACTCATTTCAGGAAGGCAACACCGCCCTTGAAAAATGTTTAGAAGGAAGCCTGTGGTCAAAGTTTAAGAGAAGACAAATCAGTAGTACAAAGTGGTAAATTCTGTAAAAACACACATGCACACATCAGATCGTTTTATTTGGTGAAGTTCATTGACAATTTTAAGGGGATTTCTATCTTACCGTAACATGATATAAAAATGAGGGGATATAATACAGTCATCGAGTGAGGCAGGCCAGCGTGGGCAGGAAACGAAGGCCCGTAGCGAGGAAGGCGCCATTGGTGGAGGGGCAGGGCGGAGGTGGAGAAGAAGAGGGCGAGTTGCGGGTTGGGGTGGGTTAGGGGCGGGAAAA
>NC_048218.1:380110-485703 GCF_002007445.2 Ailuropoda melanoleuca
GCGGCGGGCGTCCGAGTCCCTGAGCCGGACGGGGAGCGCGGCGCGGGGCACGGCCTGGGCGGAGGCCGCTTCCTTCCCCTGCGCCCTCCCGGCCCCGCCGCCTTGCCGGTGTCGTCAGCGGAGCGGGCCTGGGGCGCGGGCGATTTTCGGGGTGCGCGGCCTCCGTTGCCCCGCCTTTCCCTGGTCAGGGGGCAGCCTCTCTGCGGGGCCGCTCTGTCCTTGGAGCCAGTTGGGCGGTCTTCGCAGGTATAGCAACACTGTTTATTTCTCTGAGTGGGTTGTGGTTACTGGGAGAAAATAGGAAACAGTCTTGGGCTGGCTCAGTCGGTGGAGCGTGGGACGCTTGATCTGCGGGTGAGTTCGAGCCCCTTGTTGGGTGTAGAGATTACTAGAAAAGATCAACTTTAAGAGAAAGAAAAAGGAGGAAACACTGAAACACTCATGTTCTTAACAGCGTTACATTGTAGTTTTCTGTCTACGGAGATTGGAAGACTGGAGAAATTCCTCTCTTTAAAAGTGTGACTGCATTTATTTTCTCATTGCTATTTGAGGTTTCTCGTGCCATTTACCAGTTCAGTAAAATAATTTCAAATTTTTTCTTAAAGGATGACGCTTTAAGACTCTAGTAACAAAGTAATTGATTCTTCCACCCTCTACCCCAGGCACCCACCCCCACCCCACTGGCTCTCAGAAAATAATGCCTGGCCCTTTGGTTTACCCCGTTTTTAATTATCCTTAGAGTGTGACATGTCATTACAAATTCTCTTCTTAGTTCTCCAGCAGGACATGACTGTGATCCAAATTTTTGTCTTCCAGCTTACTGTGAGGATGAGGGGAAACTCCCTCGCTGAATAGACTATTTAAGAAGAGAACTACTTGTATGCGCATAGTATTTGCTACCTTGGATCAGAAGATGAACCCAACTAATCCTTTCAGTGGGCAGCAGCCTGGGGTTTTCCCAGCATCTACTAGTAGTTCCATAGGAACATTTCAGGCTAAGCCACCATTTCGATTTGGTCAGCCTTCTCCTTTTGGACAAAATAATACGTTATCTGGGAAAACATCAGGATTTTCACAGGTATCCAGCTTTCCGACATCTTCTGGAGTAAGTCATTCTTCTTCAGCACAAACATTAGGATTCTCCCAAACCTCAAATGCTGGACTCTTTCCCGGACTTGAACACACTCCAGCTTTTGTAGCTGCCTCTGGGTCTTCAAGTTCATGTGTGTCTGCAAACCCAGGATTTAGTTTTAAATCACCCAGTTTTGGGGCTTTCCCAAGTACTTCTACATTTGGACCAGAGACTGGGGAAGTAGCAAGCTCTAGTTTTGGGAAAACAGAGTTTAGCTTTAAACCTCTGGAAAATTCTGTGTTCAGACCAATATTTGGGGCTGAATCTGAGCCAGAGAAAACTCAGAGCCCAGTTACTTCTGGATTTTTCACATTTTCTCACCCAATTAGTAGTGGGCCTGGGGGGCTGGCTCCATTTGCTTTTCCTCAGGTGACAAGCAGTTCAGCTGCCAATTCAAACTTTACCTTTTCAAAACCAGTCAATAGTAATAATTCATCATCTGCCTTTACCTCTGCTTTGCCAAACCAAAATGTAGAGGAAGAGAAGAGGGCCCCTAAGTCACTGTTTGGAAGTTCTGATAGTAGCTTCACTAACTTCCCCATATCTTCAGGGCCTCTGGGCGAACCATTCCCAGTTAGCAAAACAGGTGTAAGGCAAGGATGTGAAGAGCGTGTTTCCCAAATGGAGCCACTTCCCAGCCTCATGAAAGGACTGAAAAGGAAGGAGGACCAGGATCGCTCCCCAAGGAGACATGGCCATGATGCAGCAGAAGACTTGGATGCTCTGTCGAGGGGAGACCATCCTCCAGATAAACGACCCGTTCGCCTGAATCGACCTCGGGGAGGCACCTTGTTTGGTCGAACGATACAGGATGTCTTCAAAAGCAATAAAGAAGTAGGTCGTCTGGGCAACAAGGAATCTAAAAAAGATACTGGCTGTGCCGAGTCTGGGGAAAATGACCACTTGGCCATCCCAGGAGGGAGTCAGTCTGTTTTGGCACCTTCCCGGCTCCCAGGTGTGATGAAAGAGGAAGAAACTGAAAGTAGAGATAAAAAAGAAGGTGAGCTCTAAATACGTGCACCATTCAGTAAATGCTGCTGGTAGGTTCTTGGTAAATTTCCCTGGGTCTTAGTTTGATGTTTCTGGTAAATTTTTTGTAAACACTAGGAATTCTAACGTATCAAGAGCATGTCCTACGTAAACGTTTCCTTTGTTCTTACATAGGTGGTGCCTTCTGTATGAAATGTTACATCTGAGGGGCGACTGGCTGGCTCAGTTGGAAGAGCATGTGGCTCTTGATCTTGGGGTCATGAATTGGAGCCCCACATTGGATGTGGAGATTACTAAATAAATAAATAGATAAACTTTGAAATGTTATATCTGATGCATTTTTTAAAAGATTTATTTATTTTAGAGAGAGCGTACACAAGTAGGGGGAGGGGCAGAAGGAGAGGGAGAGAATCTCAAGGAGGCTCCGACTCCACGCTGAGCTTAGAGCCTGATACAGGGCTCAGTCTTACCACCCTGAGATCATGACTGGACCCAAAATCAAGAGTCGGCCACTTAACTGGCTGAGCCACCTCGGCGCCCCATCTGATAGATTTCTGTGCCTGTTCTCTGATCCCTAGATTCTCTGAGAGGAACGCCTGGACGTCAAAGTAAAAGAAGCGAGAGCACAGACAGTCTTGGGGGCTCGTCACCCGCTGAGATAACAGCAATCCAGTGTAAGAACATTCCTGACTCTCTCAATGACAGAACCATTCTGGAGAACCATTTTGGTAAAATTGCTAAAGTGCAGCGTATCTATACCAGGCGCAGCAAAAAGCTTGCAGTGGTGTATTTTTTTGATCATGTGAGTATTTCCAAGAAATTTAATGTGAGTGAAAAAATTTGAACTTTGTCACTTTAAAACCTGTTTTCAAATTTACCAGTTATTTGTTAGAATTTGGGCAAGTACTCGCATATCTTATTCTTAACTTGGAGAGGCTTGAATAGCGCTATTTATTTCATAAGTTGGAGTTACTCATGGAAAGCTTGCAGTCCCTACTGAATGAGTGTTTTAGAAATGCTGGGTGAGTGATTCCATGAGTCAGGTTTCTCTGAAATGCAGGGGAGTGGCTCTGTAATCACACAGCACTTTTTCCAAATTGAGTTTTCTTGTTGTTTTATTTGGTCGTAGTACATGATCACTGTAAACGTTCAAACGGTACAGAAAAAGTAGAATCCCCTTGTAATCCCATTCTCCAGAGATAACTGATGTTACTTGTTTGGTTTATACCTTGACTGTAATGTGTATATAAGAACGTATATGCATAACACATTGGTTGTAGAGTGTATGCATATGGGGACCATTCACATTATGTAGCTTTATATCTTTATTGTTTTTTTTTTCTGAATATTCTTAGGAAAAATAAAGTTCTATAGAATTTGCAAAGTAGAAAGCATGTCATTGTACTTTTTTTAAATGATAGAGGTATAGCCTGTTAATGTAGGAGAAAAAACCAGAAATCTATGGGAGGGGGCACAAAATCACCCATAGTTCTATTTTCTGAGATACCAATTATTAATATTTTGGTTAATGTCTTTGTAAGTATTTAGTCATGTTGTTTTCACACAAATGGGATCACACTGCATATGCTGTCTGGTAACCTTTCCAGGTAGCAGTCTTAGTATTTTCTGAAATCAATAAATAGCCTAGATTAGAATAGGATTGTTAAATGCTACATGGCATTCTATCCTGTTTACCTACTTGGCCAATTTTCTATTTGTGGACATTTTTGGTATGTATTTCTAATTGGCTTATATCCTTTGTTTAAATTCCTGAAAGTAGGGGCACCTGGAGGGCTCAATTGGTTAAGAGTCTGCCTTTGGCTCAGGTCATGATCCCAGGGTCCTGGGATCGAGCTCCACATCAGGCTCCCTGCTTGGCGGAGAGCCTGCTTCTCCCTCTCCCTCTGCTGCTCCCCCTGCTTGTGCGCTCTCTGTGTCTGTCTCTCTGTCATAAGTAAATGAATAATAAATAAATTCCTGAGAGTAGAAGTTCTGTGCCAAAATGCATGCATAGCTTTAGGGCTTTTGATGTTTATTCCTTTCTGTTGATTTTTTTTTTCAATTCAATGGCAATTCAATGGCATTAATTACATTTACAGCACAACTATCACCACTGTCTCTTTCCAGAACTTTTTCATCATCCCAAACAGAAACTCTAACCACTAAGCAATATCTCCCCAATTCCTCCTTCTCTCAGACCTTGGTGACCTCTACTCTACTCTCTGTCTCTATGAATTTGCCTATTCTAGAAATTACTTGTAAGTGGAATCATACAGTATTTGTCCTGCTTATTTTGGTCAGCATCCTGTTTTCGGTGTGTGTCCATGTGGTTGCGCTTCATTCTTTTTATGGTTGAATAACACCCATTGTATAGAATAATGTTCCTGTGCGTTACACTTTGTTTATTAATCTCTCGATGGAGAGAAGTGATTTCTACTTTTGGCTGTTTTGAATAATGCTGCCGTGAACATGGTGTGCAAATACCTCCCCAAGACCCTGATTTTAATTCTGTCGGGTATATACTGAGGAGTGGAATTGCTGGGTCATATGTGTTGTTTTTTTGTTTTTGTTTTTTAAGTTATTTGGCTGTTGAGATGTACTTGTGCTTCTAGCTGAGTCCTAAAAAATATTAATGTAATAAATATGTAAATTGTCATTGTAAGCAGTTCATTGATACATACAATGCTGAGGTCCCTTGATTACCCTCATCTCTCCTGTTACCCAGGACCAAACACCATTACCTAGTATGGTGTATATTTTTCTAGACATTTTCATAGGTATGTCAATAGGTACGCTAATACATAGTTGGTTTTGTGATAAATTGTATCCCGCGTGTATCATTCTCTTCCTTTTGTCTTTAAGTGTGACTTGGCAATCTTTCCATTACTGTATTTGTAATCAGATCACTAAATGCCAACAAGGCCAAGCTATGGGTTCTGTCCCAGTAAAGTCATTACTTTCAAAAAGGAGAAGAGCAAATCCATGTCTGTGAGATGGGTAAGGGAGGCGAGGACTGTGGCTGCCACGTCTGGAGGCAAACTGTGTGGTTAGAACACGTAGGGGGCGGAGGCTTCACTCTGTGGTGCAGAATTCTGCCACTGCATTTGAGGTTTTAATCTCATTTCCTTTGGTGTCCTGATGTCCTTATACATTGTGTTGTGGACTGTTTTCTAGGTGTCTGCAGCCCTGGCTAGGAAGAAGGGGAAAGGCTTGCATAAAGACATGGCTATCTTTTGGCACAAGAAGAAAATAAGTGAGTTTGCAGTTACTCTTGGTATGGTCTCCAGTTCTCTGTGTCCAAGGCCCTCTGAGCTTTCGCCCGTGCCAGGGTGGGGCTGGCTGTCAGTGCGTCCTGTGTCTGTGAGTGTTTCTGTGAGCTCCTCTGGAACCTCCTGTGACAATTAAGAGAGTATTACATTTTCAAATACAGTAAAGTCCAGTGTCAGGTGATTTGTGGTTCATGAACTCTGTGCTCTTGTGTCCTCAGGTCCCAACAAGAAGCCCTTTTCCCTGAAGGAGAAGAAGCCAGGTGACAGTGAAGGTGGCCAGGGCCCCGAGGACACATCCTTTCAGCACTCTCCTCTTAGCAAGCCTGTGGTGAGGGCCGCAGCTGGCACCCTCCTGAATAAAAGGTGCGGCTGGTCCTTCCTGTGGGTTCTTCGACTTCTGTGCACTTCGTGGCAGTTGTGCCAGAGCATGGCAGGGAAGTGGGTGATATGCTGACACTTGAGCAGGGCGGGGATGGGGGACTGGGAGAGGGAGAGGAGGGCATGGTGGGAGGGCAAGGGGTAGATGGCTGCACAGAGCCCCCGGGCTCCTCGCTTATCTCACTCAGTCCCTTGTCCCACGTGCTTGTACTGGCACCTGATGTGTGTCAGTGTATAAGGAGCAACTTTTCCCTTAAGAGGTCTAAGTGGCTTTAATCAAGTTTTCCTAATAGCTCCTTGTAGCAGTTCCAGTATAATTTTCTGTAGGTTCAGCTTATTACGGTGAGGCGGTTTCCCTTCGCCGCATGATAGCTGGGGAGCCGGGGTGGGAGTGGGCATATGGTGTGTGGTTCACATGGCCTCCCCGTCTGAATGGAAATCTGTCCCCAAAGGCCCCCCCTCCTCCCCATGTGACCCCGCCTCCTTCTCACAGCCTGCTTCTGTTTGATCCTTCATGTATTTTGGTTAGTATATTGTTTCCTCACTTTTCATTTCAGTTAGCAGTTTAGTTGCTGATTTGTTTTTGCTTTTTCCTTTCCCACTCAGCCAGTCATACCTTCTTCAACATTAGACTTCACTGAGTATTGAAAGCTAGAAAATGGGGAAGCTCGGAGACATTGCCCATTTCTGTTTAGTACACCCTTCTGCCGGAGTGAAGTGATGTATGAAAACATGTAGGCGTGTGATTTCCTCATGGTGTTAGTGGTTTTTTTGTTTTGTTTTGTTTTTTTAATCCCAAGCTGAATTTCATTTTTGGGGGGATAGAAATCTATGGATATTCATTTCAGCTGTTTAAATGGGCTCATCTCCTTTTTAAAAAGTATGGAATATTTATTTTATTCTATGGTTTTGGAGATATTTATTTTTGCACATGAGAGAGAGCNTTGGGGGGATAGAAATCTATGGATATTCATTTCAGCTGTTTAAATGGGCTCATCTCCTTTTTAAAAAGTATGGAATATTTATTTTATTCTATGGTTTTGGAGATATTATTTATTTTTGCACATGAGAGAGAGAGCGCACGAGAGTGCGTGCACCCGTGGGGGGGAGGGGCAGAAGGAGAAGCAGACTCCCCGCTGAGCAGGGAGCCCGATGTGGGACTCCATCCCAGGACCCTGGGATCGTGACCTGAGCCGAAGGCAGACGCCTAACTGACTGAGCCCCCTGGGTGCCTAAAAGGTACGGGATATTTTAAAATGACAGTGAATGACAGGAGTAACACCTGCTCATCGCCAGCATTGTCAAGACTCGTCTCATGTCAGTGCTCATGGTTTGTCAGTTTTGGGGCAGTAGTGGCTCGACTGATGGAAGCATTCGGAAGTGGGAGTGATAGAAGCACCTGATGGATGTAAGGCCCTTGATGTGTTACTTTCTTTGTAGCTCTCCAGTGAAGAAGCCAAGTCTTCTAAAGACCCATCAGTTTGAGGGAGACCCTTTTGACTCGGGCTCCGAGGGCTCGGAGGGTCTCGGGCCATGTGTGTCATCGCTTAGTACCCTGATAGGCACTGTGGCTGAGACTTCTGAGGAGAAGTACCGCCTGCTTGACCAGAGGGACAGGATCATGCGGCAAGGTATGGTGGGCGCATCTCAGCCGCGGTCCAGAGACCTGGCTAAGGTCATGATAAGGTCATTGTGGGAGCTGTGAGGAGGGAGCAACCCCTGCCCGTGGGGCTCCACTCTCATTGAGTCTCCGGGCCCTCCAGTGCCCACATGTAATCTTTGTTGTGTGCTAGTTTCCTGAGGGGGTGGTAGACATGGATTATAATGCAGATACGTCTTTAATATTATTTTTGGAAGAAAATCAATATACTATTGATCCATGCTAAGTTAAACATTTTAAAGGGCAATTTTTATACATTCAGAAAGCACATGTTAAAAAAAAAATCTAAATGTTCGGTTTGACAAATCCCCACAAATAAAACTTAAGAAATATCAACCCGAGGGAAAAATCTGTAACTCATATCACAAAGGCCTGATTTCCCTGATACAGAAAGTACTGGGGAAGTCATTGTGGAAAAAGTCCAGCCCAATAGAGAAATGAGTAGGAGATCGTAAGAGTTACAGAAAAGGAGGTACACCTGACCCTAGACCAACACGAGGGTAGGGGTGCTGCCCCCTTGCAGTTGAAAATCCACGTATAACATTTGACTCCCCCAAATTTAACTGCTCATAGCCTACTGGTGACTTACGACATAATCAGCACATGTTTTGTGAGATATATATCATATACTGCATTCCTGCAATAGATTAAGCTAGAGAAAAGAAAATGTTATTAAAATGATAAGGAAGAGAGATTACATTTATGACTGTAAAAAATATCTGTGTATGAGTGGACCTGCACAGTTCAGACCTGTGTTGTTCCAGGGTCAACTGTGTCATGAATTGGTTTTTAAACATATGGAAAGGTGCTCGCCCCATCACACAGAGCGATGCCAGTTGTACCCGCAGAGGTGGCCTCTCCCATGTTGCACCATGATGCTGTGTCCTTGAGCGGGCTGTGGATGGCTGTACCCCTATGGAAGAGGGCAGGTTGGCAGTATCTTTCAGCCTTAGGAAAGCCTGTGCCTTTGACTCAGGATCCCACATCCAGGAATCTGTCCCACAGGCTGTCCCACACACGTGTGTGTGTCCGCGTGCATGTGTTTTACACACAAGATTGTTTGTGATAACAAAGATTGGGAATTGACTGTCCACATAGCAGGATTCTAAACAGTCTGAAAGAAGACTGGGGTTTCTTTATGGAAAAAAATGAAGATTTATTGTGAAGTAGAAAATCATAGTGTGGAAGTATGTAGTATGCTGCCACTTGTGTATAAATAAGGGGGGAAGTGTGTGTGTCCATACATAAGTGAGTGTACCTGCCTGTGGGTTACACAAAGTAGTCCTGGAAGTATGAAAAGATCTGTTCATGTTGACTCAGAGAGGGGAGCAGGGGGGGGGTGGTTCTATTTTGACATTTTTATACCTTTGGAATATAGCCCATATGACTGTATTATCTTTTCAAAAAATAAGTATTCTATTAACTTTAAAAAAATAGGTGCAATGACCACAAAAGGAGAAAGTATTTGTGCTTTTCTTTGCAAAGTTTTTTTTTTAATTTTTAAAAAGATTTTATTTATTTGACAGAGAGAGAGAGAGTGAGGGAGAGAGAAATGGAGGAGCAGGAGAGGGAGATGGAGAAGCAGCCTCCCTAGGGAGCAGGGAGCCCGACATTGGGCTTGATCCCGGGACTACCTGAGCCAAAGGCAGATGCTTAACTGACTGGGCCACCCAGGCGCCCCTGCAAAGTTTTTTTTAAATTAAATTTTAGCTGTGGGATTTTACTCTTTTTGGAAGCTGTGAATAAGTGGGTAATCACAGTGCTTCCTTAACATGGTAATAAAAGCTGTTGTGAAACATTATGTCATTGACATGATTTTTATATTACAAATAAAATTAGTAGGTATTGAAATTTTTCAAGATAAAAATAAGGTGTGTATTTTGAGCTTGAAGTAGTTGTAGTTCATCTCATTTAAAAGATACTTTTGTAACTTTAATTCTGTGGGAAGTAAGAGTAGTTTATTCAGGACCAGGTGTGTTCTCTTAGGTGATTCCTGTAATGGCAACAACAGGATGAAATAGAAGCAATAAAGTACTGAGTTTTAGAGCGCTAGTATGTTTGGAATATTCACAGTTAGCAAATTGATCTTTTTAACAAACATAGTGCAGCAGGACTGTATCGTTGAGGTCGCTGCGGAGCCGGGGACAGTGATGCGTGCCCCAGCCTGCATTGTGCAGTGCAGGCCTGTGGCTATTGCAAGGGGATGCGGCCTCTTGGTGCCCTGGTACCTGACGTGATAGGCCATGCTTCCCTTTCTCTAGGCCCAATGCTTTACTTTGTCATTTGTGTGTGGCATTTGCCTTTAGTTTTATTTTTCCTTTTATCGTCACGGTAACTGTGTGGTATGTTCTTTTTATTTGTCATTTAGCTCGGGTGAAAAGAACCGACCTGGACAAAGCGAGGACTTTTGTTGGGACCTGCCCAGATATGTGTCCTGAAAAGGAGCGGTACATGCGGGAGACCCGGAGCCAGCTGAGCGTGTTTGAAGTGGTCCCAGGGACTGACCAGGTGGAGCCCCGTGTCCTGGGGTTCCTCTCTAGGCCGCTGTCCATATTTAATCTTCAGGGTGGAGGTGGGATATATAGGAGAGGGGGGGCTTATTTTTTTATAGTTTCGGTACATATTTATACTTGATTTGGGTGTTTACCTTTTTTGAGGGTGGCAGGGATTTAGAGGGTGGCTACTATTAACATTCATGTTAAATTGTTTGTGCTGTGAGGTGTGTACTAAACAATCTTGTATAGGATGACTGGACCCCACGGTCCTCTAAGGTATAGCTGTAGATACAAATTTGTTTCATAGATTAAAAGTTTCTTTTCATTTGTTTTTTATTTTCACAGTTTTCTTCCTATCCTTTTCTATGTTTGTGTTTTGCACAGTTGAGATTATGCTCTAGATGCAATTCTGTATGAATCCTTTTCACTTACTATACAAACATTTTCTTTTCTGCTAAACTCTATCAGCATTTTTTAAATGACAGCATATTATTTGATTGTGTAACCCTGTCAAAACTTCCCATTTTGCAATCATTAGATATTTAAATTTCATGAATAATTCTATTGGGCATATTGTGTGTAATGAGTCTAAGGTTGTAGCTTATTTCCTTCTGATAGACCCTAAGGATTAAGTTACTACATCAGAGTGTGTGACCTTTCTTCAGGTTCCTGAACATGTATGTCTCAGTGCATGTTTCCAAATTGTTTCCTGAGAAATCTGCATCATTTTAGATCCTTTTTCCCTCTTTGTTAATTTTGTTTGCGGCCTTCTCTCGGTTGGTGGGGTGTTTTTTTTGTCTTTTTTTGGTCTTTTTTTAAAGATCTTATTTTAAAGTAATGTCTATACCTAACGTGGGGCTTGAATTTATAACCCTGAGATCAAGAGTCACATGCTCCATGGACTGAGCCAGCTGGGTGCCCCTTGGCTGGTGGTTTTAAGTTGCCCTTGCCCAGTGTGGGGTCCCCAGCTAGGCAGGAGTGTCACAGCAGAGGCTCCTGCACTAGGAGACAGTGATGCTGGCTTGCAGTGGATGCCCAGGGCTAAGTCCTGTGGATGTCTGGGATTCTGCCCTTGGCCACATGTCTTCAGCCTCCTTTTCCGGGTGGGACAGCCCCAGGCCCATGCACACAGCTATCCTGGCCCTGCAAGGCCCCTGCTGCTGTCTCCGTTTCCTTTCGTTTGGTGTTTGAGTGTGGCTGAGGTCTGTTAACAATGCTTCAAAGTCCTTTACCTGTCACACCTCTGCCCTTGGAGCCATGCAGTTGTATCTCTACTTACATTCCTTTTTCTTTTTCTTTAAATTTTTTATTTTTAAATAACCTCTGCGCCCAGTGTGGGGCTTGAACTCACAGCCCCGAGATCAGGAGTTCCACGCTCTACTGACTGAGCCAGCCGGACCCCACTTACATTACTTCTGCTTCTTCGTTCCGTGTTGTATTTGCCAAAAACAAATTTCTCATTTGTTTTTGAATTTTGATCTTTACTTTCAAACGGAAATTTTACATTTTAAAATTGTATTCTGTAGTATTGATCTCGTATGAGTATATGGGTAATTTCCTCCTTATTTTAAGGCGTAGCTGTGCGGAGGCTGGCCCAGCACGTGACACCCAGCTGTTTGCCCCGACTGTGTGTCCTCAGGTGGACCACGCGGCAGCTGTGAAGGAGTATAGCCGCTCCTCCGCTGATCAGGAAGAACCCCTCCCGCATGAACTGCGGCCCTCGGCCGTGCTCAGCAGGACCATGGACTACTTGGTGACTCAGATCATGGATCAGAAGGAGGGCAGCCTGCGGGACTGGTATGACTTCGTGTGGAACCGCACACGGGGCATACGGAAGGTATCAGCACTTTCAATCTGAAAATTAGAAAATGCATGTGAATTCCAAAGTTGAAGTGAGATTTCTTTTCATTTTACTCAGTTCTATTTCATCTGTGTAAAAAAAAATGGTATTATTTAAAATCGTTACAAAGTCCTGTTAAAGTGTGCTTCATGGGCTGTGTTTGAAATTGACATATGAGAAATTCAGGTAATCATGGTTCTTCTAATGGTTTGTTCCCAGCGTATGGAAATACATGTGTGAGATCTCTGTGTGTGTGTGTGTGTGTGTGTAATACTCCCTCTTGCTTGTGGCCAGGACATCACACAGCAGCACTTGTGTGACCCTGTGACGGTGTCCCTGATTGAGAAGTGTACCCGGTTCCATATCCATTGTGCTCATTTCATGTGTGAGGAGCCCATGTCCTCCTTTGATGCCAAGATCAACAATGAGAACATGACCAAGTGCCTTCAAAGTCTGAAGGAGATGTATCAGGACCTGAGAAACAAGGGTGTGTTCTGTGCCACCGAAGCCGAGTTCCAGGGCTACAATGTTCTGCTCAATCTCAACAAGGGGGACATCCTAAGGTGAATTTTCAAATTTGGAAGCTAGCCTATGGAAAGGCAGGGTTTTGTTTTTTTTTTAAGACTTTATTTTTATCTTTTAAGATTTTATTTATTTATTTGAGAGAGAGTGCACGAACAAGCGGCGGGGGGTGCAGGCAGAGGGAGCGGGAGAAGCGGGCTCTCCGCTGAGCAGGGAGCTGGATGCGGGGCTCTATTCCAGGACCCTGTGATCATGACCTGAGCCAAAGGCAGCCGCTTAACCTACTGAGCCACCCAGGTTCTCCCCCCCCTTTTTTAAAGATTTTATTTAATTATTTAGAGAAAACATGCAAGTGGGGGGAGGGGCAGAAGGGAGAGAGGGAATCTCCAACAGACTCCCCACTGATCGAGGAGCCCAAGTGGGGCTTAATCCCAGGACCCTGAGATCATGACCTGAGCCGAAACCAAGAGTCAGGTGCTTAACTGACAGAGCCCCCAGGTGCCCTGATAGGCATCTCTCTTGAGTGATTCAGTCAACTCTGTTTATTTATAAAACAAAACAAAATTAAATTTTGTTTTTAGGTGTCATCATCATCAAAAACAGTTGGCGGTTGTTTGCCATTAAAGCAATTCTTTGATAATCAATTCTTTTTTTTTTTTTTAAAGATTTTATTTAGTTATTCGATAGAGATAGAGACAGCCAGAGAGAGAGGGAACACAAGCAGGGGGAGTGGGAGAGGAAGAAGCAGGCTCATAGTGGAGGAGCCTGATGTGGGGCTCGATCCCATAACGCAGGGATCACGCCCTGAGCCGAAGGCAGACGCCTTAACCGCTGTGCCACCCAGGCGCCCCGATAATCAATTCTTAAATTGATTATTCCTTGGATTTGTTTATTTACCATCTTTTTAGAGAGCACCGTTGTTCCCCATCCAGCTCAAGAGCGGCAGCCGTGAAGTTAGTAAACTGAATAGAATGGCACATGTCACCATTAAGTTTCTCTTTCTTAGTATGGCAAAAATCTAGGGTTTTTTTTTTTTTTTAAATCACATCTATTTTCATAGACATTTTGTCTAATTAAAAAATAAAATTAGGGTGCTGGGTGACTCAGTCATTTAAGCATCCAACTCTTGATCTCAGCTCAGGTCTTGATCTCAGGGTCGTGAGTTCAAGACCACTATTGGGCTCCACGCTGGGCCTGGAGCCTACTTAAAAAAAAAAAATGGAAAAGAAAATAAAATTCTAACCCCTTTGTCTCCTTTAATTAACAGAGAAGTACAACAGTTCCATCCTGGTGTTAGAAATTCCTCCGAAGTGAAATTTGCTGTTCAGGCCTTTGCTGCATTGAACAGTAATAATTTTGTGAGATTTTTCAAACTGGTCCAGTCGGCTTCTTATTTGAGTGCTTGTCTTTTACATTGTTACTTTAATCAGGTGAGTAATGTGGCTATACTTGAAGAATTGGAAGAAACCAGATCGTTACTTTTGGTATTTAAGTGCTTCACTATTCCAAGAACATTTTAGCAGGTCCCAGGCTAACATGTGTAAGCCTTGCAGCAGCCCCCCGAGGGGGTTGCCAGCATTACTTTGTTGCATAGGGGGGTTGGCACCATGGACTGCTGACGGAAAAGGCAGTGCGATGGAAAATACTATTGTTAGGTTCAGATTGGAGAAATCTCTTCAGCATGACGTGACTTGAATTCAACACTATCATTTTCCTTGGAAACAAAGAAACCAAAAATCAAAAATCTCACCTACAAAGTCCCTGACTTAAAAATTCTTAAGTGTTACTAATCGAAATTTTTGGAGTGAACCTGATGTTGCTGATTCCATTTCAGTAACTATCTTAAGGGCCTGCTCCTTGTTGAGTACTGTGCTGTGCCTTGGGGTTGCAAACCTGGGGAAGACCCATGTCTTACCTGGTGCTTTACATAGAGTATGAATGCCTGGTCTCAGAATTCCCGAAGTCAGGTCTTCAGGCCTAGCCCCCTGACAGTGCATACACTGTGCTGTCCCCCAGCTGTAGGGTGTCCGCTGGGTGGGGAGGAGCCTGCTGGGGTGGGGGTGGGGTCTTATGACCTGGTCAGCTGGTTCTCTGACTCCAGGTTGTTTTTCTTCTTTGGTCACACATCAAATCCTTTGGTAAACAGTGACTAAGCCCACGGTCATAGCCCAGGCAGAGGGTCTTCTTCAAGTTTGTTCATTGTCCTGTCTGATAATTGCCAACAGCACTGAGATTCTGGAACAAATGAAAGGATTTTTAACAATGTGCCATTTGGGGAACTCTGTATATTCAATAAATAAAACCCATAGTTAATATTTTCAGAATGATTTTATAATGTTATTAGAATGTTGGCCATTTGTGCCTGTTTTAATAACTTGAAACAAAAAAAGACATCTAAGTGCTTTAGAGAAACAAAGTGTTTGACATGGTCTGTCCCATAGGCTCCCTTGCTCAGCTCCACCTGCTGTGATGCTTCCTATCCCTCCAACCCCAGCACACTCCTGCCTCAGGGCCTTTGAACTTGCTGTTCTCACTGCTGTTCTTTTTCCTCACAGAGCCATATGGTGCTCACTTTCTTCAGGTCTTGGCTTGGCTGCCAGCTTCTCAGCAGAGCCCACCCTGCCTGCCTTCCCTCCTCCTCTGCCTTCCTCTGTTGCACTGTCACCATTAAATGTACTGTGTATTTCACAGGTTCATTTGTTCATTGTTGGTCTCTCCCTAACACATCGGTTCTGGGGGCAGGGATTTTGCTTTATTTTTGTGTGCTTGGCTTTAACAATGTCAGGCGAGAAAGAAATACTCCATAAATACTGTGTTAGAGTTAAAGAACACTGCAAGAGGAAAAGAGGAAGCAAGGGGTCACTCAGAGTCCTAGCATCCACATGCAATTTTTGTTAACATTTTCCTATCTTTTTTTTTTTAAACACTTGTTATGAATTTCTTGCCATTTATGCATTTTTCCATGGCATTCTATCATCTCTGATAATTTTTAGTGCCACAGAGCTTTTTGACAAATGGATGGTGCACAATTGACCTTCCTTATGCCCTGCTGATGGACGATTTGTCTTCTAGGGCTTCTTTTGTGTGTGTGTGTTTAAGAATTTATTTGTCAGAGAGCGTGGGCACACAAGCTGGTGAAGTGGCAGGCAGAGGGAGAAGCAGGCTCTCCGCTGAGCAGGGAGCCTGATGCAGGGCTCAATCCCAGGACCCTGGGATCATGACCTGAGCCGAAGGCAGACACTTAACCAACGAGCCACCCAGGCGCCCCAAGGGTTTCCTTCATAGCCTAACCGTTCCTGTGTATGAGACTGACTGTGTCACATGCATTTCTGAGCATCTTCTGCTGAGCAAATGCCCTGATAATTGCTAAGCCTGGGCCTCTTAGTACCAGATTGCTTTCCAGAGGGACTGAGCTATAGCAGGACCCTGTCCCCCATGGTGGCGTTTTGTGGTCATGGGATGACTGCTTCCTTAACACTGCAGTGATTTGGCTTCTCTCTTCAGATCCGCAGGGACGCTGTCCGAGCGCTCAACATCGCGTACACTGTGAGCACGCAGCGCTCCACTGTCTTTCCCCTGGACGGCGTGGTGCGCATGCTGCTGTTCAGAGACTGTGAAGAGGCCACAGACTTCCTGAGCTACTACGGCCTCACTGTCTCTGATGGGTAAGAGTAGAAGGTGACTGTGGGACCTCTCTTTCTCTCTCTTTTTTTTTTCTCTTTTAATTCTGATAAAGGGCTGGGAAGTGCCAGCTAAATGCCAGGCCTCAGAGAGGGCCCATTCCACATGCTGCCTCCCTGGGGTGCAGGTGAACACAGCGAGGCTCAGAATGGCTGGGGGTATCCGCAGATCAGACACTGTTAGTGGTTTGGCATTCAGACTCCTTCATTTGCAGTTCCAGAATCAGTGCTTTTCACAAGTTACTGAAGAAACTACAGGTAAAGGTAGGGTCTTCCTTATTCTCTCTCTTGAAGATGACTTCTGCTGGCCAGTGACTATCACTGTCCACCTGTGATGGCCCAGACAGGCACTGATGGGCCAGGCCAGGGGCTTCTCTGCTGCTTGGAGTCAGTGTTTTGAGAACCTGATGAAACTCGTGGACCCTCTCCCAGTAAATGGTACCATAATGTACAGCACGTCTTGTTCCAAGTTGCTGTTTTTCCAGCCGTTCTCTCCTCTTAACTCATCATTGCCAGCCCCTTCCTGTCTGCTTCCTGCAGGCCTGTCCTCATAGAAACGTGGCTCTGGAGTAAGACAGGAGCATGTACGCGGGTATTGTTGCACGTGTGGCTGTGCACAAGTACGCCAGGAGGCTCCAAGTCACAAGGAAATGTCCAGGCTGGCAGCTGTGGATACTGTGGGCCGGGACACTAGACCAGCCTTACTGCCTCCCTCTTCATTTACATATGGTTGTGGGGTGACCCCGTGATGGGGACAGGGCTTCCAGCATCGCCGCTGGGCACCAAGAAGGTGAAGGTTGGCTTCTCACCTATGTAACGCTTCTCTGGGTTCTCTCTTCTGGGTAGCTGTGTCGAGCTGAACCGGTCCTCGTTCCTGGAACCAGAGGGGCTGTCCAAGGCCAGGAAGTCAGTGTTTATTACCAGGAAGCTGACTGTGTCGGTTGGGGAGATTGTGAATGGAGGGCCATTGCCCCCCATCCCTCGTCATACCCCCGTGTGCAGCTTCAACTCCCAGAACAAGTACATTGGGGAGAGCCTGGCTGCAGAGCTGCCTGTGGGCACCCAGAGACCCAGCTTGGACACAGTAGGTGAGAAGCTGCTATGGCGTGAGGGAACTAGTGTGGCCCCTCCAGGAAGCCTCTCTGGAGGTAGGAGCACCTGTTTTATTTTGTGGGTGAGGTTGGAGTGGGTGGGTATTGGCTCATTGCTCACATATTTCTCCCCTCTCAAGAGTGGCCTGAATGGCTCCCTGATGTCACGGTGCTTGGTTCCCATGGGTGAAACACACACTGTCCCCTCTGACATCGATCGGGAGTGTGGCCAGCCCTTAGGGTCACTGTGGGTGTCCGGGGGTTGTCTAAGTGCCCTCACTTGCCTGTTCCCTTCCAGGTGGGGGAAAAGGAGAGGCATGTGGGGCAGAGGCAGATGTATCGCCGCCCGCTCTCCTCCAGCAGCCTCTTCCCACCCCTGCGCCCACACCAGCTTCTCTGCCTCACCTCCCGGCACCGACCCCGAGCACAGCACCTACCCTCTTCCAGCCCCCTGTGCAGCCCCCCATGCAGCCCCCTGTGCAGTCTGAGTTGCTTCCTCCAAGGCCTGCACCTTCGTACTCTGATGCGGTAAGGAATCTTCCAGATTAGGGCTCTGAGGAGCCCGTTGTGCAAGCGTCACCAGTAGTGTCTGATATCCAGTCTGACTGTTGTCTGTAGATGGAATCCACAGAGGTGGCTGCACGTGTGGCTCTTAAATGTTCCGAGTGCCAGGTGGGGCGGGTCTCAGGACCCTGGCCTTGGAGGCTTAAGCCTTTGTCTTTCTGACAGGATGCCTGGGGCTCTGAGCTTAGGGCTGCATGAGTCCCCCTACCTTGTTGCCTGTGTCTGTTAGGGCTGCAGCTCAGGCTTTGGAAAACGCGTGGAGGGGTTTTTGTGGACATAACGTGAGGGCTGATGGAAGTACTGCCTTGCACCGAGGGCTCTGCAGACACGTGGGTCTCTGGACCACCCTCTGCCCTATGGAGTTGTCAGAGCAGCACTTCATCGCTTCCTGTCCCAGCGGCATCTTGCACCCCTGACCTGTCTGCTCTGAGTGATGTTCAACACCGCTCACTTGAGAGAGCCAGTGGACGTGTTGACTAGCGACGTGTGGGGCCCCAGGCGGCACTGTGTGCCTGCTGATGGGGTTGAACAGGGCCTTGTCGACCACATAGGTTGTGGGATCGGGCTCACCACCCTGTTGCTTGGGCCGGTGCTGGGTCATTAAGGAGGCCTGAGGGGGACCCTGAAGAACGGCTGGAGAAGCTGACCGTGTTTGATGTGGTGTGGGGGGCAGTGTGGGAGGGTGTCGAGCGGGCAGCAGCCTTGCCCTGTCCTCTCCAGAAGGCTTCTCTCCATTCATGAGCAGGAAACCTTTCCAGAAGCAGCATAGCTAATTCCCACATGAGGATTGTCAGATGCCCTCAGACAAGTGTCCACTGATGAGGTTGTGAAGGGACGTGTTTGCCCTGGGGCGGGGGGTGCTTCATGAGACCATCTCCAGTTCTGCGAAGGTTTTCGGTACCCTTAGGCTATAGGGCTAGACTGTTTGGTTTTAAGCTCAGTCTGGATGGAGGCAGTGTTTTCACTGCCAGCACTCTTACTCCCATCTGTCCTCTCCTTAGGACCTGGCTCAAATAGTGGATGAGCTCATCCAGGAGGCTCTTCAGAGGGACTGTGAGGAGGTTGGCGCCGCTGGGGCGGCCTTTGCAACCACAGCTCTGGGGTAAGTGCAGCGCCCCACCTGCTCTGAAGCTGTGTGCTTGCTGGGGCCGCTCCCCATCCCTCCGTGTTTCTTCTTATAGAGCTGCTCTCAGTCTTGGACAGGAGGTTGCAGCTGCCCGTTTGTACAGGCTTAACTGTTGGTCCTGTCCTCTAGGTGGGTATGATTGTCCGTGTTCCTGACCTTCTCTTTGTCATTGGCATGGAGTTTCTGTTTGTGTGTGCTTTTTGAACAATGTTAGGGTTATTAAAGTTGTAAATTAAAAACCTGTTTTTCCTTAAACTTTCCTTAAACTTAAACATGCCTTTAAAATCTAGTAAAGTATAAAAATTTGTTTATTCTCTATTAAAAATTAAAAACACTTTATGTGATCTTGGATTAAATTTTACTTTATAAATTTAACAGATTAAATCCCTTTAAACATTTTATATGATTTGCATTTTATACCATGATGAAATTTCTTTAGAGATTTCAAACTACAGTTATAAATTTTATATATCTAATTCTATCTAATATTTTAAATTTCTAGTCTTAATAAATTTAATCAAAATCTTTCTAAGACTTAAACAACTTATTTAAAGTTAATTAAAGCTAATTGATTTAGTAAATCAGATTATTTTAAGGATTTCAAACATTTTTAAAAATCCTATTACACAAGAAATCACACAATGATTAAAAAGTATAATTTCACCTGTATAAATGTAGATGACTCAAAAGGATTAATCTTATTGATAGGTTTGGTTCATTTTCCTATACTGGAGTCAGATACTTTCTGTTTGAACTAAAAATAAATATGATTTCCATTGGCTTTATTATATTGTGGTAAAATGTGCATAACAAAATTAAACCACCTTAGCCTTTTTTTTTTTTTTTTAAAGATTTTATTTATTCGACAGAGATAGAGACAGCCAGTGAGAGAGGGAACACAAGCAGGGGGAGTGGGAGAGGAAGAAGCAGGCTCATAGCGGAAGAGCCTGATGTGGGGCGATCCCATAACGCCGGGATCACGCCCTGAGCCGAAGGCAGACGCTTAACCGCTGTGCCACCCAGGCGCCCCGACCTTAGCCATTTTTAACCATACAATTCAGTGTCATTAAGTACATTAACAATGTTGTGTATCCATCTCCATTATTTCTGAAACTTTTTCATCATCCCAAACTATACACATTAAACGATAATATCCCATTCTCCTCTTTCCCCAGCTCCTGGTAACCTCTATTCTACTTTCTGTCTTTATGAGTTTGCCTCTTTTAGATACCTCACATGAGTGACATCATAACAGTATTTGTCCTTTTTTGTCTGGGTTTTTTTAGGCACAAAAATGTCTTCTAAGTTCATCTGTCAGTTTTAGCTTATATTAGCATTTCATTCCTTTTTATGGCTGAACAATACTCCATTAAAATATACGGTTGACCCTTGACCAGCATGGGCGGTTGGGGTGCTGACCCCCTGTGCAGTTGAAAATCCAAGTATAACTTTTGACTCCCTAAAATCTTAACTAATGATAACCTGTTGACTGGGAACCTTACTGATAGCAATTAATAGTCGATTAACATATCGTGTATGTTATACGTATCATATACTGCATTCTTACAGTAAAGTAAGTTAGAGGGAAGGAAAAGAAATCATAAGAGAAAGTACACTTAATGGTATTGTATGTGTAAGTGGACCTGTGCAGTTATAACCCGTGTTGTTCAGGGGTGAACTGTATAAACACATATGCACATGTATATACACCACATTGTTTATTCATCTGTTGATGGATACTTGGGGTCGTTTCCACCTTTTGACTATTGTGAATAAGGCTGTTGTGAACATTGATGTACAAATAACTATTTGAGTCCCTACTTTCAGTTCTTAGGGGCGTATGCCTAGGAGTGGAATTACTAGATCATATGATCTTTTTAAAATTTTTTCAAAAACTGCCAAACTGTTTTCCACAGTGACTGCACCATTTTATATTCCCACCAGCAATGCACAAGGTTCCCTTCTCTCTACATCCTTGCCAATACCTAGTATCATCTTTAAAAAAAATTTTTTTTAAAGATTTTATTTATTTATTTGACACAGAGAGCGAGTGAGCACGCAAGCAGGGGGAGCAGCAGGCAGAGGGAGAGGGAGAAGCAGGCTCCCTGCTGAGCAGGGAACCTGATGTGGGGCTGGATCCTAGGACCCTGGGATCATGACCTGAGCCGAAGGCAGATGCTTAACCAACTGAGCCACCCAGGTGCCCTAAATTTTTTTTTTTTTAGTAGTCATCATAGTGGGTACACAGTGGTATCTTGTTGTAGTTTTGGTTTCCTTTTCCCTAATGACTAATGATGTTAAGCCTGTTTTCATGGGCTTATTTGCCTTTTGTATATTTTCTTTGGAGAAATCTATATTCAAGTCCTTTGCCCATTTTTGAATTGTTTTTTGTTGTTCAGTTTGTAGGAGTTCGTTTATTTTCTGGGTATTAATCCCTTTTCAGATACATGATTTGCAAACATTTTTTCCCGTTCTTTTTGGGAATGTCTTTTCTGTTTGGATTGTCTTTTCACTCTCTTGATAGTGTCCTTAGATGCACAAAAGCCTTAAATTTTATGTAGTCCATTTTATCTAATTGTTCTTTTGTTGCCTGTACTTTTGGTTTCATATTCCAATGTTATGAATATTTTCCTGTGTTTTCTTCTAAGAAAATTATAGTTTTAACTCTTAAGTTTAGGTCTTTGATCCATGTTGGTTTTATTTTCATATATTGTGTAAGATAAAAATCCAACACCATTCTTTTGTATATATTCTTTGTATTTTGAAATGACTGTCTTTTCCTCTTTAAATGGTCTTGGCACCCTTGTTGGAAATCAACTGGTCATATATGTGAAGGTTTTTTTCTGGATTCTCTTTTCTGCTCTGTTGGTCCAGATGTCTGTTTTTATGCCAGTACCACATTGTTTTGATATAGTTTTGTAGTAAGTTGTAGTAGGTTTTGAAATCACAAGGCACGAGTCCTTCAACTTTGTTTCTCTTTTACAAGATTATTCCACTATTTGGTGTCCCTTGAAATTCCATATGAATTTTAGGATGAGTTTTTCTTTCTTTTTCTTTTTCTTTTTTTGAGAGCGAGCGAGCAGAGGTGGTGGGGCAGAGGGAGGGAGAGAGAGAATCTTAAGCAGGCTCCATGCCCAGCACAAAGACTGATCTGGGGCTGGCTCTCACTACCCTGAGGTCATGACCTGAGCCGAAATCAAGAGTCGGATGCTTAACCGACTGAGCCAGCCAGGCGCCCCTGGGATGAGTTTTTCTATTTCTGTAAAAATGCTTCTGGGATTTTGATAGTGATTGCATTGAATCTGTAGATTGCTTTGGGTGGTATCGACATCTTAACATTAAGTCTTCCAGTCTAGGGGTGTCTGGCTGGCTCACTTGGTAGAGCATGTGACTCTTGATCTTGAGGTTGTGAATTTGAGCCCCATGTTGGGCTTAGATTACTTAAAAAAAAAAAAGTCTTCTAGTCTGTCCACATGGGCTGTCTTTCCATTTGTTTAGGTCATCTTTAATTTCTTTCAGCAATGCTTTCTGCTTTTCATTGTACAGGTCTTTCTTCTTGGTTAAATTTATTACTAATTGCTTTATTCTTTTCAGTGCTATTTTAAATCAAATTGTTTACTTAATTTCACTTTTAGAATTTTCATTGCTAGCCTATAGAAATATGATTGATTTTTTAAAAAAGATTTTTATTCATTTGAGAGAGAGCGCATGAGGGGGGAGGGGCAGGGGGAGAAACAGACACCCCACTGAGCAGGTAGCCTGACACGGGGCTCCATCCCAGGACCCTGAGATCATGACCTGAGCCGAAGGCAGATGTCCAACCAACTGAGCCACCCAGGAACCCCTGATTTTTTTTTTTTTTGATCCTTATATTTCAATCTTGCTAAACTTGTTTGT
Source organism: Ailuropoda melanoleuca (assembly GCF_002007445.2). NCBI lineage: Eukaryota > Metazoa > Chordata > Mammalia > Carnivora > Ursidae > Ailuropoda > Ailuropoda melanoleuca. The sequence goes on from NC_048218.1 coordinate 402,755, forward strand.
TAGTTCTAATAGGTTTTGAGTGGATTTCTTAGGATTTTCTATATACAAGATCATGTCCTCAATGAGTAGATAATAGTTTTTTTCTTCCTTTGTAATTTGGATGTTTTTTATTTTTCTATAACTTCCAATATGATATTGAGTAAAAGCAGCAAATAGGGCATCCTTGTCTTATTCTTGGTCTTAGAGGAAAAACTTTCAGTCTTTCACATCTGAATATGATGTTAGCTGTGGTTGTTTCATATATAGACTGTATCATGTTGAGGAAACGCCTTTCTATTTCTAGTTTTTTGAGTCCTCTTATCATGAAATGGGGCTGAATTTTGTCAGATTCTCTTTCTGCATCAATTGGGATGATCATGTGAGTTTTTTCCCTTCAGTTTATTAATACGTTTGTATTCCATTGTTTTTCATTTGTTGAACTATCCTTGCATTCTAGGAGTAAATCCCACTTGGTAATTTTATATAATCGTTAAAATATATTGTTGAATTTTGGTTTATTGGTATTTTGTTGAGGATTTTGATATCAGTACCCTTAAGGGATAGTGTCTGTGGTTTTCTTATAGTGTCTTTGTCTGGTTTTGGTATCAGTGTATCAGTTCAGGGCAATGCTGGCTTCACAGAAGTGTTAGAAAGTGTTTTTTCCTCTTCAGATTTTTAGAAGAGTTTGAGAAGGGTTGGTGTTTTTCCTTAAGTGTTTGATATAATTTGTCAGTGAAGCCATCTGGTTCTGGACTTTTCTTTGTTGGGAGGGGCTTTTTAATACTGAGTTAATCTCATAAATTGTAGGTCTATTCAGATTTTCTATTTCTACACGAGTCAGTTTTGATAGATTGTGTGTTTTAGACATGAGCTTAATTTTTATGCTAAAAGCCAAATACATATTTTTTCCTAGCCAATATTTGAAGTTTAGTTAGGCGGCTTGCTTGGCTTTTATTTATTTATTTAGAATGATACCCACTTTTCTCTGCCTAGTGTTTCCAATGCTGCTATGGAGGAGCTATTAACAGCTGCAACCACAGGCATTTTGAGGCACATTGCAGCTGAAGAAGTGTCTAAGGAAAGGGAGCGAAAGGAGGAGGAGAGGCGGCTGGCTGAAGAGGAGAGGTGAGTGTGTCTTGTTCCTGCAGTGCACGTGAGGTCAGAGTGTGTGAACACAGGACAGAACCTACCCTGGCCTGGGATGCTCGCTCTTTTGGCCACTGCACTGGCATCAGACCCATGGTTCACCTAGTGCCCTCATATACTGCAGCCCACGTAATGGATGGGGGTCCGAGGCCATACCCACCTTGTGAGCAGCAGCCTTCCCCCACAGCTGGAGTTGGGGGGAAGGGTGGTGGTCAGGGGAGCTGGAGTGTGTGTGGCTGTGTGGCTTGTCTGGTGATTTCAGAGGGGTGGCCTTGCCGGGTTAGGCAGCACAACTCAAATCCCAACTTTCAAGATTGGAGAGGGTGCTGACACTTATTTTTATTCTTAAATATTACCCTTGTGCTTTTTTTTCTTTTACCCAGGTTGAAACAAGAGAGAGAACTGGCGTTAACTCAGCTGAGCCAGGGCCTGGCTACAGAGCTGACAGAACTTGTCGTGACAGAATGCGTGAGGGAAACCTGCTCCCAGGAGTTGAAGTAAATGAAGTGCCGGTATCTTGTAGTTCTAGAGCGTGCGGTGGGAGGAGAGAAGGCGGTCATTGAGGCACCGTGGCCAGGCTGGTGCAGCTGAGGCTAGCTGTGTTTCACTTTGACAAGGAACATAGCTTTGGGATAGCCAAACAGGAAAACGCCATCCCTGTTCTCGAGTGTGTGTTGTCTCCACAGAGGGCCTCACTTACACTCGACCTCATCGTGGATCGTGCACTGGTTGTGGGGAAGTGTCGGTTAGCAAAATAATTCATTGGTCGTCTGCTACACACCGAGGAATTTACTGTTAGTTTTTCTCAAGTAGAAGATCCTTTCTCTTGTTTCCTATGTCGAAAGATTTCTTTGAGGTATCTCATTTAAGAATTTTATTAACTTCTTTTTTTTAAATTGAAGTATAATTAGCATGCAATGGTACAACATATTGATTTGAAAGTTCTATAAATTGTTCAGTGTTCGCCATGATAAGTGGAGTCACCACCTGTCACCATACAACATTATTACAGTATTTATTATTCACTCTATTCCCTATGCTGTACTTTTCATCTCTGTGACTTATTTATTTTTTGACTGGAAGTTTGTACGTCTTAATCCTCTTCATCTATTTCACTCATTTCCCCCCTCCCCCTGCCTCCCCTCTGGCACAACCACCAGCTCTCTACATTTAAGAATCTGTTTTTGTTTATTCATTTGTTTTTTTTTTTTAGATTCTGCATACAAGTGAAATCATACGGTATTTGTCTTTTTCTGTCCTTTTTCACTTAGCACATTATTCTCTATGTCCATCCATGTTGTTGCAAATGGCAAGATCTCATTCTTGTTTGATGGCTGAGTAGTATTCCATTATACACACACACACCATATTTTTATTTATTAATGTATCTATGGATAGTTAAGTTGGTTCCTTATCTTGGCTATATTATAAATAATGCTGTTATAATCATAGGGGTGCATATATTTTTTCAAATTAGTTTTCAGTTTCTTTGAATAAATACCCAGTAGTGGAATTACTGAATCATATGGTATTTTAAGTTTTAATTTTTTTTGAGGAGCCTCCATACTGTTACCCACAACGGTTGTACAAATTTACATTCCCACCAATAGTAGACAAGGGTTCCCTTTTCTCCACATCCTGGACAACTTCATTATTTCTTGTCTCTTTGATTCTAGCCATTCTGACTGAGGTGATATCTCATTATGGTTTTGATTCACATTTCCTTGATGATTAGTGATGTTGAACATCTTTTCATGTGTCTCTTGGCCATATTATATATGTCTTTGGAAGATGTCCGTTCAGGTCCTCTGCCTGTTTTTAATCAGTTGTTGTTTTTGGTTTGTTGTTGTTGTTTTTGGTGTTGAGTTATGTAAGTTTTTTTTATATATTTTGGATATTAACCCTATATTGGATATATCATTTACAGGTATCTTCTGCTTTTCACTGGGTTGCCTTATTGTTTTGCTGATGGTTTCCTTCACTATGCAAAAGCTTTTTATTTTGGTTATAATCTTAGTAGTTTATTTTTGCTTTTGTTTCTTTTGCCTGAGGAGACGTATCCATAAATATGTTGCTAAGGCTGATGTCCGAGAGTTACTGCCTATGTTTTCTTTTAGGAGTGTTAAGGTTTTAGGTCTCACACTGAGGTCTTTAATCCATTTTGAGTTTCTTTTTGTGTGTGGTGTGAGAAAGTGATACAGTTTCATTCTCATACATGTAGCTATCCAGTTTTCTCTACACCATTTCTTGAAAACTGTCTTTTCCCCATTGTATATTCCTTCCTCTTTTGTTTATAGACAATTGACCATACAGGTATGGGCCCTCTATCCTATTCCATTAGTCTCTGTGTCTCTTTTTGTGCCAGTACCATACTATTTTGATTATTATAGGTTTGTAGCGTATTATGAAATTTGGGATTGTGATACTTACACCTTTGTTATTCTTTCTCAAGATTGCTTTGACTATTCAAGGTCTTCGTGGTTCCATACAAATTTTATGATTATCTGTGAAAAATGCTGTTGGTATTTTGATAGGAATTGCATTGAACCTGTAGATTGCTTTGGGTAGTATGGACGTTTTAACAGTATTAATTCTTCCAACCCATGAGCATGAAATACCTTTCCCTTTGTGTCATCTTCAGTTTCTTTAATCAGTGTTTTATTGTTTTCAGAGTATAGGTCTTTTATCTCCTTGGTTAAATTTATTCCTAGGTATTTTATTCTTTTTGGAGCAACTGTAAATGGGATTGTTTTCTTAATTTCTCCTTCTGCTTCTTCGTTATTAGTGTATAGAAATGTGGCAAATTTCTGTGTATTAATTTTGTATCCTGAAACTTTATCAGTTCTGATAGTTTTTGGTGGAGTCTTTAGGGTTTTCTATATATAGTATCACATCATCTGAAAATAGTGACAGTTTTACTTCTTTTTTACCAATATGGATGTCTTTATTTCTTTTTCTTATCTCATTGTTGTGGCTGGGACTTCTAGGACTGTATTGAAAAAAAATGGTGAGAATGGCATCCTTGACTTGTTATTGATCTTAGAGGAAAAGCTCTCAGTTTTTCGCCATCGAATATGATGTTTGCTGTGAGTTTTTCATATTATGGCCTTTATTATATTGAATGTGTTTCCTCTAAACATACTTTGTTGAGGATTTTTATCATGAATGGGTGTTGTATTTTGTCAAATGCTTTTTCTGCATCTGTTGAGATGATCATATGGTTTTTATCCTTTCTTTTGTTAATATGGTGTGTCATATTGATTGGCAAATATGAACCACCTTTGCATCCCTGGAATAAATCCCACTCAATCATGGTGAATTATTTTTTTAATGTATGGTTGAATTCAGTCTGCTAATATTTCATTGAGGATTTTTGCGTCTGTGTTCATCAGGGAAATTGGCCTGTAGTTTTCTTTTTTGTAGTGTCTTTGTTTTTGTATCAGGATGATGCTGGCTTTGTAGAATGAATATTTCTACATTTATAGACTGTTTTCCTTTCTGTTCTATATTTTGGAACAGTTTGATAAAAAATAGGTATTCACTCTTATTTACATATTTGATAGAATTTACCGGTGAAGCCATCTAGTCTTGGACTTTTGTTTTTCTGGGAGTTTTTTTGATTACTGATTCCATTTCATTACTAGTAATCTATTAAAAATTTCTGTTTCTTCCTGATTCAATTTTAGAAGATTATATGTTTCTAGGAATTTATTTCTTCTAGGTTGTCCAGTTTGTTGGCATATAATTTTTCACAATATTTTCTTTTAACCTTTGTATTTCTGTGGTGTGAGTTGTTATGTCTCCTCTTTCATTTCTGATTTTGAATCCTGTCTTTTTCTTGATGAGTCTGGCTAAAGGTTTATCAATTTTGTTTATCTTTTTAAACTGCCAGCTCTTGGTTTTATTGATCTTTTCTGTTTTATGTTTACTCTCAGTTTCATTTATTTCTGCTCTAATCTTTATTACTTCGTTCCTGCTATAAGCTTTGGGTTTTGTTTGTCCTTTTCCCCCTAGTTCCTTCAGGTGTAAGATTAGGTGGTTTATTTGAGATTTTTCTTATTTCTTGAGGTAGGCCTGTATCATTATAAACTTCCCTCTTTGAACAGCTGCATCCCAAAGATTTCGGACTATTGTGTTTTCATTTTCATTTGTCTCCATGTACTTTTTAAACTTCTTTTTTGATTTCTTTGTTGACCCATTTATTGTTTAGTAGTCTATTGCTTAGCCCCCATTTGTTTGTATTCTTTCCAGATTTTTTCTTGTTATTGATTTTTAGTTTCATACTGTTGTGTTTGGAAGAGATGCTTTATATGATTTCAGTCTTCTTAAATTTATTGAGACTTGTTCTGTGGCCTAACAAGTGATCTGTCCTGGAGAATGTTCAATGTGCACTTAAAGAATGTATTCTGCTGTTTTTGGATGGAATGTTCCATATATATCTGTTAGGTCTAACTGGTCTCATGTGTTGTTCAAAGTCACTGATTCCTCGTTGATTTTCTGTCTGATCTATCCATGGATGCAAATATGATTTTAAAGTCTTCTGTCATTACTGTATTACTGTGAGTTTCTCCTTTTATGTCTGTTAATATTTGCTTTATGTATTTAGGTGCTCCCATGTTGGGTATATAGATATTTTACAATTGTTATGTCCTCTTTTTGGATTGTTCCTTTTATCATCATGTAGTGCAGTTCTTTTGTCTCTTGCTATCGCCTTTGTTTTAAAGTCTACTTTGTTTGATATAAGTATGGCTACCTTGGCTTTTTTTTTTTTTTTTTTACACTTCCATTTGCATGGTGTATGTTTTCCACTCCTTCACTTTCAGTCTATATGTCTTTAGGTCTGAAGTGAGTCTCTTGTAGGCAGCATGTAGATGGATCTTGTTTTTTAATCCATTCAATCACCCTATGTATTTTGATTAGAGCATATATATTTAAAGTAATTATTGATAGGTAGGTATGTGCTTATTGCCATTTTGTTAATTGCTGTCTGTTTTTTTAATAGTTCTTCTCCATTCCTTTCTTCTCTTCTTTTGTGGTTTGATGGCTTTCATTAATAATATATTTGGATTCCTTTCTCTTTATTTCTTGTGTATCTATTACAGTTTTTTTGTTTTTAAAGATTTTATTATTTATTTGACAGAGAAAGAGAGAGAGAGAGGGAGAGAGCGCACAACCAGGGGGAATGGCAGGGAGAGGGAGAAGCAGGCTCCCCGCTGAGCAAGGAGCCTGACGTGAGGCTCGATTCCAGGACCATATATAACATTTTATGTGTATGGTAATCTGTATTAAGTTGATGGTCGCTTAAGAACTTTATTAATTTTACCTCCAAGCTTCAGGGTAAAAAGAAGTTCAGTGTGCAGGGAAATCTGTCCCTGTGCTTAAGCTCCCCGAGGTAGCCTTGAAAGTGATGAACTATATTAGTACAGAGCACAGATTCCAGTGCAGATGGAGGACATAGCCAGGAGGCTGAAGTGTTTTGTTTAAATAATGTTTCTTTCCATCTTTAATAAATGGGAGTCTATTTCCCTGCTTACCATAAGCATGAGATCTCATAAGTGTTGGATTGATATCTGTTCTTTTTTTTTTTTTTTTTTTAAGATTTTATTTATTTATTCGACAGAGATAGAGACAGCCAGCGAGAGAAGGAACACAAGCAGGGGGAGTGGGAGAGGAAGAAGCAGGCTCCCAGCGGAGGAGCCTGATGTGGGGCTCGATCCCATAATGCCGGGATCACGCCCTGAGCCGAAGGCAGATGCTTAACCGCTGTGCCACCCAGGTGCCCCGGATTGATATCTGTTCTTAATCCCAGGAAGGAGTGTTAGGAAATATGTAAGAGCTAGGACTTGCGATATGGTTTCTCACAGTCCCAGGAGGCCTGGGCTTCAGTTCAGCACCAGGGCTATCTCCACCTGCCACAGAGGATGGCTACTGGAAACAGGTCTTGCTTGTTTAAGCTACTTTGATTTTGTGACTACATGTATTTGATAGCATTTTCTGTGCTCCCTTAGTTGACAGAATTTTGTCATAAAAATCTTTTAGATATTGGTTTATCTGAGGGCCACTACCGTGTAAAACATGGGCTGTCAGTCTTGGCTGTCAGCTGTCATGTACTTGAGACATTTCTAATTGGAAACATCAGATACTGCTGATGAGAAGGTGTTGTAGTTGTCTTACTGGTCATTTAAAAATTAAAATTGGTAACTATATTCTTAAGATAAAGGTTTATTTATTAACTATTTGCAAGGGCTCTGTTGGACCTATGATCTAGTACCCTGTACCTCTTTCGTTCTTTTTTCCTCTGTCTTTTCAGGCGTCTGTACATTAAGTAAGATGAAAATCTTAAAAGCTTCTCTTTTTTTATAATTTTATTTATTTATTTGACAGCGAGAGCTTCTCTTGTGGCAGAGACATAATTACATTTCAATAGTAAGAATGTGGGTCTTGCCATTTTTTAGGGCAAGCCCTCAATGTCTGTGGGCCCTGGGTGCAGTGTCCCCATCCTGATTGCCCTCTTCTGTAGGAGTGCAGTGGAGACAGACCAGAGGGTCCGCATGGCCCGTTGCTGTGAGGATGTCTGTGCCCACCTGGTGGACTTGTTTCTCGGGGAGGAAATTTTCCAGACTGCAAAGGAGACCCTCCAGGAGCTTCAGTGCTTCTGCAAGTATCTCCAGCGGTGAGTCCTGTGTCCCTGCAGATGAAATGGACGCACACGGGGAGAGCCTTTGACAAGACTATACTTTCAGAAATAGTCAGTTATATACACACGTGAAACATGTTCCTTCCTAAAGGGTAGATGCTAAGGGAATAAGTAAGGAATTAGGTTGGGAGCTTCTGTATTTCGACAAATATTTATGTGTTGCTTTCTGTCATTTACCCACTGCTCTCGACACAGGGAGATGGCTATGAATAAGCCAAACAAATTCTAGCTGTATGCACGCATGTGGATGAATTTCTAAAACATAATTTATAGTGAAAAAAGGAATTCTTAGGGAAATGTGTACAACATACAGTGTATATTCAAATATAGATTTGTATATGGTAGTATAACCCTGAAAAAAAGGAAAATGACGAACATAAACTTAGCATAGTGGTTACCTGTGGGAGTGAGAGGGTGTGTGATTGAGCAGGGCCCAGTGCTGGTCATGGCCACTGGTTCTTAATTGGATGGAAGTCTGTGGCTGTTTTATTTAGCATTAATCTTTAAACTGGGCATGTACTATGTATGTTGTATGGTGATTCATTTCATAATTTCATTTAAAATAAGTCACAGTGTACCTTGAAGTTTCAACCACATAAGAGGAAATAGAGGGAGAAATGTCTCTATTCCACAAGAGACCCCCATTTTCCTTCTCAGAAGCAGCTGCTGAGTACCCATCCAGAAGTCTTCTGCCCTTTTTTGTGGTTGTTAGGACAGATGATAGCATGTTCTCTACTCTGTGCTAACCTTTCTTTACGCCGTTTGAGGTCAGGTGAAGGCCTAACCACAACAGCATGTTGGACTCTTCCAGGTGTCGGTGGTACCATAAATGACCTACCTGGTTCTCAGTTGATGGACTTTCACGTGGCTTTTCTTTTTAGGTGTGACAAAGAGTGCTGCAGTGACTGTCCTTGTACAAACATTTCATACAGATGCACACATACCTGGAGATAAATTCCGATCAGTGGTATTTGCTGGGTCAAAGTATACGTGTATCTTATATTTGTATCCATATTGCCAAATTGGCTTCCAAAGATTGTTCAGCTTTAGTGCTTAATATAAATTTATCAGTTTTGTTGTTCACCACCACTCATCTGTTACCATGCCTTTCTTGTGCCTGAGTATTAATTTTAATTCTGATTCATTTCTCAGTTTGAGGACTATTGCTGAAAAAGACCTAAACATTGCCAAAAAATGTGCTTCCTGCACTGTGATTTCGCAGTTGTCCCTGTAGTAAATTTTAAAATAACCCAGTGATGATATGGTGGTATATTTTCCAGGTGGAGGGAAGCTGTTGCAGCCCGGAAGAAACTGAGGCGCCAGATGCGGGCCTTCCCTGCAGCACCCTGCTGTGTGGATATGAATGACCGGCTGAGGGCATTGGTACCCAGTGCAGAGTGCCCCATTGCTGAGGAGAACTTGGCCAAGGGCCTTCTGGACCTGGGCCATGCAGGGAAAGTGGGCATCTCCTGCACCAGGTTAGCACTTAGCCTGCCATGGCTGCCTAGTGCTCCCTTGCCCCACCTGGCTTTATGGAGAGTGTGGATTCATGTGTGCATTTGGAGGGAAGACGGGTAGAATCAGAGAGAGTGAAGATAATGCAGGATTGTGTTATTGAAGGTTGTCTTCCACTCCAGTTCTGGACACGTGACATGTTCTGCATGCTTTGATTTCATGTGCCTTTTCCACTTCACTCAGGGCCTGGTAATTGAATCGTACAAGAATCACCTGTTTCCCTCTGGTCTTTGTGGATATACCATGTCCATTCTTGTTGGTGGAGGTTCTTCTGTTCGCATGACAGTGTTCTAGAGGGCAGGATTTTTGTTTGTGTCCTGCTCATCTCCCATGGTTGGCACTAGGGACAATAGATAATTGCTTGATATTTGTGGAATGAACAAGTCCTTTGACTAATTGGTTTCTTTATCAGCAAAAGTTTTCTTGGTCTCCTAAGCATTCCCCATCAGGAGACACTATTAACCAGTTAAAGTAACCAGTTACTTTCTATTCAGAACATCAGTAAGTAATTTATCAAGCTCCTTGCATGGGCACTGAGCTGTCCTCATGCAGTCACAGTGTCCTTCTCCTTTCTTTGTAGGTTAAGGTGGCTCAGAAATAAAACAGCGCACCAGATGAAGGTTCAGCACTTCTACAAGCAACTGCTGAGGTCTGTCATGCTCCCTGGTGTGTGTGCTTCTCCTGCTGGGGCTTGTGCACTGGCTTACCCTCTGTGTTCTATCCCTTACAGTGATGTGGCATGGGTGCCCCTGGACCTGCCGTCCCTCGTGGCCAAGCACCTCCCTGGGAGGCGGGAGCGTGTGTTTTGGAAGCTGGTGCTGGTGTTGCCTGATGGAGAGGAGCAGTCTCCAGGGAGTCCTGGCAGGTCAGGAAGGGTTTCCCGCTCTGGGCTTTGAAGTTGAGAAAGTGACTTCAGGAGGCAGAGTGATTCTCCAAGAGCATTAGGCATGAGGGACTTGTAGTCTGTTTTGTTTGTGATTTGAAGCAGACACTTCAGATTATTTAAATTTTTACTCTGTAAACTGGGCCCAAAAACACTTAAGAGTTGATCCTCATTTAATGCTGTGCTGAGGTGTATTGATTAAAGCTTGCTTCGTTGTAGATTCTTGGGGAAGACAGTTTACGGTGTGTTTGCTATAGTTCCTTTTTTTTTTTTTTTAAGGAAAAAACTGGCATTTTTAAAAAGAAATCCAAGAAATTGACATGGCATTGTTTCCTGTAACCAAACTGCTTCCAGAAGTCACTTTAGAGCAGAACGTGTTACTTTTCTTTTTTAACAACTTTATTGACATGTAATTCACACATAAATTTCACCCATTTAAAGTTTCTGTTTCACTGGTTTTTAATATTCACAGAATGGTACAACTATCACCACTAATTCCAGAACATTTTTTACCCACAAAGAAATCCCATATCCATTAGCAGTTATTCGTCATTCCTCCCTGTTGTCAGCTCCTGGAAACCACTAATACGTTTCCTGTCTTCTATGCATTTTCCTATTCTAGACATCCTGTATGAATGAAGTCCTACTATCTGTAGGCTTATGACTGGCACCTTTCACTCAGCTGTCGTGTTTTCTGGGTTTTGTCTTGTAGCAGATATCAGTCCTTCATTCTTTTTTTGTGGCCGAATAATATTCCATTGTGTGACTATAACACATTTTATTTATCTGTTCATCAGTTAATAGGCATTTGGATTGTTTCCGCTCTTTGGTTATTATGAATAATTCTGTGATGAACATTCATGAGTATGTGTTTGTGTGGACAGATGTTTGCAGTTCTGTGTGTTATATACAGAGTGGAATGCTAGGTTGTGAGGTAACTTTATATTTAAAAGTCTTTGAAGAATTGCCAAATGGTTTTCCACAGTGGCTGAACCATTTTTCCATTCCTATTAGCAGTGTTTGAGGATACTAAGTTCTCTGAATACATTCCTTTTTTAGCAGTTACTATTGAAACACATGCAAGCTAAGGAAAAAGTCATAAAGCAAAGAAGAGAGTTGTGGTATTTTGAAAGTATTTAAATGGTGATTCATTTCTTAGAAGAAAACAGCTGTCTTCTGATTCAGTAATAAGTTTATTCACTAAGAAATACACATCACAATAATTCTTAAGTGCTCAGGCATGAAATTTAGTTCTGTAAAACATGTATGTGGTTGATCCTTGAATAACATGGGGTTTATGGAGGTCAGTCCCCCCTACACAGTTGGAAATCTGAATATAACTTTTGACTCCTCCAGAACTTAACCACTACTGTGGTTATGTTAGGTGAAGCCTAACATAAACAGTTGACATGTATTTTGTATGTTATATCTATTGTATTACTATATTCTTATAATAAAGCTAGAGAAAATGTTATTAAGAAAATCATAAGGAAAATACATTTATAGTACTGTACTGTCATTATTAAAAAAATCTGCATATACCTGGACCCGCACAATTCAAACCTGTGTTGTTCAAGGATCAACTGTATTTCAAACTTTTTTTTTTTTAAAGATTTTATTTATTTATCTGACAGAGAGAGAGACAGCCAGCGAGAGAGGGAACACAAGCAGGGGGAGTGGGAGAGGAAGAAGCAGGCTCCCAGCAGAGGAGCCTGATGTGGGGCTCGATCCCAGAACTCCGGGATCACGCCCTGAGCCGAAGGCAGACACTTAACGAGTGCGCTACCCAGGCACCCCACCGTATTTCAAACTCTTAAGGACCTTTTCTATTGCTCACGATAGAAATAGTGCTTCAGAATTTTAAATCACACTACAATGGACCAGGTTCATGAGTGCCCTCTCCTGTTGCCCCTGTAGAATTCCTAGCTCCAGTTTAAAATCACAGCCTGTTTTGTCCATCTCAGCTTCACAGTAAGAGTTGATGTCTGTGAACCTACATCTCTGGTAGTTCTCTTCCTTATTTTTCCTAAAAATCTTTATAGTTTACTTTTAGAATTAGAATCTTTTGAAGTGTCATTTTCTTTTATTCACAGAATTTTAGCGAACTGGTTACAAGTCAAGTTCATGGGAGGTGATGGCTCCGTGGGTGACACAAGCAGTGAGCCTGGGGGCATTCAGACGCTTGCTCTATTTCATGCGCTCAGCAGCAGAGGGGATCAGACTGTCGCTGTCAACGTGTGTATAAAGGTGGGTGAGAATCACGTGTATTCACTTCTGTGATTTTCTTATTTCACTCATTCCCAGACATTGATGGAATCATATAAGTGCCTTGAAGTTTTGAAGGAGTGTAGGAGGCTCAGAAGCCCGTATCATGTCTGTTGCTCCTTGTGTCCTGATGACATCCCATGGACTTCCTCTTGGTGTGACATACCAAGCTAGATTCTCAGGAGTGCAGTGAGCCTTAACCATTTCAGGTTACAGACCTCTTTGAGAACTTGGTGAAAACTCAGAACCACCCTGAACAAATGCGTAGATTTACACAATCAGGAGCCCTAACTCCATGGGCCTCTGGTAATTAACCCAAGAGGGATTAGAGACAAAGCATTTCACAAAAATGCAGAGCCTGTTATGTCATGTGGTTTGCCAATAGTTGACATCTTTATTGTAATAGCTTCCTGATACATCAGTTTTTACAAAAGACTCATAGTTTTTAATCTTATGCAGTTTTCACTAAACTTGGTCCTAGCTACTATGTAAGTTCAGTATTGGGCATTTCAGGTCAGTTGGTTTTGTTTTATATTCAAGTTGTCCTCAGTTTTTGATTATAAGTTCTAATTTTTGTTCTTTATACGTGTTTGTATAGTACAAATGTTAACTGGTTCCCTGAGAGAATCTTTTTTTTTTTTAATTTTTATTTTGTTTTTATTGAAGTATAGTTGATATACAATGTTAACATTAATTTCAGGTGTACAGCATAATGATTCCTTAAGTCTGTATGTTATGGTGTGCTCGCCACAGTGTATTTACTGTCACGTACAGCGCTGTTACAATAGCATTGACTATATTCCCTGTCCTATACCTTTTATCCCCCGATTATTCATTCCATGACTGGAAGCTTATACCTCCCACTGTCTTCCATTTTGCTGAGCCCCCACTCCTTCCCTTCTGGCAACCATTACCTGAGAGATTCTTGTTTAATGAGAACCTATTTCCTCATTAGCTTCAAGCCTACATAAATACATTTTAGGTATTAGTGTATGTATTCAGATACACCCAGCTATGTATTTTATTTGCTTGGAATATAGCAGTGCAGGGCAGAAAGTGTAGGCTTCTGGATGGTGCAGACCTGGGGTTGGCAGCTGCTGCTCTGGCCAGCTCTTTGAGCCTAGTTGTGGTGCTTTCTATAATGTGGTCATGACTCACTGCACCAGGGTCTCATGAGGGCTAGCTGGGCTGCATGCTCGTATGAGGGCTCAGTGAGAATCTGCTGTCTCCCATACGTCCTGACTTGGCCTGCTGTGCTCAGACCTCCCCTCTTCCTAAGAAAGTTACCTTTGTGCCACACTGCTCATCTGCAAGTGATACTCTAGTCTGTGTTCCCGCTTCAAATTGGAGCTTCTTCAAATTGTAGTTTGATTGTAGGGTTTTTATTTTGTTTTTCCATTTTATTTTATTTATTTTTATTATTTATTAAGTAAACTCTACACCCAATGTGAGGCTTGAACTCATGACCCTGAGATCAAGAGTCACATGCTCTTCTGACTGAGCCAGCCAGGCGCCTGTGTTTTTCCATTTTAATACTACTTATTTTATTTTCTAAATGAAAAGTAATACATGTATGAAACTTTAGAAATATAAGGAAATATAGAGGAAACATAAAGATGATAAGAGCCATTTATGCTCTCACCATTTAGGGTTAACAGTCATGTCTTGGTTCATGTTCTTCTTTTTTTTCCTATGGCCATAAAGTCAGATTTCACCAACTGGACAATTAGTTTGTTGTTCATCTTGCTTTTATTCTTAAGTCTTTTAATCAAAGCAGTACTTGCATGTAGTTAAAAAGTCAGATCACATCTCATGATTTATAATGAGACATATCAGCCCTTGCCCCACCTCCTAGCCCCTCTCCCCAGGGCTTGATTTCTGTTGTGTTTCCAGATCACATGCTGATGTTGCTCTTTCTCAACTTACCTACTTTACATGTTCTTCACTGACTTTCCATTAAAACATATCTTTTGCTATACAACAATTACCCCCAAACTTAGCAGCTTAAAATAGCAAACATTTATTATCTCACAGTTTCTGTGGGTCAGAAGTGCAGGTGTGGTTTAGTTGGGTCCTCTAGCTCAGGGTTTCTCACAAGGTGGAAATCAAGATGTAAGCCAAAGCTCTGGTCTCATCTGAAAGCTTGACTGGGGGAAGATCCACTTTTAAGCTCATTGTCATGATTGTTGGAGGATTCACTTCCTTGCAGTCTGTGGCTGGGTCCTCTCCATAAGGCAGCTTACAACTTGGCGGCTGGCTGCCATCAGCTGGGCAAGATGGCAGAGTCTCTCTGTAACCTAATTATAGAAGTGACATCCCATCACTTTTGTCTGATTCTGTTTAAAGCGAGTCAGGGTAGGGGATCGTGCAAGAGCATGGGCACTAGAAGGTGAGATCATGGGCGTGTCTTCATGGCTGCACCCTATGCTAGGTGAGGAGTGAACTCTTATATCATGGTCCTACTCAGCCTTCCCCAGTTTTCAGGGTGGCTACATCATCACTTTATCTTATCACAGTGAGTAGGGTCACATTTTGATGGCCATGTGACTGCTGTTTGCCCCAGAACCAGTAAGTGTTCTGTGACTACATTTCTTTTTTTTTTTTTTTTGCAAGCAATAGTTGCCTTATTTTCTCACTTAATGTAGTTTTCTCTGTATCTTTCTTTAATTTTTACACAAATATGCAAGCATGTGGGCTGTATACATCTTAGTAGAGGTTTCCAGATGCTGTCACTTCGCTTTATCTCTTCCTTTGAGAAAGTGCCATCGGCTTGTTCTCCTCTGGGCTGACCTTGTATCCCAGGGCGTGGCTGCCACTTGGGTCTCCATACCAATAGCATGGTCCTGCTCCTTCCCCTGCTGACTCTGAGCTTGGGCAAGTTCCTTGTATATGAGTACTCTTAGGAGCCCTCTTTTTTTTTTTTTTTTGGATCATATTTTGTGTTATTGTTTATTTGTATAACACAACAGGGTCTCTGCTCTCTGAGCTTTCCTGATTTTCATTTTGTTAATTTCCTCCCCTTCCTCAATTTTTGCTTTGTTTCTTTGTTTTGGTTTTTAATCAATCTCAGACTGGCTTGTACCTCTTGGAGAGAAAGCATCTCTCTTTCAGAAGTCACACTGCACTCCTCATCCACTCACTCAGATATGCATTTCACAAGTATTTATTGAGTGACTTCTCTGTCTCAAGCATTATTCCAGGTGCTGGGGATATAGCAGAAAGCAACACAAATCTCCGTTTTTCAGGAGCTAATGTCCCAGTGGGAAAAGGAAGCTGGGGGAGTGGGGGGAAGTGTCAAGCACGCCTCCTCCCTGGTTGGTAAACCAAATTATGACTGTCATTCTCCCCTCTCCCGCTCCTGCTTGCTTATATCTATTTTGTTATGTTATGTTATGTTATGTTATGCTATTTATGTATTTATTTCATCATGACAAGTGCACTCCTTAACCCCTGTCACCTGTTTCACCCACCTCCCCTCTGGTGACCTGCAGTTTGTTCTCTGTGTTAAGAGTCTGTTTCTTGGTTTGTCTCTGTCCCTCTTTTTTTTTTTTTCCTTTGCTCGTTTGTTTTGTTTTATAAATTCCACATGTAAGTAAGATCTTATGATCCTTCTTTTATCTAAGAACTGAGGTTCCAAGAAGTTAGAATAAATTGCCCCAGGCGATACAGCTACCACGTCGTGGCATCGCACAAGGTGCCCTTGAGGGTGAAGTGAGTTACACCTGTAGAGTTCTTAGGACCACACCTGACTCCTACCAAGTGCTTATTTGGTCCTGCCATTGACAGCAGCAGCTATGTTTTTTTCTCGGTTTAGTTTCCTGTTTGGTAGGGTGCATCTTCCAGTTTCTTCCAAAGAAAGGATCTGTGGGAATAGAATTTTCTGATTCCTTGACTCTCTGAACATGTGTTTACCCTCATATTTATTTTATGGTTTAGTGAGGTTTGTAGAAGTGTGGATTGAAAGGTTTTTCCTTCCAGTTTTACTCCATGGTCACCTGGCATCCAGAGTTGTTGAGATGTCTGAGGTGATTCCTGTTCTTTTCTCTCTGACCTGGTTTTGTTTTTCTCTAGAAGTCTGCTCTTTGTCTCTGGGGTTCTGAAAGTCCACTTGGGTATGCCTGGTGCTGACTGCCTGCGCTCACTGTGCTGGGCTTGGCAGGTCCTTGCGGGCTGGAGACGACTATTCCACTTGTGGGATGTTCTTGTATCTCATTGCCACCTGTTTTCCTTCTCTTTTTTCCTTTTCTCTTTTGAACTCCTACGAGACAGGTGTTCGATCTCATCAGTTAATCCTCTGAGCTTCTTATCCTTTCTACCCTATTTTCTGTCTTGTTTTTAAATATTGTGCTCTGGGAGATTCACTGACTTTATATTCCAAATGTTCTCTTGGGTTTTTTATTCCGTAGATATAATTTCATTTCCTTGTTCTTATCCTTATTGACTTTATCATATCATCTTGTGACTATTTTTGGATACATCATCAGAGGAAATTAGGATTTTTGAGGTCTGAGTTTTCTTACGTCCCATGCATTATCTGTTTCCTTTTGGATTTCCTTTTCTCTGTTATTCTAGTCTCTCTTTTATGTTGGAGGCTCTCCTCAGACACCTTATCTGAAGTTGCCCGTACCTGAATGAAGCCCTAAAAGGCTGGTCATAGGCTCTGTGTTTGGGGTGGGGTAGAGGGTCACTGAATAGCAAGCCCACCTTTTTGGGGGGATACCCCCAAATGTCAGGACCTGCATGTCTCTTTCTTGCATTGTTTGATTTCTTTAGAAGGGATTCATCTTGTCTCTTCCTCTTGGGACAAGTGGGGAGTGGCCAGTGCTAAGTCCCTCCATTATGCCTGCATCCTCTCAGGATAGGATGCCTGCCCAGGGGGCAGGATGCACTTAGAGGCCGCCTGCAGGTGGATGGATGACCTGTAGGGCCACTGCTCTGTGTATGACTTGTCCATGTGGTCCTGAACCTCGCCTCTGGCTCTTGGTGCCACTGGGTCTGAGTGCTTGGGGCTTTTGCAGGCTCAGCTGGTCTGGTTCCTTCCATACCTACATCTCTAGCCCTTCAGGTCTAGTTTCCTCTGCTTCCTTAATCCCGTGGTTGTTCCCATCCGCATGATGCTGCTGGCTTGCCTTTACCCCCTTCTGTCGTTGTGGGCGTACCTGGTTTGTTTGTATTTTGGGCTTACCTATTTTTATACCTGTTTAAAGGTAATTGTTCAGATTAAAGTATCGTCTTCAAACAGTTCTAGCTAGAGGCTGAATTATCTGTTGATCTGGCTATTTCTTGCACTAATTTACAGTCTTATGGAGGGAGGACAGCGCAGAGAGCTGTGAGCCTCTGATTGTACTTGCTCTGGGGCTCACAGTCTCTGCTGATTTGTCCCCTGGTTGTCCCTCCTGACGGTCTAGATGTTGTTCCAGGTGGCTCACGGTGCTCTCAGCGACTGCGCCCTTGATGCTGTGGAGACGCAGAAGGAGCTTCTGGGAGCCAGTGGGCTCATGCTGCTGCTTCCCCCCAAAGTGGAGAGCGAGGACGTGGCGGAGGAGGACGTGTACTGGCTGTCTGCGTTGCTGCAGCTCAAGCAGCTCCTTCAGGCCAAGCCCTTTCAGCCTGCGCTTCCACTCGTGGTCCTTGTCCCTAGCCCAGGAGGGGACGCCATGGAGAAGGAAGTGGAAGATGGTTTGTGAAGGCAATTTTGTGGATGAACCAGCATGTTTACGAAACGGGGCGAGCCCCTGGTCTGAGGAAGTGCTGGCAGTGTGCTGTAGGGGTCAAGGGACAGCAGTGACTGGGAGCAGGGCTGGGTGGGGTCAGTACAGTGAGGTGTGTTAGTTTGTGGGCACACTGAGAGCAGAAGACAGGTGACCTCCCTTTGCTTCTGTCAAAGGTCTGATGCTGCAGGATTTGGTTTCAGCTAAGCTGATTTCAGATTATACCGTTATTGAGATCCCTGATTCCATTAATGATTTACAAGGCACAACTAAGGTAAGTCTTCATCATTTTTAAAGGCCCAGTAAGACATATCAGTTGTCCGCTTTTGTTCTGTCTTAAATGTAGTGTATATTACTGCTTGGGTTTTTAAAAAAATTAATTTATGTTTATGTAAATTAAATTAACGTATAATGTTTAAAAATTAATTTATTTTTATGTAAATTAAATTAACATATAATGTATTATATTATTGGTTTCCAAGAAAGTTGTCAGTGATTCATCAGTCTTATACCTAGTGCTCATTACATCCCATGCCCTCCTTAATGTCTATCACCCAATTACCCTCTCCCTCCACCCCCCTCCCCTCCAGCAGCCCTCAGTTTGTTTACTGTGCTTAAGAGTGTCTTTTGGTTTGTTTCCCTGATTTCGTCTTGTTTTGTTTTTTCCTCTCTTCTATGATCTTCTGTTTTGTTTCTTAAATTCCACATATGTTTTGACAGACAGCTTTGAAAAAATATAACAGAAATCAAAATAAAGACATGCCCCACAGTCTTGCTATCTGCAACCAATTAAATTGTTCATGTAAATTTTTTTAGAGGTTTTGTTGTAATAGTTTCATTTAGGGAAAGAAGTACTGGGAATTACAGTGAAAGTAACTGCAGGAAGAAAGATACACAGGGGTGTGAGAGCATGTGGGTATGCAGTGAGATGTTAGTCCTAAGCAGGGGGAGACACGGCTTCCCTTTCTGTGCTTGGTAAAGACGATGTTCAGGACTGGTTTCCCTCGGGCCTAAGCACTTCCAGGGGTGATCCTGCAGGCTGTATTCCTTGGAATAGGATGGGACCTGGAGCCCCTCTCAGGGAGGCTTAGGAGGCCGAACTCAACTGCGGGGGAAGTTTCTGCCTGCTTCCTAGTGTGGTTGACAGGCTGGTGCTCACTGTGGCACCTGCTGTGGCAGCTGTGGGAGGGGCACCTTCAGGAAGTTCTCTCTGAAAAACAGGATGAATTGTTTAACCAAGTCTCTTCTGACCGTCTTTGTGTCTCAGGTTTCACGGGCCGTGCAGTGGCTGGTCTCCCACTGCCCCTGTTCCCTTGACCTTTGCTGCCAGACCCTCATTCAGTATGTGGAAGATGGGGTTGGTCGTGAGTTTAGTGGCCGGTTTTTCCATGACAGAAGAGAGAGGCGGCAAGGCGGCCTGGCCTCACAGGAGCCCGGAGCCATCATCGAGCTGTTCAACAGTGTGCTGCACTTCCTGGCCTCCCTGGTGTCCTCTGAACAGTTGTGTGACCTGTCCTGGCCTGTCACTGAGTTTGCCAAGGCGGGGGGCAGCCGGCTGCTTCCTCACCTTCACTGGAACGCCCCGGAGCACCTGGCCTGGCTGAGGCAGGCTGTGCTCAGCTTCCAGCTTCCACAGATGGACCTTCCACCCCCAGGGGGTGCGTGCTCATGCTGAGGGGTCCTGGCTGGGGAGGAATGTGGGAAAGCCAAGCCTCCTGTTCCCTTTTTTACTGTACTGACAATCTGGCAGGTATTGGGCACTAGTGTGAGGTTTGTATGTTCTCCTTTCCTGTTCCCACACCATACCTACTTCCACCTGCCCTCTGGTTCAGGAGTCAGACACAGCTGGGGCTCTGTGTATGGGCGGGGGCTGTTGGCTCTTTACCACCAATAGAGCAGTCTGTGGGTGTCCACACAGCCCAAGGAAAAAGGTGGTGAGTGGTGTTGGCAGGAATACGTAGCCCAAGGCCTGTGGTTTATGAATTGACAGCAGGTCAATGTCTTTGCCACAGGGTGTGGGGGCAAAGAGCATGGAGATCATGTAGCCCTGTCCACACTGCTGGCTGTGCTGGGGCCATGCCACTCAGTGCTGCTTTAATACCAGTGTTCCTTCTTTGTCAAAGCCGCCTCTGTTCTATGACTCTGGTTGTGCCCAGGTGAGGCTGTTTTGATGAAGACTTTACAGGTCCCCTGGGCTGGGCAAGGAGGTTGTCCCTTCCCTTGGTGACACTGATAGGAGGGAATGAAGCTGTTTGCTACTTATGTGGCACAGCACATGGCCTTGGCAGGACTATTCTCCTTTGGGCCTTGCGGAACAGAGGCCTCAGGTGCCCTTCTAAACTTCGGGGTGTGGTCTTCAGTAGGTCCAGCAGATGCTTGTTACTGAAGAAACCCAAAGGGAAGGAAATCACATAGCATAAATCCTCTGTGCTGTGAACTAGGGCAGGGTTCCCCAAGGGAAGCCCAGACTTCCTGTACCAGAGCCACCTGGTTGCCGGTTAAAGTATAGATTTCTGGTGCGACCACAGGCCTGTATAGTCAGAGCCTCTGGGGTGGACTCTTTGTTGTGTATTTTGTACAGGGTGACTGCATCTCTTACTGGGACACAGGGAGGGAGATGCTCTTCCCTCCTTAAGCAGCTGTGGTTCTGTTGTTTTCAAATTTGAAAACAAACTTCTCAAATACACAGTTGTCTTTGTCTAAAAAAATGTAGAGAACATCTTGTGCAGCATCTGCCTGTACTTTGGGCAAACCTTGTAACCGAGGAGGTGCTTTCCCTACAGCGCCCTGGCTCCCCGTGTGCTCCATGGTTGTCCAGTATGCCTCCCAGATCCCCAGCTCTCGCCAGACGCAGCCTATCCTCCAGTCCCAGGTGGAAAACCTGCTCTGCAGAACCTACCGCAGGTGGAACAGCAAAAGCCGTTCCCTGGGCCAGGGGCCAGGGCCTTCCGTTGCCGAGATCCCATGGGACGATATCATTGCTTTGTGCATCAACCACAAGCTGAGGGACTGGACACCCCCCAGGCTTCCTGTCACATCAGGTAGTTAGCACTCGGTGCTGTGGGCTTGCCTCAGTGACTTCCAGGTGACTGTAAACATTGGGAGGAGCTAGGAATGCTCCAGGAGAGCCTGGACCTACCTTCCTGAAATGGGCCCTGAGGCTGGCTCTAAGTTAGATGTTGGTGACTCTGAGTGGTTATACTGTCCGTGCCACAGTCTGGACGTGAACCTATCTGAACTATAAATGACATGGCTGTTGGGGCGTATGTGGTTAAGCATGGGAGTCACATCACTGTGTGACTATAATCAGTAGGGCTTGTCCTTAAATTGGTGTATTTAAGCAGATTTCGAGCAGTCACTTGGTGCTCTTTTGATATTCTTTTTTCATTTGTTTTTGTATTTTTTTCAGAGGCTCTGAGTGAAGATGGTCAGATATGTGTATATTTTTTTAAAAACCATTTGAGAAAATACGATGTCCCTTTGTCATGGGAACGAGCCAGGATGCAAACACAGAAGGGGCTACATCTGAGTCAGGAGCGGTAAGATCTGTGTCCATTGTGTATTTAGGTCCCAACAGCCAGCAGAGCAGACTGGATTATTCTCCTCCAGAGTACATAGAACATAAGTGTTCTACACACAGAATCTAGCCCACTGTGTGTATATACTGGCAAGCACGCGAGGAACAGATCATTCTCATGCAAACGTGTCATTTACCAGACCCGACCCTGAAATCATAACATAGCCAGGAGAGTGTAGACAAAAGACAGCTGACATCTGATCTGACTTACAAACCTCGTTCAAAAGTACTGAATAAAATGTGTTATTACATATAATCTTGTAATACATAAAAAAATTCACAAGTAGGCTTTATCCCAGGATAGACCATGTCAACAGAAATCGACTTGTGTAATTTGCTGTTATAGCAGAGAAACAGTGATCATTTCAGTAAGTGTTTAAATGCTTTTCTTAAGATTTATATCCTCCCATCCCAATTTATACTCATTCCTGATAAAATTTCTTATCAAACTTGGGTGAAAAAATTCCTTAGCTTGATAAGGCTTTCTACCATTAAACAACCAAAAAAACCTCTTTCTTGCTAAGACATTAGAAACACTGACGTCAGAACCAGCCTGAGCTGCCCCTGATGTCATTTGTTCACTGTTGTCCTGGAAATGCTGCCCATTTTAGGGACACAGATAAGATGGCATAAATATTGAAAGGCAGGAGGAACTGTCATTTCCACACGTTAAAACTGATTTACAGCAGCAACAAACGCCTAACATACGGACATAAACTGACCCAGGAAAGGCACTAAACCCCTGTGAAGGAAACTCTCAGAAAACCTGAGTAAATGAGGGACTGCTAGCTTTTTGATGGGAAAATGCAGTGCTATAAAGATATCAGTTCTCAAACTGTAAAATCAGGGCACTTCTAATTAAAAACCCAAAAGGATTTACACCCCTGGTCTTGACAAGTTAATTCTAAAATTCATCAGGATGAGAAAATGTGTAGCAGTCGTTGAGAAAATTTTGAGTTAGAATAACAAGGAGGGTCTGCTGTGCCTGATATCAGAACATGTAGTGAAGTTACAGCAGACAGACAGGTCAGCGAGTCCAGAAGCAACCACATGTGACAAAGTAACATGCCAAACCAGTGAGAAGAGGGTAAACATTGGCATTTGTTTAGAAAAAACAGATCCCCTTTCTCCCACTCTTTGTTAATATTACTTACACATGGATTTAAGAGCTAAATGTAAAAATAAGAATCTTGCCAGTATTAGGGGGAAATAGACCTTGTTGATAACCCTGGGATGGGAAACTAAACTCTGAGGGGAGGGGCTCCAAGCACCCAGTTGCTCAGGAGAGAAGGGAAGCCTCTTCTGTAAGGCAGAGGCTGTCCTCCCTCTGTGCCCAAGCCTGACTGACCCCAAGGGAAGCCAGAAATAGGCAAGGTCTGGGACTCTGTGTCTACACCCACACTCCTGATGCTGGGGAGACCCTTTCTCCCTCTCTTTCCTGACCATAACCATTTCAAAACATGTACTTACAGTTTGGGGATAAAGTCTTTTCATCCTGCAAACAAGTTTCCGGCTCCGTTACTGCACATGCACCGGAAAGGGAAGAGGAATGTGGAATGTGGCCCAGAGGGGCTGGTTCCCAGCACCCAGGATCTGATGTGTGGATCGTCTGCCCAGGAGCTCCTGGCCCAGTGTCTGTCTCGGAGTCTGCTGCTGGAGAAAGAGGAGAGCAAGAGGTGAAGTCCATTTCCTTCTGTTTATTGTATCCTTTAGGCTTCTTTGTGCTGGCTTAGTAAGGATCCCAGTGACGTGACTTTGTTTAAGAAAGGCCAGTCAGACATGTTAAGTATAACCTCTTTGAAGGCAAAGGCAGGGCCTTAGTATGTCTTAAACTGTTTTTTATTTGAAATCTGTTTCATTTACTGTTCATTATTGAGAGTCAGTCCTAAGTTTTCTGGTGGGAAGAAAGTGTGGCTGGCTTCTGGAGTGTCTTCAGTGAATAGTGAGTGCTGAATGTGTGGCTGGCACCAGCTTTCTGCCCTTGGCAAGCCTGAGGGTGCCGGTGCATCGTCCCATACTGTAGACTCCCCTCTCTATCTCCCACCACCGGTGTTTATGGTTTCACTAAGTGAAAGTCCGTACCCACCCCCCCACCTCCAACAGCTTCCTTGAGTCTAGCTTATCACCAAGGGTAGCCCCTCCTCTTGGCTGGGATTCCATCTCCCACCCACTCAGGACACTCCAGTGAGCATCCCTCTCTGTTGTGTCCCCTTCCTCCCACAGCAGCCAGACTGGGGACCATCCCTGAGTTTCTGCTCCCTTGACTGTAAACTCCTTGAACAGTGTGGTCCTCATTTCTGTCCTCTTTTCTCAGTCTCTCCTGACCTCCTCTCTGCCTGCATGTCTGCTTTGGTCAGGGTCACTGCAGACCATGAACACCCTGTCCCCGGCAGTGTTCCATACCTTTGTTTTCTCCCTCCTGACTCCCAGGAGGCCCTGAGTCCCTTTCCTGCCCAGCTGGCAACTCCCCCTAGGACTCTCCTGGTTCTTCCTCATCCCCTGTACTCCCACCTATTTTCTGTGTCATCTACATCCCCACTCCCCAGTGAAAGCATCCAGTTTCAGGGATTTTTAAATAACATCAGTATTCTGACAACTCCAAATTTATATCTCAACCCCTGAGTTTTCTGAAGTCCAGATTTGCATATCCAGCTCGTTTCTTGAAATCTTCATTAGTCATTTATAGGATGCCTGATAGCCATTTCAGTGCTAATATCCCAAATCGAATTACCAATTTTCCCCCAATCAGCTCCTCCTTTGATGGTCTCAGTTGATGGGGCTTTGTCCTTCCAGCTGCCCTGGCCAAATGTCTTGGAATTATCTCTCCACATCCAGTTCATCCATGAATCCTATTCTATTAAAATATATATTCAGAATCAGACCATTTTTTGCAGCGGGTTGTGGTCTCATCTTGGCAGACCTAGTGTGAGCCTTTCAAGTGTTACTCCTTTGCGCATAACCTTCCAGTGACTTCCTCTCCAATCAAAGGCAAAATCTTTATGAGGTAGGCAGGCCCTACATGATCTGCATCCCATTTCCTTTCTGACCTTTCTGCTCCTTCAGCATGCCAGGCAGTGCACAGCCAGGCCTTTGTGTTTGCTGAACTCCTTAGCCACCTTTGTGACATCCCCATGGTTTACCTTGCACTCACGTCCAGTCTCTGCTCAAATGTCTGCTTCTCAGTGAGGCCCTTCTTGCCTATCCCCCCAGGCTTCTGGTCACATATCTGCTTTGTCTTCCTCACCTTTAGACCACATTTCCCTTACCTTGTGTTCCTGTCTATCTCCCCTCACTGAAGTGTAAGCTGCTTACAACCAGACCTTGTGTGTTTTCTTTCAATGCTGTATCCATGGTACCTAAAATGGTGCCTAGTGTTTCGTGGGGGCTTGATAAATATGTGTTGGAAGAGTGAATGAATGTGTCATGATTTCCAAAGTAGATTTTCCTAGGTCCATATCATTTAAGCAGTTGGATCAGATTATTTTTATTGAAAAGACAAGTGTATGGAGTGAACAGCTCTGAAGTGTGTTAGGTGGCAGTGGGATATTATTTTGAGTTAATTTTAACTATAAACATCAATCCATACATTTGGATAATCCATCAAGAGATAAGAATTACTGGGGCGCCTGGGTGGGTGCAGTTGGCTAGGCGTCTGATTCTTGATTTCGTCTTGGGTGGTGATCTCAGGGTTGTGGGACCGAGCCCCACATGGGCTCTTGCTCATTGCAGAGTTGGCTTGGGATTCTCTCTCCTCCCTCTGCCCCTCCCACTTGCGTGCTCTCTCTCTAAAATAAATAAATAAATCTTAAAAAAAGAAAAGAGAGATAAGAATTATTTATAACACCAAAATAAGCCAGAGAAAATAAACCAAATGAGAGAATTACGAGTAATGTTAAGTTACATGCAAAAGCAGTTTTTGAATGAATACCACCTTTTCCATTAAATCTAATTTGGTATCATAAATAAATAAAGATTAAAATTTTTAAGAGTATGGTTCTGCTTCTCAGTTGATGTCATAACTGTTCTATCCTTAGTAAAAAGCAAAGCTTTAAAAAATTAGAAGTAGGGGCACTTGGCTGGCTCACTTGGTGAAACATGTGATTCTTGATCTTGGGGTTGTAAGTTCGAGTCCCATGTTGTAGAGATTACTTAAAAATAAAATCTTTTAAAAAAATAAAAATTAAAAAATTAAAACAATTTATAGGAGAAAAGTGAATGATAGTTAAATGTTTCCTTCCTTGTTCTCCAATGCTCTAGGTTTGAAGATCAGCTTCAGCAGTGGTTGTCTGCAGACTCAGGAGTGTTTACGGGGTCCACGTCCCTTCCCCTCTACCTTCCTCAGACTCTGGTGTCTCTGCCTCAGACTATTGAACCTGTGATGAAGACAGTGACCGCTACTAGCCCTCAGGTGGGAGGAGAGTACATTTGGCATTTGAATTAGAATTCAAGACTAAGAGAATGGTTGGGAAAAGTAATGTCTCCATTCATCGTGTGATGTGATGACCAATAAATTATCAGGTTAAATAAGATATTTTCTTAAACTTAATCTCTCAGTGTTATAGAGGCCCAACTAATTCTGTGTTTCTATTTGTGAAATGAAGGGAGAGTGGAATTAAAACATGCTTAAGAACTGAACAAAACCCATAATTGCGTGCTGGCATGCAGTGAGGGCACTGAGGAGAATAACAAAGGTGATGACGGTGGCTTCTGTTTGTGCACATAATGTCCAGGCCTTGGCATCACCCCGATCTCCCTTTCTGGGATTAACTTTCTCTGAGGAAAATTAATGAACAAGGAAGGTAAGATCACAGATGTCAGGGGCTCACCCAGGAGTGTCCAGCTGCTCTGTGGCCGAGCTGCTTTTCAAAGCCAGACTTGACTGATTCCAAAGTTCAAGGTCTTTCTACCTTACCATCCTCCTTCAGTGGTAAAAGAAGCAAAAATAGAGTTTTCATCATAGATACATAATGCTGGACAGGTAGAAAGTATGCTCCTGGACTGGCTTTAGGAAGCCCTTTGGTAGGGGAGAAACGCACATTAAGATGACATACTGTTTACATTTTATCAGTTTGGCAGATAACTTCAAAATATTTGTACACTTTGACTTACCAATTTTGCCCTAAAGAAACTACTATATATAACAAAAATTAATGTATTTTTTTGTTTATTTTTTTGTTCACTGTAGTGTTAATCATACTGCATAAAAAATGGAAACTAAATATCCGAAGATGAGAGTCTGGTTAAGCTATTACAGGTCGTACGATGGAATAGCTCATAGCCCTTCACAGTGATATTTTATTAAAATGTACTGACACTGAAAGTTGTTAATACAATCTGAAGGAAACATTCTATGTGCAGATGTCACCAGCTATATATGTGTGTGCTGGAAGAGGCTTGAAGGATGTAGGATAGATGCTAAAAGGCATGTTTGTTGAGCCCAGTAGGCCCCAGATGAAGTTTCTAACATGAGACAGAGCTACTGCCCTAGATGAGACTGTATTTGGGTTTATGGATATCCCAAAACTATTTTTAGGTTCTTTTTTATTTAAATAGAATGAAAGGACAGGGGAGCAGCTGCAGTTGTCAGAGGCAACAGGCACATCTGTGAGTGAACGGCTGAAGCACCTGGAAAGGCTGATGCAGAGTACAAGGGAGGAGGAAGTTGCCTCTGAGCTCCATCTCTCTGCACTGCTGGACATGGTGGACATTTGAGCACCTGGACCTGAGAGAGGGGAAGTCTCCAGAAGATTTTTGCTTTTACTCAAAATAATGTTATTCTCAGATGCTTGATGCACTGTTGGAAATGTGATTATTAATCATGCAAATAAATCATTTGAATGTCTAATGAGGCCTTTCCTAGTTTTCAGAATGAAAGGCTCTTTTCTCCTGGGTAGTGTCTTTGATATTTTTGTGTTTCATCTCCTCAGACTGTCACCCACCAACATATGCTCTGAGGGAGTTTGCAGCTTACATTTCTGTGTGTATCATTCATTGTCACAGCAACGTTGCAGTCACTGATGTGCCAGACATCAGTAATACAGGGACGAATAAAGCACAGGAACTGTGCTCACCAGGCCCACCTAGCTCACATCTGAGAAAACCGACTGTATATGTACCTAGCGATCTGAGGATGTGCATGGGGCATGTCCCTGCACTGGAAGCAGGGGAAGACAAGAGGATTAAGGTAGAGGAGAGAGCAGGATTCCTGGAGAGGAGTGCAGGGTGTAGCTGGGGAGAATGTGACCTAGCTGAGAGGATATGATGAAAACCTGGAGGTGCCAGCTTGGTAGTGCTGCCAAGTGAGAGCATAGGCCGACCACAGAGACCCTTGTTGCCTTATTCTGAGTGCTGTGGGAATCCGTTGTTGGAGGAAAGAGTGATTTGGTCACATTTTTTCTCTTCTCTTCTCTATTTAAAGATTTTATTTATTTGAAATAGCCATCAAGAGGTCAGGAGCAGGGAAGGAGAAGGAGAAGCAGGCTCCCCGCTGATCAGGAAACCTGATGCAGGGCTCGATCCCAGGACCCCAGGATCATGACCTGAGGTGAAGGCAGATGCTTACCTGACTGAGCCACCCAGGTGCTCTCACATATTCTTTTAAAAATGGCATATGGGGTTGGTCAGCAAAACAAGGCAGGAATCTTGAAAGGGGTGCTGCAGCCATCTAGGTGAAAAAGGAAGAGTATAATCCTGAGTTTGCTGTCAGTTGGTGTGAAGGAAAGGGATAAATCTGAGCTATCTACAGAAGGAGGCCTTGTTTTTACATTTATTTGTTTTTCTATGTTTTATTACTAATTTACCCAAAACGTTCCGCTAAGTGTAAAGCTCCTTCTAACACTATCTTATGTATCAGGTAATGTGCTAATTCTACTTTCTTACAGAGATAACCCACTGGGAAACACCCATTTTCCTGCCACAGCATGGACATTTCCTGGATTCTTAGTCCTGTATTTTCCTCTTCCTGTTTTTGCTTTCTCATTTTGATGGAGCCCATTTTCTAGCAGCCTTCTGAGCTTGCATATCTTGTCTTTATTTCTACCCTTAAATTTGATTCATCATCTGAATGGATATAGGATTTTAGTTTGGTAATCATTCCCCTATGTTTTTGTTTTTTGTTGCTGGAAATTTTACAAATCATCTCTGTCCTTGGTGTTCTTAAATTTCTCAACAACATGCTTGATGCGTTGGTCTCCCTCCCCTATTGCCCACCCAAATTGTTGTGCTGAGCACCTAGTAGTGCTTTTTTCTCCAGTAGTTACTGCTGTGTAACAAACTACCCCAAACATACATAGTAGCTTAAATTTGGGAAGGATTCAGTGGGGCAGTTTTCTTTTGGGATTTTTCATACATTGCAGTCAGGTATTGGCAGGGGGCTGCAGTCACCTGAAGGCTTGACTAGGTTGGATGTGCAAGACAAATTCACTTACATGGTTGGGCAGTGATGTTGCACTGTTGGCTGGGGGGGTGGGGGTGGTCAGCTGGGGCTTTCAACCTGAGTGGCCAATATGTGACCTCACTATGTGGCTTGATTTATAGCCATGTGGCCTCAGGGTAGTGAAACTTCTTACATGGAATCTCAGGGTTCCAAGTGCAAGTGCCCTAGTGAGCAAAATGCAAGCCCAGCTTTGGAACTCATGTGGGATAACTTTCACAGCATTGTATTGTATTATAAGCATCTGGTTACAGATGCAAAGGATGGGAACATAGATACCATTTCTCAATGGGGATGAGTGTTAAGATCATATTGTATAAGAGCATGTGAGATGGGAAGTGTTGCAGGAATCTTGTTTTGTTTTAAAGAGAGAGGGAGAATCCCAAGCAGGCTCCATGCCCAGCTTGATCTCACAACCCTGAGATCATGACCTAGGCTAAAATCAAGAGTTGGACGCTCAACTAAGCCACCCGGCTACCCCAGCAGGAATCTTTAGAAAACAATCTGCCATGCTTTTTCAGTCTGGAAAATTATCCATCTATGCTGGAGATTTTTGAAATTAATACGTTCTTCCCCTCCACTATTTCCCTTTGGAACTCCTAATATTCAGGTGTTTGACCACCTGGATTGATCCAATTTCCTTTCCTTTCCCTTCCCTTTCCTCTCTCTCCCTCTTTCTCTCTCTCTTTCATTTATTTAAGAGAGAGAGCACAATCCGAGGTGGGGGGCGGGGGGAGGCAGAGGGAGAAGCAGACTCCCCGCTGAGTGGGAAGCCTGCTGTGGGGCTCCATCCTGGGACCTTGGATCATGACCTGAGCCGAAGGCAGATACTTAACTGACTGAACCACCCAGGTGCCCTGATCCTCTAATTTTCTTTTCTCCTTTATTTTTTATATCTTTTTTTTAATCCTACTATCCTAAAATTTCTCTATTTTATCTTCCTATTCTAGTGACCTTTAAAATCTGTTGCTGTATTTCTTATTCCTGAGTCTTTTTTCATAAATGTTTCTTATTTATTGATCCTGTTCGTTCATTTATTCAGTATATATTTTTGGAATGTTTACTGTGTTTAATGTGCTAGGCATTATTCCAGGTGCTGGGGATATGGCAACAAACAAATTTCAGTCCTCACAGGGCTTATATTTTAATGGGGAGATAGGCAATAAACAAGATAAATAGGCAGTTCGGTATGCTAATTGGTGGTAAGCAATGAGGAAAATAGGGCGGGAAAGAGTGTCACATGGTTCTTGTGTCATGGGTGCAACATCATACCTCTGCGAGGACATGTTTTTGTCAAAGCCCTTTTCCATACCTTGCACCGTCTCCCATTTCTCAAAATTTCCTTTTTTGATGTGTTTTGTTGTCTTTCTTCATAGAGGCTTTCGTCAAGTGTCTGGCTCATGTTGATGATGGGGCTCTGGGAGCTTGTTGGAAGCTCTGTGTCAAGGGATACAGCTTGCCAGCTGATAGGCTTCTCCACTTATCTCCACTGGGTCTCAGATGCCAATGTTTGCAGGTCTTTTGGGGGCCATTTGCTCCAGAGGAATCCTCTTCTTACTGCCTGAAGCTGTATGGCTGAGTGGGAGAAGCGGGACTGGGCTCCTCCATGAATGTAAGTTTCACTCTGGTTTTTCTCCCGTTTCTCTGGCCACTCCTCTTCTGAACTATCGGTGCCCCGGGGCTCATCCTAAAAATCTTTTTTTTTTTTTTTTAAGATTTTATTTATTTATTTGACAGAGCGCCAGTGAGAGAGGGAACACAAGCAGGGGGAGTGGGAGAGGAAGAAGCAGGCTCCCAGTGGAGGAGCCTGATGTGGGGCTCGATCCCAGAACTCTGGGATCACGCCCTGAGCAGAAGGCAGACACTTAACTACTGCGCCGCCCAGGCGCCCCTAAAAATCTTTTCTTTGGAACACTCACTCTCTAGTTGATCTTGTCCAATCTGATGTTTTCAAACGTCACCTAAAAATAGGTAACTCCTAAATTCCTCTCTCTAGCCTTGTCCTCTCTCTTGAACACCAGCCCACTCCAGTGAACCTACTTGCATGTCTAATGAGCATCTGTTTTAATGTATCCCCAGTCTAAGTTGAAATTTTCCCCAACACCTTCTCTACTTTTGTAAATGACACCATCCTATGCCCAGTTGTTCATGCCAAAAACTTAAGTCTTTTATATCTAGTTCATTGAAGAAGCTGGAATTGGTAGGGTGCAAGTAGAGGGGAGCATTATTTTCTCCCATGACTGTCTCTAGAAACTCTTATCTGTGAATTCTCAAATGGATTTTTACACTTTTTTCCTTTCCAAGTTACTAAAAAAAATATTATTTTGCTCATTAAAAAGTCCAGTAAAGTATCGAAACTCAAACTGTGCTCCAATTGAAACCTCTTTCCTACCTTGGCTCTGCCAGACTCTGGGTTTGAGACGTGCATGTAGGCTGGAGCCCTAATTCCCACCTAATTCTTTAGGTTTGGAGACAAACTTACAGTCTGTTTTCTACTCCCAGGGAAGTGTGGAGTGGTGAATTTGGGAGGACAGCCGGGTAAAGTGCGCTCAGGCTTCTCTGAGTACACTTTCTGTGGCCTAAAGCCTGGTGGGCATCTTCTCACGGCACTTGCTGCGTGGTGCTTGGCGGGGCAGCTCTGTGGCCTGGAGGCTGTGGTGGGAGGTGGAGAGATACCTGTCTGATTTCGGGGAGGATCAGTATTGCCCTCTTGATGGCAGATCTCAGGCATGTCTTCCAAACTGGCTTTTAAAGTGGAAGGCGGGCATTTTGATACCATCTTCCCGCCGTGTCACGGTCGCCGGCTTCTGAACGAGGATGGCAAGAGGCAAGCGTCCTTTACTGACCCTCTAAAGTCTGGGTGCCCCGGGCGCCGGCAGGGCAGGGATGGGTGCACGACAGGCCTCCGGAGCCCTCGCAGCCTGCTGTCAGGCCGTCTGCCGGGGGCGTGGCGTCGGGCCCTCTGGCGCTAGACCCCGCCCCTCAGCCCGGGTCCCCGCTGCCCCCGTCCCCGCTGTCTCCGCCTTTCCCTCTTTCCTCACGGTCAAGACCTTTCACCCTCGAGTTATCCTGCGGCCCCCAAACTCCGGGCACCCCTGCGAGTGGCTGACACCGTCCCTGAGCGGCCCCTGACGCCCCTGCCTGGCCCTCCCCGCCCCGGGGCCGCGGGGGCTCGGCCTCCCAAGGAGCCTCTCCTGTCGGCGTCCTCGGTCCCCGCCGCCGTCCGTCCTCCTCCGAGGAACCTTCCCACCTCACCGCCCAGCGGGGCCGTCAGCTGCCGCCTACCGTCTTCCCCTCACGCACTCACTTCCAGCCACCCAGCCTCCTCCGGGGCACCAGCTCCTCCCTGCCTGAGCCTCTCCCCCAGATCGCGCCTGCCCCCTCGCCTCAGGCGTGCCGGGATCCTCCCCACAAGGCCGGCGGCCTCCGCGCGTCGCCCTGCAAGTCACTCCCGGGCGGACGCGAGCTCCCGGCGAGACTTCAGGCCCCGCCCTGGCCCCGCCCCTGGCTACGGTCCCGCTCAGACCCCGCCCAGGCCACGCCCTCATTGCGAAGCAACGTCGGGCTCTCGACCACTGAGGCGGCCGAGCTCGCCCTGGGCCCACCTTCGCGGCGCTCTGATTGGCTGCAGAGGCATCGGCCCACCGCTCCCCGGTGTCTGCTGAGGCGCGCCGGCGGGGGCCGGGGTATGGGACCAGGGGCCAGCGCGGGGGCGCAGGGGCGCAGGAGGCGAGCGGTGCGGAGCGGTCATGACGGAGGGCACGTGAGTCCCCGCGTCCCGGGACCCCCGAGAAGGGAGGGCGCGGTCGGGGGCGGGGAGGGGGCGGCCTGCCCGTGGGCTGCCGGACAGGATCGCGGCGGCTCAGCCGAGCGCCCTCGCGCCCTCGCGCCCTCGCTCCCAGGTGCCTGCGTCGCCGAGGCGGCCCCTACAAGACGGAGCCCGCCACCGACCTCAGCCGCTGGCGCCTGCGCAGCGAGCGGGGCAGGCAGACGTGGACGTACTTGGCGGGGGAGGAGGACCCCGGCCGCGGGCAGACGGCGCTGGAGGCGCACTCCCTGGGCCTGGACACCGTAAGTGCGGCGCGGGGCCGCGGGGGCGGGGCCGCGGGGCTGCCCAGGGCAGGAGGGGGCAGGTGTCAGGCGGGCCGTGAACTCACTCGGGGCCGCGTGGGAGCCCGCCGTGGCCTCCGAGGTGGGGTCCTCGGTGCGGTGCGTGCCGAGAGCTCCCCGGTCGGAGGAGCGAGCGCTAGGAGGCGTCGGCGCGGGCATCCCACACGCGTGGCGCCTGTGGCCTCGAGGAGTCGTGGAGATAGGTGACCGGGAACCTGACGGACGGCGAGCCTTCCTTTCGCTTGGCTGAGCGGTGCTCGCAGACTTCGGACGGTAACGGGGGAACCGCTGAGTCCGGACCCGTTGCTTTGGCCTGGGCCGTCCGTGACGTGGCTCCCGGCCTGGCCTCAGACCCCTCAGCTTCCGTCTGTCTCTCCTTGGCAGGGGAGTTACTTCAAGGACTTGCCCGAAGCCGACACAGCCCACGGAGGGGCTCTGAACGGGATGGTGTTTTACGTGCGGCTGCAGGCTGAGGATGGGCACTGGGCGGGGGATTATGGCGGCCCACTCTTCCTCCTGCCAGGTAGGTGGGTGCTGCCCAGCTTGTGGGCGAGGCCACCCTGGGGCACTCTTGAGGCCCTGGCCAGGCCCGGTTCAGGCCCATGGTGAATGCCGTGGTGTGAATAAGCAGGTGACAACCCAGGAGCTTGCTTGTGAAAGGTCTCTGGAGGGTTGCCCTGTGCCTGTGCTGCCCTGGTGTTGGTGCTGGGGGATGGGAATGAAGGCACCGCTAGCCCAGTGTTCTCAAGAGGGAAGCCAGGGGTATTCTTGTGGGGGCAGGGGAGGAGTGGCTCTTGAGTCCCAGTACAGAGTGGCAGAGGCACTCCAGGTGGAGGACCTAGCCTCTGTAAAGGTGTCAGAGGTGGGCAGGTGATGGGTAGGTTTGGTTTTTTTTTTTTAAGATTTTATTTTTAAGTAATCTTTACGACCCAATGTGGGGCTCAAACCCACAACCCCAAGATCAAGAGTTGCATGCTCTACCAACTGACTGAGCCAGCCAGACGCCTGATGGGTGGGATCTTTAAGTTTTCTCTGGGCAGGTTGGGGGAGGCCAGGCAGCTTGCACATGTGAACTTACCTTGAAGGGGTGGCTGAGGGAGCTCAGGCAGAAACCTGCAGGTTTAGTTGGTGAGTCCTAGGAGGAGTCATTTGGGCCTTCTGGGTACTGAACTGATTTGGCTAGCTAAAACCATTGTGTTCTGAGACTGTTTCACTAAATAAATACTCAGCTGTGTAAGGTGAGAAATTCCCTTCTATGAACTTATGTAGAAGGACTCTTTTTCTCCTAGTGGGAGGAGCATTGGGAATCCATCATGCTCTTGTCTCCCCTGGGCTGTACAGCATTGTATCTTCTTGTCCAGGGACCTATGGGCCTGTCCTTAGGGGTAAGTCAAGGGACTCTTTCTTCTCTTTGGCCCCTCCTGGAGCCTATTGAGCCTGTTGCCAGAGATCTTCATGGGGAGGCAGCAACACTGCATTTGCCTGCTCTGGGCAAGGTGACAGGACTTCACTGTGTCTCAGTCACCTCATCAATGACATGGGCATGATGAGAGGCTAGGTCATACGTGCACAGCACCAGGGACAGCTGCACTGTTTCATGCTTGCTATTGCAGCTCTGGGCTCTGCCTGCCGGGGCTCCTCCCCTGTGCAGGCTGCAGGTTGGGTCTTTTCCTTCCCCCTTTTGAACTTTGGATAGACCGTCTTTCTTAGGTTGGTCTGTTCAGAGGTACTATACAGGGTTTTTCCATGGCTGGCTGAGCTTTGACTGGTCCTTCCTTTTCCTGCTTTAATTTGGAAAATGCTCCTGGGGGCCATGATTCTGTATAGACAGTTCCCCATTGAGTGTGGTTCATGTGGCATTGACTATTCCCATGGGTCTTTATGAGAAGGCAGTGGCATGGCATTGGCTTGCTCTGACCCCGGGCAAGGCGTTAGGACCTCACTGTGCCTTGGCTGCCTCATGTGATGTGGGGAATCGGATTTGGTCATATGTGCACATATATGCATCACTGTGGTGAGCCCTGACTCTGGGGTCCATCCCCCTGGGCTCCAGCCCCAGCCTTACTACTTGGGGCCCGTGCCTCAGTTTCTTTGCCTGTAAAATGGGGAAGATGCTGGCTCTGTTTCTTGGCCATGTGTGTGTCTTTGTCTTGACAGCATCATAACTATAATGAAAAGAGATGGGCTTGATTTGGGATGATTTTTTTCAGTGAATCCCTGCACATCTCCAAACCTAGCTGCCCTTCTTCTAGGATGTGTCTCCGTGTGCGTGTCTTGTGGGGTTTCTGATGCCTCTGAGCCAGAGTGAGGCATGTATTCCATGGTGCGTTTTGGCTGGGGCCTACCCCAAGACACCCCCCCCCACCTCCCTTGCAGGGCACCACAGGCATGTGGCTAGGGAGGTGGGGCTGGGGATGGTCTGTGAGCATCATATTCGGGAGGGCTAGGCTGGCAAGGTTTTTTTTTTTTGGATAATATTTATTGGCCATTGGCCGTCTCCCCCATTTGCAAAATGACACATGCTAGAAAAAAACCTATAAAACAGAAAAACGTAAGCAATAAATCTTACCCTGTCCTGGGATGAGCCATTTGGTGTTTCTTTTCCAGTAGGTGTGGACAGGATTGTGGGACCCTAGAGTGGTTGAGAGGGCTTTGCACACCCCATGTAGGGAATGTCATGTGTTGTTGCTGCTCCCTGGGGCCTCACTTCCAAAGTCCCTGATGAGGCTGGAAGGAATAGCCTTCTCAGGCTCGTTTCCATGAAAAGGAGACCGCCGGATCAGCTCCCTGTAGGGTGCGTGGAAAGAGGCCTGGGCTTAGCAGTGCTGAGTGCCTGCTCCCGGTGAGGAACATCTTTTCTGCCACGTAGGCCTCCTGATCACATGCTATGTGGCCCAGATCCCTTTGCCAGCGGGATATAGAGAAGAGATGGTGCGGTACCTGCGGTCAGTGCAGCTCCCTGATGGCGGCTGGGGCCTGTGAGTCATTTTGTTACTGCACATGTGTGCATGTATGTGCATACGTGTTCTTATGTAGGAGACACACCTGTCAGGAGTGGGGTGACTGTAGCTACTATGGACCTGGGGTGGGTGGGAGGAGAACGTGGTAGGAGGGAGGTTGGCTGGGTGCTGTGTGCCAGCTGGACCCTGGTGTCCTCGGTCTCAGGACAGGTGGCTGCACACTCTGGGCATTGGTTTTATAGCTTGTGTTGTAACTGGGCTTTATGACTGGTTGAGAGACTCTTGACACTCACAGCCCCCAGAAAGCCATCTGGCTATTATCACTGAGGCTGAAGGAAGTTCTTGACTCTGGGATGGCAGCAGGTGGAGCCGGGGGCCAGGTGCTCCTCCCCATTTCTCAGTGTGCCTTTCTGACACATAGCTCGCTCTGGGAGTAGGGCCTTCCCCCAGGGTGGTCAGGTGCCTGCCCACTGTGGTCATGGGCTCTGGTACCTCTTGTTCTACATCCAGGGCTGGGGTTCCTCCTGGCGAGCTAAGTCCATACCATGGGGATTCTCCATCAGAGTTCTTGGAGAACAGCCCAGCCTCCTTTTGCCCCTTGACGGGGCCTCTGGAGCTTGTTCTGTGTGCTGTAGTGATGAAGGAGCCTTAGTTGGGTCACTGCCCTGGGACTGGTCATGTTGATTCAGGGGTGGGAAGTAAGCAGAGGGGGCAGGCAGGTCCTGCACGGGCAGTTTTACAACTGTTCAATTATGGGAGGTACGTGAATTCTTATTGGGGAACGGCAGTTCTGAGTGTTTCTTATGTTGTCATGTTACGTCAGTGAAAGGTATTTTAGCATTTTTGATTTTTCTCAGGGAATTTTGCTGAAAGCTTTGCTTAATTTCTTAGAAGTACTGAAATATGACATTCTCTTATTCCATCTCCTCTCCCCAAGGCATATGGAGGATAAGTCCACAGTGTTTGGGACTACACTCAACTATGTGTCTCTGAGAATTCTGGGTGTCGGGCCTGATGATCCTGACTTGGTACGAGCCCGGAACATTCTTCACAAGAAAGGTACTCCTTGCACAACACGTGCTGGGTGCTCCTTCCTGCAGGTAGAGGCTGTGAATGTCTCTCTTGGGGCTGGACTCACTTATCTGGGGAAGCCGCTGGTTGCACCCAGCAGCTGTGCCGTTGGGCAGTCTGCAGCAGCTCTGGAGCCTGCTTCTCATCTGGTTTTCAGGACCCTTAGCACTGTCTTCAGTTCATGCAAAAAAGGGCGCATGTGATCCCTGAGGAGCTAATCTCAGTAAGGCAGGTGATATGGGACTTTTCTTTTCCGTAGGTGGTGCTGTGGTCATCCCTTCCTGGGGGAAGTTCTGGTTGGCTGTCCTGAACGTTTACAGCTGGGAAGGCCTCAACACTCTGTTCCCAGAGATGTGGTATGCTTGCCCTTCTGTGGTTGACTTGTGGCTGGGTTTCCAGTGCCTTCCTGAGTGGGGTGACAGGCTCTGGGTCACTTGCTGCCTATCACACAGATGAGGGGGCAGTCCATTCTGTGGAGTGAGGCTGCGTTAGGCTCCTAGTGGAAGCCCTGCTTGGCTGAGTCCTGCAGACAGATGGAAGGGGTTCCCAGTTGGGCTGGAGGGAGAGAGGCACTGTGGGCTTGGGCCATGTGGCAGCTGAGTGGGGCCCCGCCAGGCTGGGAGAACTGCTGGTGTGGGGAGTGTGAAGCTCTGGTGTTGTTGCAGAAGGCTGTGCTGTCTTGTCATTATGGACTTTGTGAGCCTCTGTGGAAGTAGAAATAAGAAGGCAGTAGGCCGTGCAGCCCTTGCCAGCCTCAGCACTGGGGTGTGCTGTGCTTTTTCCTGTTTGCTTATCTTTCTGCCGGTGACTGGGAAAGTTAATCCCAGACAGCATACGTCACCTGTGAGCACTTTGGTGTGTATCTTTAAAAGAGAAGAATTTCCTTGTTAATAGAATCAAAATGCTGTTTACTCAGCAGAATCAACACTAATTCCTTATTGTGTAATAATTCTAACCAGTGTCTTAACATTTTGTGCATCTCCCCAGAATACATTCATATGTATGTAAATCCCCCAGTGTCACCTTCAGGAGGTGAGACCCCTGGTAGAGCCTGGGTAAAACCCCTGCTGGCTGTCTGGAGCCTGTCAGCAATGTCGTGGCCCCCCAGGGAGCTGTCAGGGACCTGGGGGCTGTTGTGTTAGACGACCTCGGTGCAGGTCATATTTGGTGAAGGGTTCTGATGCCAGGGTTGAGGGCCCCACCTCTGCAGCCTTGAGGGGTGTTGACGGGGGCAGAGGGTGGTGAGGTGAGGTGGTGGGAGGGGTGCTCTTACCCAAGGCTGGCATTTGAGAGGAGGTGGGGAGAGATTCTGGGGTCATCCCTGCATTCCTCACCGGCAGCTTGCCAGGTGCACCGTGGACCTGTCCAGTGTGTAAGGAGTGGGCAGAGGAAGACACTGAGCCGGTGCCGGGAGGGCGTGTGGGTATCTGGACACTGTTGTCTGTGCCCTTACGTGGTGGGCCTGGCGGTCAGTGCTGGTCTTTCCTGGAGTGGTTTTGGAGGGGTGGGTGAAGGTGTGCAGGGTGCAGGACCTGCGATCCTGAACCAGTCCAGCTGCAGAGAAGCTGTAAAATATGCCCTTTAAAGTGAGGGGAGGAGCCCTGGAGAGTGAGGGAAGTGGCCCGAGACCAGAGTTGGTGGGAGTGGTGGGTACCTGCCCAGCTCATGGCTGGCCTGCCCATGCCCCTCACACGTGAGGACAGGCTTGAAGGGAAAGTGGGAAATACCCCAGGTACCCACCCACCCAGGAAGCTGGCGGAGCTGCATATGCTAGGGTCAGGCTAAATGTCTGGGCAAAAACATGTTGGTGAAAATAACCCTCAAAGCCTCAGTCCTTGGGAAGATGTGCCAGTTCTGAAGGGTTTTAGATAAACTTTTTATTTCCGGAAAAGTTGCAAAGATAGTCCAGAATATTCCCGTAGACCCTTCACCCTGTTTCTCCATTAATATTTTATGTTACCGTGGTACCTTTGTCCCTGCTGAGAAACCCGCAGACAGTCCTGAAAGTTTAGAAGTCAAGTTTCCTGGCTTTAGATGTGTGCAGCTGAACCAGGAGGAGTGGTTGTCACTCCTGCAGACTGTGCCTGTAGGCGCCCCACAGGAGCATGGGTGTGTCATGCTGGTGGCCGTGCCGACGGCCTGGGGCTGCACGGGTGGTGCTGGAGGGGGCCAGGACCTTCTGCTGACGGGCTGTTCCGCAGGCTGTTTCCTGCCTGGGTACCTGCGCATCCCTCCACGCTCTGGTGCCACTGCCGACAGGTCTACCTGCCCATGAGCTACTGCTATGCCACCCGGCTGAGCGCTAAGGAGGACCCACTGGTCCAGAGCCTTCGCCAGGTAAGAAGTCCTGGGCAGGGACCCCCAGGCCTGGGGATCACCCTCGAGTCTGACTGTGCATGCCTGCTTGCCTGGGACCGTGTGGAGCTGAGTTCCAGGGAGTGAGGGTGGAGTCCCCTTCCCGGACCCTAGGCGACTGCCCAGAGGGGCTTGTGTGGTGGGATGGGCTCAGGGCACCTAGGAGCAGAGTCCGCCTGGGGAAGCAGGTCCCGAGATGGGGCTCCGGGTGCAGGATGCTCATTAGGGTGTGCCCCTGGGACGGCAGTGGGTGAGGGGGGTGCTGAGGTGCTGCTGCCCCCCAGGAACTCTACGTGGACGACTATGCCAGCATCGACTGGCCGGCGCACAGGAGCAGCGTGGCACCCGATGACCTGTACACACCGCACAGCTGGCTGCTCCGTGTGGTGTACGGTGGGTGCTTCCTGAGGGGCTGGCGGGCCTCCCAGGACTTGGCTGGCACCTCAAGTGATGCTGAGTCCCCTCCCCTTTCTCACCCCCTGTCGTTGGGGCCCCGTGGTGACCAGGAGGGCAGCCGTGTGTGCTTCGTGTCCAGTAGGTCTGCTCTGTCTCTGCCCCTGGAGCAAGCCTGGGGCTGGAGCTCCTGGACAGGAGGATTGGGAGTTGTGGGCCTGGAGGGCACACTTGTTCCTTCCCTTTGGGGAGGAGGTGCAGGTCTCCATGGAGCCCAGTGTAGGCCCATCTCCCTGCAGGAACCTTGGTGGCCTGGGGGCCAGCATGGGGTGCCATGTGTGGAAGGGTCATGTTCCCTTGCTCGTGCATCCCCTTGCTCATGTCTTCTGTGCTGGGCCCCAGGGTGGGAGCTGGGTCCCTGCCTCAGTCAACGCTGAGATGCACCCCATCTGGATTTCCGTTCAGGAAACACAGCACTAGGGGCAGGGCAGGTCAGCATACCAGAATGTCAGGGAGGGTCAGTGGGGAAGACAGGATAGGGAAGGGCTCAGGTGCTGTCCTGTGCTGATGACCTAACCCCCTGCAGCATTACTCAACCTGTATGAGCGCCACCACAGCACCAGCCTGCGGCAGCGGGCCATCCAGACGCTGTATGAGCACATCGTGGCAGATGACCTCTTCTCCAAGTGCATCAGCATTGGCCCGGTCAGTGCTCCCACTGCCCTGTGTCTGTACCCCCTATGTGGGGTGAGGAGCTGGGGTAGGAGGCCCTCTCGAGGCCAGTCTCTGGAGCTGGGAGTGAGGGTCTTCCTGGAGGTGAGGTCTCCCACCCGAGTCTGGCAGACAGGAGCCCCCCCTATCTGTCCCCTGTGCTCCTCCCACATCTAGTACCCTCTTCCCTCCCCACCACCTGGCCTGTTGGGAATGCTACTCCTTGGGCCACCTCTCAAGATCTTTCTGGCCAGTTGGGAGGGATGCTTTTCCTCCCTTGACCATCTCCCCACAGAACTCGCTATCTG
The DNA here is from genome assembly GCF_002007445.2 of Ailuropoda melanoleuca. Taxonomy (NCBI): domain Eukaryota; kingdom Metazoa; phylum Chordata; class Mammalia; order Carnivora; family Ursidae; genus Ailuropoda; species Ailuropoda melanoleuca. The sequence continues at coordinate 443,868 of NC_048218.1, forward strand.
CCCTTGCCTTGTGGGGTTTAGAGTGCTGGGGTGCTTGGGTTCCAGCCCTGATTCCTGCTGAGCCTGGTGACTCAGAGCTCTCACCTCTGAGCCTCTGGGCTTCTGACCTGGCTTTGCATTGTGAAGCTGTGAGGCCTGGCAGAGGCCCAGCGAGGACACACTTGTAGAGGCAGGTATATCCCAGGCAGCGCAGGGTTGGGGTGCTGCCTCACAGCTGTGGGGTGATAGCTGCAGGAGACACTGTTGTTCTGGGCCCCTGGCGGGCCATGATGGCAGCTTTTCTGGGTCAGTCCAGTTGGTGCTGTGTCACGCAGCCTACTCCTGATGCTGCTGGCTGGTGTTCTGCGGGGCTTGCGCACCCTGCTGGATTGTGACCTGTGGCTGCCTCAGTGCAGCCGTGGGTCTTTTCCTTTTTAGCAGCAGTGTGATCCTGTGTGGGCTTTTGGCTTATCGCTGAGTAGAGCACATCTGACTTGAATGAGAAGTGCAGTGCTAACTGGATCTTACGAGATGCCAGAGTGCAAGGTTTGGGTCTTTAGAACATTCTAAAGCAGTCCCTGTCCCACAGGTCTTGTCTGTCTTGTCTCTCCCATGCTCCTCAGGCTGTGCTGTTCTCTCTGTCTGAGTTATCTGAGGCAGCATAAGACACGGCACACCCCACATGCCCACCACGGGCCCCACGGGGGGCCCCCAGCCCTCAAGGTGGCTGTGCTCGCTTGCCACCTGGCTCGGCTCATGTTGTCTCTCACAGGATGCCCTGCCTTCTCTCTGTGCACGTGCCTCAGGCCTTTCCTGCCTCTCTTTCTGGGGGTACAACCCTCGCTTGGTCTCTGGCTCTCAGGGCCTGGCGAGCCATGAGTGCTCCGCTCAGAGTGGAAGCCCTGGTCCGGCCTAGAGTGAGGTTGTGCTGGGGGCCCAGTGTTTGGGCTGTAATCCTCATGCTTGGGAGCTGCTGTAGGTCTGGAACAGGGTCCTGATGGGGCCATGTCTCCCACAGATCTCAAAAACCATCAACATGCTTGTGCGCTGGTACGTGGATGGGCCGGCCTCCTCTGCCTTCCAGGAGCACATCTCCAGGATTCCTGATTACCTCTGGTGAGTCGCTGGAAGGGCCTGGCTGGTCAGGGTCACTAGGTTCCTGTCACGTGTGACTGAGAGCCAAGGGCAGACATGCATGGGGGCCTCCCTGGGCACAGCGGCAGGCACAGGATCCCATATCTCAGTGTCCTGGCGAGGGTGCTGTGGGGTTGGGGTAACACCTGGAACCAGGAATTTCAGGGTTTGTGGAAGATAGTGAAGGTTATCTTTGAGTTAAAAGATCTGCCATGTAGCAGGCACTTCTGGTGGTTTTGGAAGGTAAAACTTGGAAGCCTGTGGGCAGGTGGGCAGGTTCAGGTGAATGTCAGGAAGGCCTCCCCGACAAGGATAACTGGTCAGTCACTGATTGAGGTGGGACCCTGGTGGGTGGGTGTGTCCCACGGTGTCCCACACGGGGAGTCCTGCACTCAAGGGGGCCTCTTCCCTCTGGCGGCCATGTGGGCCTGCTGCCGTATGCGGGGTGAGCTGGGCTCTGGGTGGCCACCTGACTTCAGCTCTCTGCCCTCTACTCCCTGACCTGGGCTTTTCTTGTCCTCACAGGCTGGGCCTCGATGGCATGAAAATGCAGGTAAAGGCTACAAGGCCATGGCCGCTTTCTTCCTTTTCAACCATTCCTGTTGTTTGGGTGTGTTAAGATAACTGTTCCTCACAGTGAGTTCTGGCAGCGTGTGCTGAGCGGCTGCAAGTATCTCCAGTCCTGCGTCTGAGGGGACAGCCAGTGGCAGGGATGCTGACAGGCCCCAGGGGTTGTGGGAGGGCTGAGGGTCTGCAGCAGCGCCCCCGGCCCGTGGGAGCAGTCTGTAAGCCAGCGTGGTTCAGAGCTGCAGGTCAGGAAGGGATGAGCGTCACATGGCATTCTCGATGGGCCGGTCTAGTTCCGCTGAGACCACTGACCCCAGTGCTCGCATGCTGGGCCTGACATGCAGAAGAGTGGCAGGCGTCAGGCAGGAGGAACCTGTGCTTCACGCCCCCAGCCGAGCACCTGCAGAGCTGCCCTTGCCTTGAAGGGTTTCCGTCTGCGATGTGCTCCCACGTGGCCCTTCTCTACATTCGCTGCTCCCGTTTTGTGCCATTTACCGCAGATGATGTTCTGCCGCCGGCTTGTTTCCTGTGTGTGACCCTGGGGGTGGAGGTGCCTGATCCCAGTGTGGCTGGGGCTGACCTGGTCCAGACCCGCTGCAGGGGCTCTGAAAGCAGTGAGCTTGGGAGCTGTGGGGGTTTTGGCTGCTGTCACCAGTTGGCTCAGTGTGGGAACGTGGAGCCTCCAGCAGTGTTCTTGAATCGGGTGGGCCACTGGCCCTTTAGGACGGGTACACACAGACCCAGCAGCATGTAGTGCAGAGTTCACCTCAGTGTCCTTGCGTTACTCCCAGCTCCCTGACTCCTACCTGCCAAGAGGAGGAGGGCGTCGAGCCCCCATGTAGGCTGTTTGTGTCCTCTGAGTCCTTCGGTGCCCTAGCTGGTTTGTTCTTACAAAATGGCTGTGCTGGTGTCAATGCCTTGCAGGGTTGATGACAGTCCCTAGTTTGGTTTTGTGGCACATTTGTTGGCGTCAGGTTTTGAGCCAGGTGGCTGGTTCTCGAAGCCACGTTTGTCCAGTGGCCTGGGCGCCCTTCCTTCCTGGGTGATTAGTTCCTAGAGCACCCGCCTTCTGGATCTGCCTGATTGTTTCCTCTGTGCCCTGTATTTTCTGCAACTGGTGGTTAGACCCTGAGTCTTGATCCTGAACTGGTTTTGGTTTCTTTCGTCCAGGAGGCTTTCCTGGTGGCAGGCGGCCTTCCTACATATTGTCCTGCAAGGCCATGGTTTCTGATGCCCCCTCAGGGCTGTCAATTGGTCAGGGCTCTGATGTTGCCAACCCTGTCCCTATTATCTGAGTGTCTGTCCCCATCTATCTCTGTTTCAGTGGGATTTGGCCACTGGCATTCTCGTGGGACCAGAGTGTTGACTGGTGAACTAGGCTGCTAGGGTGGGATTTGAAGGGGGCCTTCCCGATCCGTTGAGGCCTTAGCCAGGCCCCACCACATCCAGGTGTACTCATATGTGAGGGGGTGTTTCTGGTCAAGGGCAAGAGTGTCACAGGCACCAGGTGGGGCTGCCTAACCCTCACCTGCCTGCAGGAACAGCCCCTCTCCGGCCCTCGTGGGCATTGAGGGGTGCACAAAGCATGGAGCTTGGGGTCAGGAGTTGGCTGGGCTCCCACCTCTTTGTAGGAGCTGTTGGGAGCCCCCAGATTCCTCCTTGGCCCCCCAGGTCCCCGTCAGATCCTGGGTAATGTGGGTGGGTTGGGGGAGCTGCACTGCTGCTCTAATGGCTTGTCCTTGCGTGCAGGGCACCAACGGCTCACAGGTGTGGGACACCGCATTTGCCATCCAGGCTATGCTAGAGGTATGTGGCTCTGCCTCCCTGTTCTTCAGCCTCTAGTTGACCTTCCTGGGTGTCCACTGCTCCTTGCAGTGTGGATATGGCAGCTGCTGACCCTGACTCTTTGCTCACCTGGGCTCTGAGGTCTCTGGTGATGGTCCCACTGAGACAGTGGTCTTGCCCAGCAGCTTTGGGTGGTGGGCCAGCTGGGAATCTTCAGGAGCAGGGAGCCTTGTAAGGTCTGTTCCTGGGGAAACAGGGCCGGAAACTTCTAGCAGGGGGAGCGGGCTCTAGGCTTTTCTCAACACCACACTGCTCATTATGGTTACCTCCGAGCACATGCTGGAGAGAAACCAGAATGTGTTTTTGTGCTGGTGGGATTGAGGGTGGTGACATTCTGGAGAGCCTTGAGGAGGGGTCTGGGGCACATGGGGGTCTGCCTTAGATGTGGCCGGGGTCATCTGGACACGGGATGGGCTGGGCCGGGTTTGGTGTGGACTCTCTTCTCTGTCTCTTTCATTTCTCCATCACATCTTTCTGATTTGTCAGCAGAAACAGAAGAGCCTGAGACACAGGTGGGTTTGCTCCTGTTTCCCAGTGGTGGCAAGACGTCACCAGGATTGTCTGGGAACCAGCTCACCTGTGCAGGCTTGTGCCAGTGAGCGGCTCAGCCTCTGTTGTCTCTTCCAGGCAGGGGCACAGCACAGGCCTGAGTTTTCGTCTTCCCTGCAGGAGGCACATGAGTTTCTCCGGATCTCCCAGGTGAGGCTGAATCTGGCCTGTGGCAGGGGCTGGTGGGGCTTCCCACAGGCAGGGGTGTCACCTCCTCACCTCTCCCTTGGCACCCCTGCCTGCCCAGTCCACCTCAGTGCCTGGTCATGTTTCCCCAGCAGTGGATGGGGCTGTGGGCCATGGGACACGGGCCACGGGGGTGATGCCTTGAAGGGTGCCTTTGGCTCTGATGGTTGAGAGGGCCATAGGGCAGCAGCTGCGGGTCCCTGCATAACCGTACCAGCCCCTGCCGGCCCCAGTGTCTGCATCTGATGGTGATGTGGGACCTCCTCCTTTCCACATGTGCCTCTTGGATGCCTCCCAGGTCCCAGACAACCCCCCTGACTACCAGAAGTTCTACCGCCAGATGAGCAAGGTACCACGGCCAACCCTGTTTGCCCCGAATCCTGTGCCCTGGTTGGCTGTGCTTTGCCCTTTAAGAGGGCTCTTCCCTCGGCTTCCTGGGGCTCCCTGCTCCAGTAGACACACAGCATGGGGTTCCATCGGTGCGTCCGAAGTTTCCCTGACTGGCGGAATGTGTATGTGAGGTGGGCCTTCCTCACGCTGCCACGTCAGGGGCTGTGCTCACACACCTGTGTCTCAGAGATGCTTTTAGATGGCAGTATGTGCCGATAGCAGAGACCACGTTCTGTCGGAACATGGATTAGGGTGACACGGTGCTGCCGAGGGCGGAGGGCAGCTCCTCTGGGTGTGTGGGAGCGTGGACGCAGTGTGTGTGCCTTCTCACAGCGGGTTGGGAGGCCTGTCCACGTGTGTGTGGGGTTAAGCTGTAGCCGCACCTCTGGGGTGGCCGGGCCCCTGCACTGGGGAAGAGGGTGCTCTTACTGTGGGAGGTCCTGACGACCAGGGTACAGGCTCGGCCGTCCGCCCTGGCCATGACAGGCCCCACGCTTTGCAGGGTGGCTTCCCCTTCAGCACGCTGGATTGTGGCTGGATTGTTGCCGACTGCACAGCTGAGGCCTTGAAGGCCATCCTTCTCCTGCAGGAAAGCTGTCCCTTTGTCACCAAGCACGTCTCGCGAGAGCAGCTCTGTGATGCTGTTGCTGTGGTGAGGCTGCTGGGCCTGGGGCTCTGGGCATGGGGCAGTGTGCCCGATGGAGCCCGGGCCGCCCCTCCACACACACTCAGGTCCGCTTAGCTCTGCATGTGAGCTGCACTTCCCACGGCGTTTGTCTCCGCACACCCCCGGGGTCAGACTGCAAGCCCAGAGGGGCGCATCCTCTGATGGCATCTGTGTTTGGGGAGACCATGAGCCCTGTGCTGGGGGCTCGTGGATCTGGCTACTCACCAGGGGGGGCTGGCATTCTCCACTGGGTGTCTGAAGAGAAAATGAGAAATTCTGTTTGTGTCTGTACAAAATCCTTTCAGTACACCCAGTTTCTGTGCGTGTTTTACAGCGGAGATCACGCAGCTTGGCAGTACACGTGATTTATAGATGGATGAGCAGGTGCACGCCAGGGTCCCACATGGTCACTCGTGGAGCACCTGCTTGATAAAGTTGCAGCCCACTGCCCTAGGCACCAAGGGTCTCGGTTTAATGCGAGAACCGGCTCCCTGTTCCCCACCCCTGCTCCACGGGCCTTAGCCTTGGGTGTTTCTAGAAAGGTCCACCACAGCTTGTGGGCTCCCCTTCATGCTTAAGTACATGGGTGAGCTCTCAGGAAGTCCTCTCTCTGGTTTTAGTTGCTGAACATGAGAAATTCTGATGGAGGGTTTGCCACCTATGAGACTAAGCGTGGGGGGCACTTGCTGGAGCTGCTGAACCCCTCGGAGGTCTTCGGTGAGTGGTTGGCCAGCCAGGTGGTACATAAACCCAGGGACCCTGCACGCCGTGAGATGGATTCATCAACCAGAGCTCTGAGTTCTTTCTCCAGGCCAGGAGCAGTGCCAGCAAAGGTGCTGGCAGATGATGGTGGATCCTTTAAGGAGCACCCCCTAAGCCATGGAGTGTTCTGTGCTTCTTAACCTCTGAAGGTGGCCATAGTACCCATGGTTGTGGATGGAAAAGCTGGGGTTTTGTTTCTCAGAGGTTGGTGGAGGAGTCAGTGGGATTCACACTGGGCTCTCTGGCTTGAGCCTGGGCTGGCTCTTGCCGTGTGCTCTGTGCTCTGTGGAATCCATCCTGTGTCCTGGCTGGTCTTCACAGAGCCCAGGCACCCTGCAAGGAGGTGCGGGTGGGAGCCCGCTGGCCGTGTGTGCTCCCTGCGGTGTGCCGCGGTTCCCGTCTGCCAGGACAGCTTCTGTCCCTCCGTATGCCCTCACGTGCCCCGGGACCCCTGCTTCCCGGTCTCGGTCTCGCTTCTACGACTGTTCATCGTGGTCTAGTTGGGGTGGGTGTAGCTCTGCCCTTGCCTCTCTCGTTCACTCTCCCACTGGCCCAAATGTCCTACAGCCAGATGTGGGTCTCCAGGTCACTGTGGAGGTGCCGGACACCCTCCCACCTGGTGGCCATGTCTCCTGGGCCAGTCACTGGGGACTCTTTCCTTATCTCCTCTGGAGGACGGTCAGGCTCTTGCTGTCCCATGAAGGCTCTGTGTGTTATGGCGCTCTCATTCTTTATGGTTTGGCGTGAGTTGCCAGATTGGGTGACAAAGTGAAAGCTCATGTATGTGTTGATCCTTCCTTCCGTCTCCCAGGGGACATCATGATCGACTACACGTATGTGGAGTGTACCTCAGCCGTGATGCAGGCACTGAAGCTTTTCCATGAGTGTTTCCCAGACCATAGGGCCGGGGAGATCAGGTAAGGGTGGCCTTGGCACAGGGATGTTTGCTCACTGAGCCATGGGTGCTACCCATTCAGGAGCCAAGAGCTGGGATGCTGCCACCCTGGACGCCGAGAGCATGGTGTTGCTGGGGTGGATGACTCACTGCAGGGAGGGGACTCTGGAATAAAACTCGTTTAGTAACGGAAGGGATTTCCAGTGTTCCTGAATCCAGTTGTATGCCTCGAAGTACTGTAGACCCATGGACAAGGGGTTAGGGATGCCAAACCCCCGCGCAGTTGAAAATCTGCATATAACTTTCGATTCCCTGAAATCCTAACTGCTGATAGCCTACTGTTGACCGAAGTCTTTCCAATAACATATGCAGTCGATGAATTCATATTTGCATGTTGTATCTTTCATGTATTGTATTCTTACAATAACGTAAGCTGGAGAAAAGGAAACTAATATTAAAGAAAATGATAAGGAAGAGAAAGTACCCTTAACGGTACTGTACGGTATTTATCGAGAAAAATCCACTTACTAGTGGACCCGCAAAATTCAAGTCCATGTTGTTCCTAGGTCAGTTCTGTATCAACTCTGTGTAGTAGGGGCTCAGAGTAGCACAGCTATAACACAACAATCAGTTATTTTTCACATCTTAATATTGGTAAAAAAGATGTATATCGCAGCTGTGTCTGTGTCCACATAAACGGTGGTTTTTNAAACGCCCTGAGCTGAAGGCAGATGCTTAACCGCTGTGCCACCCAGGTGCCCCTAAACGGTGGTTTTTAAATAAGCCTGTCCGGTTGACATCTGGCACGCGTAGAGAGAGATGCCTGGATCTCACGTGCGGTGCCTGATGAATTGTCATGAAGTGGACACGCCCGTGTGACCACAGCGGGCACACACATGTTACCAGAAGCTTCCCTTCGGATTCTCCTCAGGCGGCTCCGATCCCACACTTGGGGGATCCCACGGTGGGACTTGTGGGTCTGGCTTTCTCCGTTCACTTGGTGCTTGTGAGGCCCAGCCAGGTGGTCGCAAAGCAGCAAAGCCCGCCTCTCCCTTGCTGTCAGCATGTCTGTGGCGTGCATGTGGCAAACTTTATTTATCCATCGGTTTGTCTTGGATCCTTGGGGGCCGTTCAGGGGGTTCCTATGAATCCTCCTGCTGTGAACACTCTGTGCTTGTCTTTTGGGGCCCGGGTACCCATTCCTTGAAGACGTGTGCTTAGGAGCGGATCGCTGTGTTATGGGTACATTTGTGCACCTCTGTAGACCCCCCTTCATCCCAGTGTAATCTCATCGTTTCATGCTTCACGGCAAAGCCACCTAGACTCAGCTGCGCCATAGCATGCTTTCCTTTTTCGATATTGTTGGATTCAGTTTGAAAAGTGCTTTTTAAGGGATTTTTACAACTGTGGTTATAGAGAAACCAGTCTGCAGTTTCCCATACGGTGTCCTTTTCAGGTTCAGGCTCTCCTGTGAAAGTAATGCAGGACTCGTAGGAGGACCTGGCAAGTATCTTTTCTTTTGAGATTCTCTGAAAGAGTTTGTGAGAATTTGTGCTATTTCTGCCTCGAGTGTTTGGAGGCTCCATTTGGGCCTTGAGTTTCCTTTGAGGGAAAGTGTTAACTTTTTAATTATAGGTTCAGTTTTACTTGTTCTAGGACTGTACAGATTTCCTTTTCTTATGTTTGTACCAGTTTGGGAGATTGTCCCGTTTCAGCTCCATTATATGTGGATCTGCACAGAGCTGCCTGCAGTGTCCTGAACAGCAGCCCCGTCCCACTGAGTCCTCATTTTCTTCCCGACATTGGTGGCCTGGGCCTCTTCTCCACCAGCAGCTTGTCAATCTTTTCTTTTTTTTCTTAAGATTATTTATGTATTTGAGAGAGTGTGTGTGAGCGTGTATGCGCATGAGCAGGGGGGAGGAGCAGAGGGAGAAGCAGACGCCCCGCTGAGCAGGGAGCCCGATGCAGAGCTCGATTCCAGGACCCTGGGATCATGATCTGAGCCGAAGGCAGACGCATCACCGATGGAGCCGCCCAGACGCCCTGGCAGCTTGTCAGTCTTCCCAGGCTTTTCAAAGAAACTGTCTTCAGTCTTTGATTCTGTCATGGCATACGTTTATTTTTTTGATGTGCGAGTTTTTGGTTTTATCAATTTTTGCTCTTTGCTATTTTCTTTCTACTTTTATTTCTTTTTCTAATTAGACAGTTAAATGAGTTTCAGGCTTTCTTTTTAAATGTGTGCTTAAGTCTACGGTAAGTCTTGGCGTACCACTCAGTTAAAATTACTTTCTGTTTCTGTTGTGAGTTCTTCTCTGGTCAGGAGTTGTTTAGGAGCATGTGGCTTTACTTCCAAAAAATCGGAGGATTTTCTAGTGGTGTTTTGCTGGTTTCCTTCTGTTCTGGCGGGCGGCGCAGCCACTTGGGGGCACTGTGTTTTGTCGCGCTTCTCTCACTGGGGCCTGGGGGTCCACGTACCGGTACCATGCTGCGCTGCAGGATGGTCTGTGGTCCCTTCCTCTGGGCACAGCTTGTCCGCAGTGACACTCTCATGCAATTGTCCTTTTCCCTTAATAGATCATCGTTTTAGGAAGTTTAATGAAACTAAAGTGTGCTTCCTGGAGGAGACTTGGACAATGCAGAAGCAAGTTGCTCTTGGCCGCAGGGAGGAGTCTGTTAGGACTGCTTGATCCCACATTGCCATGGTTCGTGTGGAGCTGGCTGTGCTGGCGAGGTGTCTGAGAGCAGGGGCGATGTCCACTGTCAGGCTGCATTCTCCTGCTTCAGGAGTCACAGTGGTGGCAGGTATTTTGTTGTTTTAGCAGCCTCTTGGTTATTTCTAAATTTTCATTGTCATTTTCCAGCTTTTCCCTGTTGTAACCTTAATGAATGTTATCTTATTAGATCTTTATCTGGGACCATTATTTTTCCCTGGAGCCACCTGATTTTGTGGACAGCCTGTGTGGGGAGACCCCCTGCTCCTGCCCTTTCCCGGTGGTGTGGCCCTGGTCCCAGTCGTGTCACCCGTTGGCCCGGGCTGCCCTGCTCAAGGTGGGGGGGGGAGCAACAGTGTGGGAAGCACAGGATGACTGTTATTACCATGGAAAGTTCTAGACAGTTTGAAGTGTTTAATCTTTAAATAGATGTACTAATTTGTGATATTAAATTTCTAAATTTATCCGGGAAGATTTAGAGATACAATTGGAGGTAGCCAGGTACTCTATTTGACTTGAAATTCTTCCTTAATTTCAAATTTAAGGAAAGTTACAAAAGTAGTAAAAAGCACTCCTTGCGGCGCCTGGTGGCTCAGGTGCTGAAGCGTCTGCCTTCGGCTCAGTCATGATCCCAGGGTCCTGAGATCCAGCCCCTCATCGGGCTCCCTGCTCAGCAGGAGCTCTCTCTCTGCCTGTCCCCTCTGCTGGTGCTGTCTCTCTCTGTCCCTCAAATGAATACATAAAACTTAAAAAAAAAAAAAGAGGTAGCACTTCTCTTGGCCTCTTTTTAATGACTCAGTTATTAACATTTTATTACATTTACTCAATTATGGTCCCTTCCACTTAATTTTTTCTTAAATCATTTGAGAGTAATTTGCAAATATGATGTACTTAGTCTCTAAATACTTTAGCATTTTGTAACAAGGATATTCTCTTATGGAAATATGAATCACGATAGTTAACACTATAATACTAACATTGATATGATACTATTATTTAATCTGTACACCTTGGCCCTACTTGTCTTATGGCAAAATCTTCCCTTAAGATTTAACCCAGGGTCACTGCACTGAGCTGCCAGCTGTTAGTCTCTCTCCACCTGGAACAATCCTGTAGTCTCTCCTTGGGGTTGAGGACTGACGTTTTTAAGGCATGTAGCAAGTTTTTGTGGAATATCTTCAACGTGTTTTTCTGGCGTTTTCTCATGATTAGATTCAGGTTATGAAATTATGCATTTTTGTCAGGAAAATGACAAAAGTGATGGGGATTTCTCAATGTGTGACCCAGGAAGCATATGTCAACTTTGATCCTGTGAATAAGGTGATGACCACTTGTTTTCTCCACTGTGAAGTCACTGTTTTTTTCTTTGTGGGAGAAATTTTTAGATTATGTAGGTATCCTGTGTCTCATCAGACTTCTGCCTGTTCGTTTGATTGTCTGATGATGATTCTTGCCTGAATCAGTTATTCATATGCTGGCTGCAAAATCGTCCTTCCTTCCATATGTATTAATTAGCTGGCGTTCTACCAGGCTGGCTGGCTCACGTGGTAGAGCATACGACTCCCGATCTTGGGGTCGTGACTTGGTGTTCTAGAAGCTTTTTCTTTGCCTCTGTTTATTTATTTAGTAATATAGAGTCATGCGTTCTTACGCTATTGACTTTTTTCTCTTTTTTATTGTGTTAAAATACACCTAACATTAAATTTATCATCGTAATCATTTTTAAGTGCATGGTTGAGTGGTATTACATTCACAGTGTTGTACAACCAGCACCACCATCCATCCCCATAACTGTCTCCTTCTATAAAATTAAAACTCTGCCCCTGCTAACCTTATTTCCTCATCCCTCCTGCCCCCAGTCACCATGCTGGTTTCTGTCTTTATGATTTTGATTATTTTAGGTACCTCACATAAGTGGAATTCTGGAATATTTGTCTTCTTGTGACTGGGTCTGTTGGTTGCCATCCCTCTTGGGAGCTTCCCATGCGTACTCTGGAATTCGCATTGTGTATGGAGGGCAGGGAGAGACGGAGAAAGAGGCAGTCCCCCTCCCCGGTGGGTGGGGGCAGTTCTAATAAGCAAAGGGAACTGACATACGAGGCTTGTCCTGGGCAACAAAAGCATGAATGGATTCCCCCCCACGATATCCCCCCTACAACCCCCTACTAGATCACAGAAGTTTATAAAGAGGCCCTGCCTGGGCTCAGTCCAGTGTACCGTGCAGGTTTTCTCAACACTACATGACCATCTCAAGGTTGTGTCCTTGGAGCCCTTGTCCCGGGAGTGGGAAAGGTAAGTGGAACCCACATCCCCAGGACAGGAGAGGGGGTGAAGAGCCTCCAAGTGCCTGGGTCCAGCTCACGGGTCAGTTGTTGGTCACATCTTTTTGATGACCTTCCTCAACAGGCTTATTTCACTGAGTATAATGACCTCAAGGTTCACTCATGTTGTAATTTGTGTCCGAAGTTCCTTCCTTTTTAAGACCAAATAATACTCAGGGCACCTGCGTGGCTCAGTTGGTGAAGCGTCTGCTTTGGCTCAGATCATGATCTCAGGGTCCTGGGATTGAGCCCCGTGTTGGGCTCCCTGCTCTGTGGGGAGTCTGCTTCTCCCTCTCCTTATGCAACTCCGCCTGGTTTACGCTCTCTGTCAAAAAAACAAAGCAAAACAAAACACTTAAAAAAGACTGAATGCTCCTCTCTTGTATAGCTGGACCATGTTTCGCTTATCCACTCATCTGTTGAGGAACACTTGGGTTGCTTCCATGTTTTGACCACTGTGACTAATGCTGCAGTGAACAGCATGTAAATTCCCTGGTGGTCACTTCAGCCGGAGTGGGGGGTGCAGTAGCTGCTGGGATCAGAAGCAGCAGAGCACAGATGCCCGCTATTTGGAGGACAGGGTCCTTTTTGCCCTTCCAGATGCTGCAAGCTGTGCGCAGGGTGCTCTAGGAATGGGTGCACGGCTGCCTGCCCAGGGGCTGGGGTTGGGAGGTGGGTTGCTGCTGCTGTGCTAGGAGCTGAGCTTGACCCAGCTTGACTGCAGTTTACCCTCCAGTATCCGCCTGGAAGCCTTGGACAGACTCCAGAGTTGTATGTAGCAGACAAGGGTCTGCCAGTGCAGTTGGTGCCCGGGGGGCGGCAGCTTCCTGGTGCCTCCTGCTTGGCCGCCTTCCCAGAGTCCTCTGCTATTGATTTCGACATTGATCTTCTAGCCAATTTGTTGAACTTAAACATTTAACACACTTATAGAACAGTTTTAGGTTTACAGAAAAATTGAGTGGAGGGTTCCTGTTTACACCTTTGCCCCGCAACCTACCCCAGTTATTAACATCTTGCATTAAACTGGCTCGTTAGGAGTGCCTGGGTGGTTCAGTCAGTTAAGTGTCTACAGGGTCCTGGGATCAAGTCCTGTGTCAGGCTCCCTGCTCAGCTGAGAACGGCTTCTCCCTCTGTCTGCTGCTCCCCCTGCCTGTGCTCTCTCTCTCTGCCAAATAAATAAAAGCTTAAAAAAAAAAACTGGTTCATTATTTTCTGATTGATGAACCAATACTGATACAATATTATCACCCGAAGTCCATGATTTACATTCAGGCTCACTCTTTGTGTTGTGGATTTCATGGGTTTTGACACATCTGTAAAAACACGTGTCCATCATTATCATACAGAATAGTTTCACTGCTCTAAAAATTCTCTGTGCCCTTTCATCATTCCCCTTACCCCCAACCCCTGGGAATCACTATAGTTCTGCCTTTTCCAGAATGTCATGATTAGAATCATACAGTACTTAGTCTTTTTAGATTAGCTTCTTTCACTTAGTGATATGTATTTGAGGTTATTCCCTGTCTTCCCATGGCTTGGATTTTTTTTTTTTTAAAGATTTTATTTATCTGAGAGAGAGAGAGAGTATGAGCAGAGGGGAGGGGTAGAGGGAGAAGCAGACTCCCCGCTGAGCCAGGAGCCTGATGCGGAACTCGATCCCAGGACCTTGGGATCATGATCTGAGCTGAAGGCAGACACTTAACTGACTGAACCACCCAGGCGCTCCCCCCCCCCTTTATTCCAAGATTTACTTATTTCTTTTAGAGAGAGGGAGACAGTGCGTGCACGGGAGGGAGGGGCAGAGGGAGAGAGAGAATCCCAAGCGGAGTCCCCACTGAGCATGGAGCCTGATGTGGGGCTCAGTCTCACAGCCCTGAGACCATGACCGGAGCCGAAACCAAGAGTCAGAGACTCAACCAACTGTGCCACCCAGGCACCCCTGAATCTTTTTTTTAATTGAAGTGTAGTTGACATAAACGTTAACATTAGTTTCGGGCGTACACGTAGTGACTCCACAAGTCTGTACACGCTCACCGCGGCGTAGCTACCATTGTCACCATACAGCACTCTGACAGTCCTGTTGACTGTGCTGCCCATGCTGTACCTTTCATGCCCCCGATTATTCCTCCCGTAACTGGAAGCTGTGCCTCCCCCTCCACTTCCCCCGTTGTGCCCATCCCCTGACCCCCGCCCCTCTGGCACCCACCAGTTCTCTGTATTTATGGGTCTGTTTCTGCTTTTATTTATTTTATTTTATTATTATTTTTATTAAGTGGGCTTCACACTGGGCTTCAGCGCAGGGCTTGAACTCATGACTCTGAGATCAAGACCTGAGCTGAGATCAAGAGCCAGATGCTTAACCGACTGAGTTATCCAGACTCCTGTTTCTGTTTTTAGTTTGTCTTTTTTACTGCAAAATAATGTACAGATATGCCATTGTTTATCCATTTGCCTACTGAACAATATCTTCCACATTTTACCGGTTGTGAATAAACCTGCTATAATTATTCCTGTGCAGATTTTTGTGCGGACACGTTTTCAGCCCATTTGGGTAAATACAAGGGAGCATAGGGGTGGTTCATATGGTAGGAGCATATATAAGTTTTGTAAGAAACTGCCCAACTGTCTTCCAGAGTGACCGTATCATTTTGCATTCCCATCAGCAATGGATGAGAGCTCCTGTTCTGTATCCTTTGGTGTTTGTTGTCATTGTTTTGGATTTTAGCCATTCTAATAGGTATGTAGTAGTATATTGTTTTAATTTGCCATTCTCTAAGGATATATAACGTTGAACATTTTGTCACACATCTGTTAGCTGTCTGTATATCTTTTTTGGTAAGATGTGTGTTCAGATCTTCTGCACATTTTTAAATTGGGTTGTTCCACCGTCCCACTGTAGGACATTTTGAATATATTTTGAATAGCAATCCTTTGTCAGATATGTATTTTGCAAAGATTTTCTCCCAGTCTGTGGCTTTTCATTCTGTTAGCAGCAGTTTCTTGTTTTAATGCAGTCTAGCTTATCAGTGTCTCCTTTCATGGATTGTGTCCAGAAAGTCATCACTAAACCCAAGGTTGCCTAGATTTTCTCCTATGTTACGTGTGAGGAGTTTCATAGTTTTGTGTTTTACACGTTCATTTGAGCTGATTTTTGTGAAGGATATAAGGTCTGTGTCTAGGTTTTTTTTTTTGCAAGTAAATGTCCAGTTGTATTTGCATCATTTGTTGAAAAGAGTATCCTTTCTCAGTTGAATTGATTTTCCTCCTCTGTCAAGAGGGCTTGATTAAATTTATGTGGGTCTACTTATGGGCCGTCTGTTGTATTCCGTGGATCTGTTTGTTCTTTCATCAATACCACACTGTAAGCACTTAAACAGGCTTCACGCCCAGCGCAGAACCCGACTTGGGGCTCAGTATCACAATTCTGAGATCATGACCTGAGTCGAAATCAAAAGCCAGACGCTTAACTGACTGGGCCGCCCAGGCGCCCCTTATCGCAAGTCTTGAAGTCGGGTAGGGTCAGTCTTTCACCTTTGTTCTCCTTCAGTGATATGTTGGCTATTCTGGGTTTTTTTACCTTTCCATATAGACTTTGGAATCTGTCAATATCTACAAAGTAACTTGCTGGGATTTTGATTGGGACTGCATTAAATCTATAGATCAAGTTGGGAATATCTTTGATTTCTTTCATCATTTTGTAGCTGTCCTCTTATGAATCTTGTACATATTTTGTTAGATTTATACCTAAGTGTTTAATTTTTTTTGATTCTAACATAATTGATATTGTGATTTTAATTTCAGAATTTAATTGTTCATTGCTGGTAAGAAAAGAATTATCTTTTGTATATAATTGTGTTGTTGTATTTGTACATACAAATAGAAATTTGTATATACAAATTGTATAATTTGTATATAATACAATTGTTTTATATCCTGCAACCTTGCTATGATTGTTTAGTAGTTCCAGGAGTGTTTTGGTTGATTCTTTGGGATTTTCTAAATACGTAATCATGTCATCTGTGAACAGACATAGTTTTATTTCTTCCTCCCCAATCTGTATACCATTTATTTTGGTATTTGTCCTATTGCCTTGGTTAGGACTTCCAATACAATGTTGACTAAGAGTGGTGAAAGGGACATCCTTGTTCAAGGTGAGGAACTTCCTTCTCTTCCTAGTTTGATGGAAGTTTTTGATCATAAATAGGTGTTAGATTTTGTCAAATACTCTGGTAGTTCTTGATTTGATAATGTGATTTTTCTTGTTTAGCCTGTTGATTCGATAGATTACATTAATTGATTTTTGAATGTGCAATCAGCGTTCCATACCTGGGATAACTCTCACTTGTTTGTGGTATATAATTCTTTTTGTACATTGTTGTATTCGATTTGCTAATGCTCGCTTAAGGATTTCTGTGTCTATGCTACTGAGAGATAATGTTCTATGGTTTCCCTCTCTTGTGGTGTCTTTGCTTTTGGTATTCAGGTGACACTGTCCTCATAGGATGAATCAGGCAATGTTCCCTCTGTTTCTAGTCTCTGGAAGAGATTGTAGAGACTTTGTATAATTCCTTCCTCGAATGTAGAAATCACCAGTGAATCCATCTGGGCAACTCTTTATATTCTACTTAGTTGTGGATTCTTGTGGGTCTTCTCCCTAGACCGTCCTGTCATGTGCAAATACCATGTTTTTCCTCACCTCACTGTCCTGGCTAAGAAGCCCGCATAGCAGAAGTGACGGCAGTGGCGTCTTGCTTGTGTTTCTTGACCATAAAGGGGAATGCTTCTAATTTTTCTCCATTTAGAATGAGTTTTGGTGTAGGTTTTTGGTAGTTACCCCTTTTCAGGTTAAAGTTTTTTCTTCCTAATTTGCTAAGTTGTTTTTCTCCCTCTGTTGTGAATGGGTGTTGTATTTTAGGAAATGGCTTTTCTCTCTCTGTGGAGACGATAAACAGAATACTTGATCTGTTAATGTCGTAGATGATTATTGTAGATCTTTCTAATGTTAAAACACCTTTGTTTCTGGGATGAACCCAACTTGGTATTGCCATGTCTTTTCTGTATTCAGTTCCCCAATATTTAGATTTGAATTTTGCATCTGTGTTCATTCATGGATAGCCTGAAAATTGTGGTTTCCCTCATCCCTCTTGTACGGTCTTTTGCATTTCTCGAGTACTGAGGGTGTGTTTCTCCTGTGTCCCCTGGAGGAGTTTGTGTCACATTAGAGTGATCATTCTTGTTTAGTTAGTTTTACCACGTAAAACTTCTAGTCCTGGACTCCTTCTTCTGGGCAGAGTTTGCATCTCTGGCTCCTGTCTTTAGTGCGCGCGGCCGGCCAGGCTCTCTCTGCTTGAGGTGGTTTGAGAAGCTACTTCCCCAGTAATTGGTGCATTCTGTCTAAGTTTTCACATCTGCTGCATGAAGTTTCCTTATTTTCTCTTAACCTTGTTGTTTCTACCACGCCTGTGGTCACGTCCCTCTCTCATTGCTCGTATTACGTGTTTGTCCCTTCATCCTTTGTGTTGGTTCTCTCTTGCTGAGTGACAACATGACTAAAACTTGGTGCCTTCAAACAACACACGTCTGTTGCCTCCCAGTTTCTGTGGGTCAGGAACCCAGGCACGGCCCAGCGGGGTCCTCTGCTGCAGGTCCTCCCCGGGCTCAGCCAGACTGCGGCCAGTACTGGAGTCTCATCCGGGCATCGGCTAAGGAGGGGTCCGCTCCAAGTTCATATAGTTGTTGGCAGGTTTCCATTCCCTTGCAGAATGTCAGCCTTAGGGTCCCATTTCCTCGCTGAGCGTTGGCTAGAGGCCACCCTTAGTTTTTTGCCACGTGGGTTTCTCCACAGCATCTCACGAAGTGAGCAGAAGATAGGGAGTCTGCTAGCAAGATGGAAGCTAGACTTCTCCATGCCTGAGTCTCAGAAGTGATGTCCCGTCAGCTTGGCGGCAATCTGCTGTTTGTAAAAAACAAGTCTCAAGGGGAGGGATATCCTGGGAGTCAGTACCTGTAAGCAAGACAATTGCGGATCACCTTGGAGGCTGTCTTTGTACCTTCCCTCCAACCTTTTCAGAGAACCAGTTAGACTTAAGATGGATCTCTGTCCTCTAAATCTATCATTTTCTCTCTCATTTTTAATTTCTTTTTAAAATTTCATTTTGCATATCTACTTAAGCTTGTGTCACTGACGTGATTGCGGTGAACAGATGCTGTCTGTAGCTGTTTCTAGTATGGGTCCGTCGCTGACCCCATTCTCCTCCTGCACTGCTTTCTTGTCACCGCGACTTTGCTTCTCCCATCCGTGTCCTCTCATCTCTTCCTGTCCGACCTTTGTGTTTCTCCTCTTGACCATTGGTTTCTTTTTACCTATTTTTAAGGGAGACCGTGCTTGTTCATCTGAGGCGGTAGGATGGGTGGGATTGGGGTCGGTGGATTGTTGTTTCCCTGCAGTGTTTATTAGCATCCTCTGTGTTCCAGGGAGACGCTCAAGCAGGGCCTGGAATTCTGTCGGCAGAAGCAGCGGGCTGACGGCTCCTGGGAAGGGTAAGTGAGCTCCTGGGTGTGCGGGTGTGCCGGCGGTTGGGAGGGCTCTGCTCTCAGTGTGCTCCGGTGATGCTCACTTGTGTCCTTGTGCTACACCAGAAGGCTCTGGGAGTGCAGCTGCCAGCAACAGAGTTCTGGTGGACCTTGTTCGGGTCTGAGCGCCTGGCCTCATCCTGGTGGTGTTTGCTCCGAGTTGTTGCTGAAGCAGTTTGGCCGAGTGTGTGGGAAGGGCTCAGTGGCCCGGGGCCTGGTCGTGTCTGTGATTACTCCTTCCCTGGGCGTGGATCAGTTCTTCTGTCCTGTGAGAGCCAGGCCGGGTCTGTTCTGCTCAGCCTTAAAGCCCAAGACACAAGTTGGTGGCTTGCCGAAGGCCATGTGGATGGTTTTCTTGAAAATAACCCCAGCTTCCCCGACCCCATGATGGAACGTGTTCCCACAAGTCTGGCAGAATTCCTGTTGTTTTCCACACCCTTCTGAGCGAGACGGAAAGGCTGAGGTCCTCCTTTGTCTTCCTCCAGCTCCTGGGGGGTTTGCTTCACCTACGGCACCTGGTTTGGGCTAGAAGCTTTCGCCTGCATGGGGCAGACTTACCGCAGTGGGTGAGTGAGGGCGTCTGACCCTGATGGGGGGCTCTTCTCAGCAGGACACTCTGCTGGGGGTGTCTTTCCCTTCGATGTTGGATTTTGGGCATATTTTGTATTTTTCTAAGCAGTGAGATTCCTGGCTCATGAGCCAATGGTGGCTCAGTAAAGACACTGGGCTGAGGCATTCCTCACTGCTCTGGGAAGTTTCTGGCTAGTAGCTTGTGTGTGGAGGGGCACTCTGGGCTCCCCAGGTCCCCACCCCCAGTGGGACCCACTCTGGGCTGGTTTGAGAGAAGGGAGGAGGCGTCAGGTCTGAGCTGTCCCCAGCCACCTCACCCAGCTCTGCTTTGTGCTGGGTTTTAGGTGGGGGGTGGTCATGCCAGCGTGGTAGCTGTAGCCACAGAGCTTTTCACTTTATTTGCGAGGGAGGTGTCTCTGTGCCCCTCACATCACATATTGGGTGGGCCTGGCATGCAGGCTGCCCCAGCCACCCACCCACCCACCCACGTACTCCTCCCCATGCCCCCAGGGAGTTCTGGCCAGTGGTGATCCGGGCTGGGGCCTCCCTGGAGTGACAATGTCTCCGTCTTGCTGGTCTCTGCAGCAGTGTGTGTGCGGCGGTCTCCCAGGCCTGCGACTTCCTGCTGTCCCGGCAGATGGTGGACGGGGGCTGGGGGGAAGACTTCGAGTCCTGCGAGCAGCGGCGTTACGTGCAGAGTGCCACGTCGCAGATCCACAACACGTGCTGGGCCCTGATGGGGCTCATGGCTGTCAGGTGGGGGCTGCGGGACCCATCCCCCAGTAGTGGGGTCGAGAGGAGGAAGGACGCTGAGCCTTGAGCAGGCAGTTCGGGTGGGGTGTGGGCACCTGAGCTCTGAGAAGGGGTGGGTGGAGGTGAGCATGCAGGGCAAGGGCATAGGCCTTTCCAAATGCGGGCTTCCTGCAGGGAGGCTTGCCTTTGAGAAGACCACCCGACCTGTCCGCAAGGGAGAGAAGAAGCCTGTGTGCACAGCGTGGGGTGAGGCAGGTCCCTGCAGCTGCTCCCTTTGGGCTCTCCTGCCTCCACATGTGTTACAGGCACACGCAGACATGCACAGTGTCCCAGTCTGTGCGGCCCTGTTTGCTTTGGGGCCGTTTGGGGAATCTTCCTAAAACCTCCTCAAAGTTAGGCTGGGTGAGTGTGAGCGGGAGCAGCTGAGTCTGTGGGGACCCCTAGGGCAGTCTGCCATCCATCGCTCCTGACCCCTCAGTCCTTCTGGTGTGTCATTCCTTGCCGTGGTTAGTGAGGGTTAGCATACGTGACTTCCGTGTCCTTTCGAGGATCCTGAGGACCAGTGGGCCTGGGTGGGCACGAGGATTCCCCTCCTCCTGTCCTGGGGTCAGCAGAAGAGCAGCACCTGGTGGCAGGGGTCACTGGGGCAGGTCTGGAGCAGGCAGGGCCCTCACCCAGCCACATTTGTGGGCTGCCCACCCGGCCTGCCCACCCGGCCTGCCCACCTCCACACATGCTGTGTTTTGTGTTTCTCAGGGATCTGAATATCTGGGATTTGGGTAGAAAATGTGCACTAGTGGCCTGTGGTGCCTGCTCTCCTAGCAGGTGCGTCAGACAGGGCAGGTTTGGTCATTGCACGGGATTTCACATCTGCCCATGCTGGCTGCATGAGGATGAGGATGCAGCTTGGGCTGTAGCCGGAGGCGCTCTCCTCTAGAGAGTGGTGGCAGATGTGTTCAGTGCCTCCTCTTCCCCCAGGCATCCCTGCATAGAGGCCCTGGAGAGAGGAGTCAGGTGTCTGCTTCGGAAACAGCTTCCCAATGGCGACTGGCCCCAGGTATGCCAAGGGGGCCTGAGGAGCCCAAGGCCCAACACCAACTTCGATTTGCATGATCGTTTCCGCACACCTGTACTGCCGCCAGACCCCTGGTGGCATGCTCGTGAGCAGGGTCTTAGCTTTGGGGATTTGAGATTCATAAACACCACCAGTGAGAGCGTGTGTTGGAAGCAGGTCTGTTTTTGTAGATGAAGCCCTGGCTCGGAGGCAGGGCTGGTGCTGGGGTGGTGGGGTGGTTCTGGACACCCTCAGGCTCTGCCTGATGGCTCTGACTCAGCAGGGAATGCAGTGGCAACCTTCACCTGTCCTGCAGGTATGGGGTCATAAGGTCATATAAGGCTGACCCCCTCCCTTGGGTGAGTCTGGGGTAGACACAGCTGTGAGGAGCTGGTAACTCAGGCTGGAGGAATTGCTGCAGGGCAGGGGTCCAGAGCTAGGGTGGCAGCAGGAAGGCGGCCTGCTGAGGTTCCTGCGTAGACTCCCCAGGAGCTGTCCAACTGTCTGTCCGGGGTTTCCATTCAGGGAGCCCCTTAGCCACGTGGTGGAGCCTTTGTGTTTATTTCCCTGTGTTCTTTCAGGAAAACATTGCTGGCGTCTTCAACAAGTCCTGTGCCATCAGCTATACAAGCTACAGGAACGTGTTCCCCATCTGGGCCCTTGGCCGCTTCTCCCACCTGTACCCTGAGAGTGCCCTTGCCGGCCACCCTTGAAGGCGCCTGGCAGTTGGGTGGGTGGTGGGCATGGGTGTCGGTGGGGCTACTGAGCAGGGTGGGACCAGGCCTGGGGCAGGGCGGGGCTGGTGGGCTTTAGACACTTGATTTTCAGGATAGGTTTAGTTCTTAGAAGAGCTTATGGAGCTCAGGTGAGGAAAGGAGCAAGCTGAGCCATGATCCTGGAGGAGGTGTGGCGTGTTCTGCGGTACCTGGGCATGGCGCTCGTCCTTGCTATGGGGCTGGGGGGCGGGTGGACTTTCTTGATCAATATCTGAGTTCTTGGGATGGGGAACTGTGAGTCATAGGCCTCCTGCTTGGTGCTGCCGAGGAGCCGGCTCGGCTAGGCTTGTCCCTGTGACCTCTGTGGGGCCAAAGGGTGTGACAGCTTTTCTGAACAGCCCAGCGGGAGGCTGGTCTCCCTGTTCACCCAGGCGCTCAGGGCTCAGGAAGGAACGGGGAGCAGACTTGCCAAGTGTCTGTGCCTGCTCAAAGGGGAGCCAGACGTGGCTGCCAGCCCTGCCCTACACCTCAGGCCCACCCATGCTGCATGGCGGTGCTGCCAGCTGTGGGCGCCAGCATCCTTCTCTCCCGAGTTTGCAGCCTGTAGTGTCTGGTGCTGACAGAGGCATGGGCGGGAGACCAAGCGTACAGAGGGGTGAGTGTTCGTGGGTGGTTTGGTGGTTACCACTGTGGGGCACTGCCGTGTGCCGGGGACCGCAGAGCAGTTGTGCTGGGCAGGCCTGATGCCGGGGGACGCCCTCTTGGCTGCCAACTCTCATGTCCTGGTTTGTGCTCAGAGCAGAAGTGAGGGCCGGATTTCCAAGGTGATGCCTCTTTGGTGCTAAACTTCCGAATTCCTCTCTGGCTTTAAATCTGTTTGGTTTGACGTGCATGGATTTGGGGCTCAGGGTGAAAAACCCGGGTTCTGGATTTACCTTTGACCTTTGAGAACAAGTGGCTCACGTGCTTCGGGCCTCCCCAGGAGTGTGGCTGTGAGGAGTCACCAGGAGCTTTGATGAGAATAAGAGCCAGGCCTGGTGTTGCCCTTAGGGCCCCAGACTGCTTGCCCACCCCAGTGCCCTCTCTGCCTGCTGTTCCTCTGTACTGCCTCCTGGACTGGCAGCAGCCCCTGGCTGTGCTCCTGGCTGACTGTCCTCCATCAGACAGCCAGATGTCTGAGTGCTCCCCTGCTCCTGCCATTCTCTGCCCTGGAGGTCCCTGGAGGACCCTCGCTGAGACTTTGCACCATGTGACCTTGACTCTGCAGCTCTCATGGCCTTGAGTGCTGTCCCTGACTCTGCCTGGAGCTCGCCTGCTTTGGGCCTTGGTCTAAACTGTTCTCCACTGACCGTCCTTTGCCCCAAGGTGGTGCTTCTGCTCTGAGCCCTGCGGGGCTGGGTTGTGTGTACACATTGACGGCCTGCCGGCTCCACTGGCTGCCACGCCGTGTGGCACGTAGTGGGTGTTCAGTGGATGCCTGTGGAGTGTCAGCACTTTTCCCAGACAGTTTAAATGAGCGTCTCTTTTGGCTGAAGGAACTGTTGGGATCGCTTTGAAATCTATCAGGTTTGCTCTTGCACTTATTGTCTTGGCCCATGTTCTCCCCCCACAGGGGCAGCAATAACCCAGGTGGTGATTTTCCATGGTCTGCTCCTCAAAGTGGCCACTGCCCCTGGGAGGCTCCCAGCCATGGCCACATCACTGGACAGAACATAAGAAACGAAAATCTGCTTTTCTACTGAAAATGTTGTCACTTCTGTGGCCAGGTACCTTAATAAACAGACATGTGATTCCGTTCGGCCAAAGCGGGTCACACTTGTGTTTTGTGTCATGTTAGGAACAGTCACAGATCTGGGGTTTTCTGAGAGCGTCACTAGGGCACCATGTCGGATGCTGGGCCACGACCTCATCAATTTCAGGGGATGAGAGTGACTGTTTCAAGATGAGCAGATGTGTCTCCAGTTATTTGAGGGGAAGTTATGTGCCCCAGCCTGATTAAAAATCAAGTTCTCAACGAACCAGAAGTAGACTCGTAAATATAGACCAAAGTGGTGGGTGCGGGGGGAAGCGGTGGGGGATGAGGGAAGCAGATGAAGGGGTTTAAGAACTTCCAGTTCCACGATGTGTGATTCAGCGATGAAAAGTACAGCGCAGGAGGATAGCCAGTGCTACTGCGGTCCCGTGGTGTGATGACAGGTGGTGACCGCACTTTGCGTGGGGAGCCCTGAGCAACACACCCAGTTGTCGAGTCACTGCTGTATGCCTTGTCAGCTGTACTTCAGATAAAGCAAAATCAAGTTCTTCCCTGGGCTAACCGTTCAAGATATCTGAATTCAAATTATTTTTGGTTACTGGGCACAGATTTTGAGAATTATGCCGGAAAGTTTTTGCTGGAGCCATATTAGAATTTCTGTATTCACTATGATGGAAACTTCAGATCTTCCCTTCGAGGAATTTTCTAACTAGAAATCCTAATTCACAATGGAAATTCATCTCTGAGAAAGTACTTTTCCTTACGGGACAGAATCAATATTACTACATATATCTATGTTTTACTTAAGCAATAAAATGTTTCAATAATTAATGCTGTCTCCCATTGCTTCTTCATTCTTTTCTCCTCTCTGCAGGTAGGCTAATTATAGGTTAATTGGTCATCTTGATTTATTTTCATTTCCATCTGGAATATAAATTTTTATTCATGATTCACTTTGTTTGAAAAAGGAATTAAGGGTCAAAATGGGAGGCAAAGGGGAGTCAGGACCTGAGGCACATGCCAGGGTTGGATCGGTTTGCTGTTGTGGCCTCGGCTTTAGTGCTAAGCTTTCTAGGAGGCGGCTGGAGCTTACTACATGCAATAGCCCTGTGGTCCCACTGTTGTGGGTGGTTCACAGCACCTCCCTGTAGGGCATCTGCTCTCAGCGGGATCCCACAATAGCCGCCTGCACAGGTGGCAGTGGAAGGATGCCACTCTGGAGAGCACCAGGGCCACGGGCCCCTCTGCGGTGTGTGACCTTCATGCCTGGCATTTTCACCTGGGATTTTGGGTGCTGTCTCAGAGACCCCCCCCTTCCCTCAGGAGGATGAGGGTGATAAGGATAACTTCAGATTTTCTTCAGTGAAAATAATTGAATTATTAGTTTCTACATGATGACTACTGATCAGTGATTTCCAGCTTTCCTCCAGGGACAGTGGTGGCCCCAGGGGCATCTGAAGCCCATGCTTGAGACAAGTGGAGAACAGCGTTTGCCTTTAGGCAGCCTCAGACACCTGCCCCACAGCCAGCCTTTTGTGGGTGTGAGATGCAGTGGGCTTGACACCCTCTGTCTTTGATGCCCCCTCTGGTTCTTGGGAGGGTAGAGGAATGGGGGCTGCTCTTGGGCCATCCAGGAACAGGTGAGTGTTGAAACAGCCTGTGGTGGCCAGAATACTTAAAAGACAAAACACAACACATGCCAGTGACCTATTTTGGGTGATCTTGGGTGGTCTAACATGCATATAATTGGAATCCCACAAAATGGGGATGGAAGGAAGTCAAGAGAAACATCTGCGTAATGGCTGAAATTTTCCCAGATATGAAATATATAAGCCCACAGATCTGTGAAACTCAACAGACACAGAATAAGCACTGATTAGCTTTTCAGAACTAAAAGAAGGTAAATTTCTGTTGTTTAAGCCACTCTGTGTGCTGTTTTGTTATGTAGCCTAGAAGACTAAGCACCGACCATTCAAACAATTTTACTGACTGTAAAGGGCCAAGCACTCCAGTTAAAAGGCAGAGACGTCACATTGAATGAAAGAGCACGACCCAGCTATGTTGTCCATGAGAAATTTTAAATGTAGAAATACAGGAAAAAAGTACAAGTTCAGAAAAATAGATAACAAAAACAATCATAAAGAAAAAGTACTATATTAATATCAAAGTAGGTTTTAGGAAGAGTAACAGTACTAGAAATAAAGGGGCATTTAATAACACTAATGTATATGTGCCTAACAACAGCTTCAGAATAGGAGAAACAAAACGTGTAGCTGGAGAGGGAATTCGATAAAGCGGCCAAGTGGGAGGTTTCAACATTGTCTCAGCAACTGAGACAAAATGTCGAGCCAGCTTGAAGTAATGGGCATTTATGGGACACTTCACCTCATTCTTTTCAGGAGCTTACAGACCATTCACTAGACCACATGTCGGGTCAGGAAATGGATCTCGAGAAATTTGAAAGGAGTGAAGCCAGACAGTATTCTGTAACCACAATGGAATTAAATTAGAAATCAGTAACTAAAAGAGATAGAAAATCCCAACTATTTGGAAATTAAACAATATACTTCTAAATAACCAATGGTCAAAAATGAAAGTACAAGAGAAAATATTCCGAGCTAAACGAAAAAAATGACGAGTCTGTGGGATGTAGCGAAAGCAGTACTTACAGAAATGGTTGCAGGCTCACATGTTAATGCTGTGAGTGAGTCTTCAAATCGGTGATCTAAGTGTCCCCCTTAAGAAACTTAAAACCAAAGCAGAAGGAAGGAAATACCAGATGAAAGAGTCAAGTCAAATGCTGTAGGAAGCATAATGGAGATCAGTGAAACCACAAGCTGATGCTTTGAGAAAATTAGCAAACCTCTGGTCTGATCAAGAAAGAAAGAAAACCTACTGGCGGGCATAGAAAAGGTGCATGGCCACAAGTCCTGCAGACACACGCTGGCTGTCCATCTGGTCACCCTGGGCCTGCTGACCTGGTTCGCCATCCCACCCCCTCTCTGCATCCCCCCGCTCCTACTGCCCCTCTTGTGGATCCTTACGTCCTGCTGCACACACCTGCTAGTGCTTGCCACTCTGTTCACACTCACTTTTCTGCCTTGGCCGTATCCGTCTGTCCTCGGAGGTGTGAGACCGCAGAGTAGGTATAAGGAAGGAGTGTCGTGGGCTGCTCGACAGTTTGCCACAGCACAGACACGGACAAACTCCCTGAAAGACACAGTTGTCATCTAGGTGGTCCTGCAAAGAAGTGGGAAGTTTAAATAGCCCTGTATCTATTTTAGAAATTGAATTTGAAATTTAAAACTTCCAGAAGAGAGCTCTAGGCTCAGATGGCTTCCTGGTGAATTTTACCAGAAATTGAAGAAAGAAGTAACAGCCTAACACAAATACCCAGACATCAGAGGAGGAGTGAACACTTTGCAACTCCTTTTAGAAGGTTGGCATGACCTTGATAGCAAAACCAGACCAGGGCATTACAGGAAAAGGACATTCGGATCAGTTTCCCTCACATACAGAAAATACTCAACAGACTGGTATTAAGTGGGATCCAGCAATGGAAGGATGGCACATCGTGATCAGAAAACCGGCAGAGGGTGAGGGGCCTGTGGCTGGAGGGGTATGCTGTCCAGAGGGGTTTTCAGGGGTAGTAGGAAGTGGCGTTTTATTTATTTTATTTTATTTTATTTTATTTTATTTTATTTTATTTTATTATTTTATTTTATTTTATTTTATTTATTTTATTTTATTTTATTTTATTTATTTTATTTTATAAGATTTTTTATTTGACAGAGATAGAGACAGCCAGCGAGAGAGGGAACACAAGGCAGGGGGAGTGGGAGAGGAAGAAGCAGGCTCCTAGCGGAGGAGCCTGACGTGGGGCTCGATCCCAGAATGCCGGGATCACGCCCTGAGCCAGGCAGTCGCCTAACGACTGCGCCACCCAGGCACCCCAGGAAGTGGCATTTTGAATGCTACGGGAGGGGCCAGTGGAGGGAAGGCCTTGCTCTCGTCGGGGGGTGGAGGCATCTGCCCTGGGAGTCCTGGGAGCTCCTGCACACCCTTGCTCAGTAGGCACTGTCCACGTCTCCGCTGTCCTTGTCTGACGTGAGAGGCTATGGGTCCAGACGCTGGGTCCTTCTCACGTTGTATAAAATACATTTGGGACTTAGAAATCCTTTTTTCCACAAAATCCGACTCAAGGCTTTCTCTTCTTGAAGCAACCTTATGCTAACTTGGCGGTCGGGGGAAATAATGGCTTTGCTCTTCCTGGAGCCACGGCACCTGCACCCGAGTGCCCTGGATGTCGTGTGGTGTCGGGGCTGAAGGGGATGGAGGACTGGCTCCTTGAGTGGACTCTATCCCGTCCCAAGAGGATCCGGAGATGACCTCTGTTGCCCCATGGCTGCCGAGAAGCACGACCCAGGACTTCAGGGGCAGGAAACGGTGCTGAGTGGTTAGCTGGCAGAGTGGGTGTTGGGGGGCTCCGCGGGGGTCCCACTAGCCGAGGACTGAAATCCACACCCTGGTGGGACTCTGAGCACAGGTGTGCGTGTGATTGGTCCTCGCGGCCCTTGGGCCTGGTCGGGGGAGTCTTCAGTTAGGTCCAGTAACGGTCAGTGTTCCAGACACTCAGAGCTCACAGTCCGGAGCCTTCTTTACAAGGGAAGTGTGGTCAGCAGGCGGCCTCCAACTGCCAGCCCCTCAGAGCCCGCCCGGAGTCCAGAGGGTCCGCGGGCTGTTGGGGGCACCCGAGAGCTCATCTCCCTCTGCCCCCACTGCCCCTCCTTCCTTAAGTGTGCTTTCCAGGGGTGCACCCTAATACGTGTCTGCCCACCAGACACTGGCCCCACAGAATGGGGAGCCGCACGAGAACCGTGAGAGGGCGGGTGGCTCATGGGGAGGGACGCCACAAGTCACGCAGAGTGAAGGCACAGTTCCCCTGAAGCCTGCACAAGCCACGTGGTGTGGACGGCCCAACACGCCCCTCAGCCCAGTGCTCTGGCTGCTCCTAGGACGTGCTGGAACATTCCTGTCTCGGGCTGGGCTGCCCTCCCCACGAGCCCCGGCCCCACTTCTCCCATCTGTCCCTGTGTTCTCCTTGGCCCTCACCCTCGGCTGGGGGTGTCGCTCTGCGGGCATTTGCCCCGGAGGCGAGGTCTGCCGGTGGCGTGGGTGGGTCCCGCACTGGCGGGGTGACCGGCTCTTTAAGGGCAGACGACATCACAAGGCTGCGGAAGGCCGGGCAGCCGTGGAACTCCGGGGCCTTGGGCTGTTACTCGAGCGCCTGCGGGCTCTGGATCTCCACCTCCATGGAGCCGCAGGCCCACACGTGAGCACCTGAAGACGTGGCCATGGCCGAGGGCAGCGCGCTGATGAACCGGCTCATGAGCGAGAACGCGGACCTGAAGAAGCAGGTGCGCCTCATGAAGGAGAACCAGATGCTGAAGCGTCTGCTCAGCGAGAGCTGCCAGGAGCGCTGCGGCCTCGGGGGCCGGGACCTGCTCTTCACCAAGGTGCCCGCCTACCCCGAGGACTGCTCCCCGGGGAGTGCAGGTGAGGCCGCGGGCCTGGGCAGCAGGGGCCAGCTGGCTGCTGGGGTCCCGGGGGCCGAGGGGAGGCCGCCGTGTGTGTGCAGGGCCTGGCTCGCTGACGCTGGTGGTCTTGGGTCCCCTTCCTTCCCTCAGGTCTGAGTAAACCGAGACCCAGTTCCCCATTCTGCTGTGTGTCCTCAGGTAAGGCCCTTCTCTCTGGGCCACTAAGTCCCAGCTAGCCAATGGTGGGGGTAGCCCCCCACATCAGTGGCTGCGACCCACCAGCCCCCCGCACGGAGCTCATGGGTGCAAAGCCCTGTAAGCAAGCGTGTCCCCGGGGTCCTTCCTGGCACCTGGACTCCTTCAGCCTCAAGGCGGACCTTGAAGAGGGAGCTCGGGACAAGCAGAGGGCAGTGGGAGTGGGGGAAGGTGGCTGGGGGGGATGGTGGAAGAGGACAAAGATGCCCAAAGGGGCAGCTGGAGAAACCCCTAGTTCCCACCAGTCCTGAGCTCCCACCAGCAGCCAAGGCACACGCTTGTCACCAGAAGCTTGCTGAGGATGGTCTGGCCGCACAGGAACTTGTCCCCTGTGTGACATCCCACAATGGGATGTCAGTGCTGCCTTTTTGGGCCACCAGGGATGCCCTTGTGCGGTGGCTGCAAAAGGCACTTGTCCCCAAGCTTTATCTGCACTCTGACTGCCGCCAAGAGTCACAAACCCAGTGTGGCTCCATCGTCCTTTTTCCCAAAAATCAGGCCAGGCTGGGGCCTCCAGCAAGGGCTCGGAGCCACCCTGCGTCAGCAGTGGCCGGAGACCCGGGGCCCTCCCCCACCTCCCTCCCTCCGGCGCCTGGTCTGTAGAGGTGAGACTCTCACTCAAGCCAGGCAGCTCCGAGGGGAACCCTGGTCACGGCCTAAGTCGGGGCGGAGTCCCTGGATGGCAGCCAGCGCCCCTGCCTGTGCGTCACCCCCAGCAAGCCCAGACCTTGCAGGACACCAGGAGCTCCAGACCCTGGCCAGCCTGAGGCTGAAGCCTTGCACAGAGAGGCCTGGAGCCCCTGCTGCAGGGCCTGGGCCAAGGTCAGCGAGGCCCCGGCCGTCCTCCGAGAGGGGCCAGCTCCACTCCAGTCAGGGCCAACCCCGTGCCCGGGGCTCTGGGACGCTGCCTCGAGGCCTGGCCCTGACCCTCAGCCTTCTTTGGGGACTGGAGTTTGGCACTACTCTCGCACTGTAGGAGTTCGTGAACACAAGGGGGCGCCCCCAGCAGCTCATGCTCCTCACAGTCCTTAGCGTCTGCCTTCGAAACGCCATGTGCTTGAAAAGCCTGTTTTCTGTATTCAACATGTGCCTGTGGCAAACTTACCAACACCCCCGGAGGCTGTGACACACGGGGCCGGGCCCCAGCTCCTGGCCCCATTCCCGCAGGCAGCCACCGTCAACGTTTCCCTGGGTTTCTCTCTGAAACGTGCCTGTCGGGATCGTTTGGGTTTCCCTAAGCAGGGTTGAGCTGTTGCGCACGTCGATGGCCCCCACGGCTCCCCATCACGGGAGCCAGGCAGGGCAGGCCAGCCGCAGGGGTCGGGGCCGGAAACCCTCGGGTCAAGGGCCGGGTGCTGTTGAACTGCCGAGCTAGAAACTGCTGTGGCCTCTGTGCCAGTCCGGGCAGCGGCACCTTCGCGACCCCAGGGCCGCACGCAGCCGCGGTCCAGGGGAGGGTGCCGGGGCTCCCACACCAGCCGCGTCCTCGGCCGCACGCATGCTGCGAAGCTTTTCGGTTCTTCTGGGTCTACAACCGCACTGTGTGCCGAGGACCATTTTAAAGGGTATCCGCGGTGTGTGTACTTGTTAATTTTGCCTTTGTCTTTGCCCTCGGAACTCTCAGAACCCTGGCATCGGCGGCCGGCGGGTGGGCCTGGGGGCGGGGATGCGGCACGCAGGCTGGGCACTGGGAGGACCCTTCTAGTCCTTTCTAAAGAGCAAGAAAAATTGAGAACAAGCTTGTTGTGTTCAGTCTCCATGACCCCAGTCCGGCCGTGGTGGGGTGCCCTTGGCTG
This sequence comes from Ailuropoda melanoleuca, assembly GCF_002007445.2. Lineage (NCBI taxonomy): Eukaryota > Metazoa > Chordata > Mammalia > Carnivora > Ursidae > Ailuropoda > Ailuropoda melanoleuca. Next base: position 474,881 of record NC_048218.1, read on the forward strand.
CAGCCCTCAGCCTGCTCTATCCGGAGGCCTCGCGGCCCCGGCGCTTTGCTCAGGACCTCATGACTCTGTTCCTATGTGAGTCTGGGCTTTAGTTTCCCATCTGTGGGTTTGCTGTGTGGGGTTTTGACATCAGAGTTGTGATCAGTTTATAACCTCGATCAAGCATGTTTTAATTTTTTTCGGTGTTCCAAACTTGTTCCTGTGGCGTAGGGATTAAGAATCATCTGGAACCTGAAAGAGCTTACTGTCCCCCCTGCAGGCCCGTGCCCTCGGAGCATAATGGTTTTGTAACTTATAGATTTTTCTTCTTTACTTATTGGTCCATTTAGATTTTTTATTGGGTCATTTAAAAACACCTTCCTGCGAGAGCTCTCCCGTTACTGCAATCTTGGTGACGGTGCAGCGACTGTCGCCTCTTCCTGGTCTTTCTGATGGTGCTTTTCTCGTTCCCAGTTCCATCTCTCGGTGTTGTTTCCCCAGAGTCGCTGTCCGCAGCTTTGCGGTCTTGTTGACGTTTCGTGGAGCTGCTTCCTGCTGTCGTTTCTGCCGTTGCTAGATTTTCTGTTTTTTAGGAGCTCCTCTTCCTGTCTTGATCTGAATGTTTAATTTTTTGATGATTTTTAAAAAGGAATGAAAGCATTTAAATGACTAATTTCAACCCAAATACCGTTTTAAATGCACCGATGTCTTAATACGTACTGTTTTGATTTTCATTATTTCTCGATAACCGTTTTTTCATTCCTTCCTTGATGTGATCGTTACTTGGGGGAAAGCTTTTACTTCTGAGAAGTGGGTTCTGTGCCAATGCTTGATATTCATTTATAGTTTCATTAAAATGGAGCCTGCAAATATGCCTACTTTTTGGACTTGACTCAAGACTAAACATTTTTGTGCTTTTAATATTAACACAACTTTATTGAAGGCTTGTGAGTGACGGAAGGGAATCACAACTCCCTAAGTAGGAACAAAAACAAAGCCCAAACCCAGCTGAGCACAACAGAAGTCCCTTCAGAACAGGCCCCAGGGAAGGCTGTGCAGCCCTTCGCCCGTGCGGGGGCGGGGGGCCGCCTGCCCTCAGCAGGTCTGAGTCCCGAGCTCTGGGGCAAGCCGAGGTGTTCTCATGTCTCATTCTTGGTGAGCTCTGGAAGGGTGCTCTGTGGGCCGTTTCTGGGCTGGTCACGGCCTTGCGAGGCCCCTAAGCAGACCCACGGGAATGGCCGTTTTGGCCAAGCGGGCAGACAGAAGGCAAGATACCTCCTCATGGCTGTTCTTTTTTTGAACGCTTTTTTCCGGGAAAACATTGCCGGAGGTAGATTTGTTTCTTCCTGAGGAGCTCCATTTCAGGGAACAATTTTTCTTTTTCAAGTTGTATTTATTTACGTAATCTCTACCCCAACACCCGGAGATCAAGAGTTGCACCCTCCTCCAGCTGAGCCAGCCAGGGGCCCCTACAGGTTTTCATTATGGCTCTTAAGAAACACTATTTTTCAATTACGTATTTGCCTTATTGCTAGGAGAACAAGTTTGTCATATGGGAATAGAAAAGAATTTTATAAAGCACAAAAAGATTCAGTAAGTTAAAGTTGATTACGTTACAATTTTTAAAATTTTGCATGACAAGTCAGTATTGAAGAGATTAAAATATAAACAAGGCCCCCAAATGGAAGAAGACATTTACAACACTTTTCATCAACAAGGGATTAGTACGCAGGAGACAAAAAGCTGCTACAAATAATTTTAAAGACTGCTCACCAACCCCCCAACCAAAAGCCAAAAATGAGCAGAGAAAAGGCAAAGATAATTCCCCTAAGGAAAACCTGAGGGTAACGAGCATGTGACAAGCTGTTCAGTGTCACTGGGGATTAGGGAAAAGCCAGGTGATGTCATTAGCCTGGTCTGTGCTTACCGAGGACTGGTGGAGCTGCTGGAATGTTCTGCATTCTACTACTGCAGAACACGGAGGAAGTTAGGTACACGCCTCTGCCCAGTGTAGACGGTGGAGGGTGCTCACTGTGAGCGAGGGGGCGCAGCAAGGGGTGCTGATTTAGCTTTGCTTTTTCAAGGAAACCAGGAATTTTCCTCATGTCTATCAGCAGAGCAACGGACATGAAAATTGCTATGTGTGTGTGTGTGTTTGTGCGTGCATCACGCATGTGCCAGGAAATGGTTACATGTGTCTGGTAAGCTACTCGACAACTCAACTTGGATAAATTTCCAAAAACGATAATGCTGCAGCTAAAAGGCATGTGGCAGAATAAAACATGTATAGGGTGGTACCACTTATGTAAAAACTTAAAAGCATATACAGGTCGCTCTGTACTGTGTGTGGATGCATGGGCCGGTAGGAAGCGCCTGGAGGCGTGCACACTTGCCTTGCCCATGAGCTTGTGGCTGCTGGCTTCCTTGGATGGGGTGGGCACCCTCCAGACGGAGGAGGAGGGCTCCGAAGCAGGGGTGGGGTATCACAGCCTGAGGCTGGGATGCGGGTGTTCGTCAGTACTGTCTCCCTCCTGAGGGGTGTTTCAGGAACACAGCCTGACTTCCCTCCCTCCCCATCCCAGTTGCAGACTTTGGAAGGTTCTCCAGTGCCCCCGATGCACCCTCCCAGCTGCAGACATCCTCCCTGGAGGACCTGCTGTGCTCGCACGCCCCCATCTCCAGTGAGGACGACGCCTCCCCTGGCTGTGCGACCTCCACCCAGGTGCCCTTCAAGGCTTTCCTCAGTCCCCCAGAGCTGCGTGCACCTCGAGGCACTGACAGGAAGCTGTCCCCACTCCTGAGCCCCTTGCAGGACCCGCTGGCGGACAAGACCCTGCTGGAGCCCAGGGAGATGGTGCGGCCCAAGAAAGTGTGCTTCTCGGAGAGCAGCCTGCCCTCTGGGGACAGGACCAGGAGGAGCTACTGCCTCAACGGTATGGCCCGCAAGGGGTGGGCACCAGGGTGGGCACCGGCTGTGGTGGCGGGCAGCGGGGGAGGGTGGGCTGGTGGCCAGCTGGCCAAAGCTTCTCCGTATTCCAGCAGAGGGTGCAGAAAATGGCTGGGAGGCCAGGGCCTGAGGCTGCTTCTGTTAAAATTTTTTGCCTATTAAAAAAAATTAAGTTGCTTATCTTCTTATGATCCAGTTGTCAGAGTTCTTCATATATTCTGCACACAAGTCCTTTTCTGGGCATATGTTTTGCAAATGCGGTCCCCCAATCTGTGGGTTTTCCTTTTGCATAACTGTTCTTTAAAGAGCAAAACTGCATTCGATGAAGTCTGGTTTATTGATTTTTTTCTTTTTGTGCCCTATTTAAGAAATCTTTGTCACACTGAAGGTGAGTCTCAAAGATTCTCTCCTGTGTGGTGTTCTGGAAGTTTTATGGGTTTGGGTTTTACATTTAGGTTTCTGACCAATTTCAGGTCAGTTTTGTGCGTGGTATGAGATTCACATTAGTGCCTACTTCTTCCAGCATCAGCGTTGAGAAAGATGATTTTTTCTCCATTGACTTGCCTTGACACTTTTGTCCTTGTATGTATGAGTGTATTTCTGGATCCTCCATGCTATTCTGTTTATCTGTCTGTGTTGATTCCAATACATACTGTCTCGATTACTGTAGCTTTAAAGTAAGACTCTTAGTCAGATGGTATACGTTTTTCAACTTTGCTCTCCTTTTTCAAAGTTGTTCTGGCTATTGTAGGTCCTTTGCATTTTCACATGAATTTTAGAATCATCTTATCTGTTTTTTTTAAATATTTATTTATTTATTTGAGAGGTGGGGAGGGGCAGAGTGAGAGGGAGAGAGACACTCAAGCAGACTCCCCACTGAGCATGGAGGCCAATGTGGGGCTTGATCCCACCCCCTGAGATCAGACCTGAGTCAAAATCAAGAGTCAGATGACCAACTGACTGAGCCACCCCAGTGCCCCTCAACTTGTCTGTTTTTACAAAAAATCTCCTGGGAGTTTGGGATTGCCCTGCATCTACAGATTGATTAGGTCAGTTCTCAGGGAAATGACACCTTAACAATATTGGACCTTTGGATCCATGAATACTGTATATCTCTCTGTTTGTGTAGTTGTTTAAAAATGTCTTTCAACAATGTTTATGGTTTTCTAAGTCAAGGTCTTGCCCATTTTTGTTAAAGTGACCCCTCCATATTTTCACATTTTTAATGCTACAAGAAATAGTATCCCTTTGTCATTATTGATTTCTGATTATTCATTTTTAGTATACAGTAACACAATTGATTCTTGTGTATTTATTCCTGTGATGCTTAGTTTTATTTGTCAACTTGACTGGCCCATAAAGTACCAGATATTTAGTCAAACATTCTGGGTGTTTCTGTGAAAGCATTTTGGGTGAGTTTAACATTTAAATCAATAGACTGAATAAGCACATTGCCCTCCCAGTGTGGGTGGGCCTCATCTAATCAGCTGAAGGCCTAAATAGGACAAAAGGGCTAATCCTACCCTGAGGAGGAGAGAATTCCTCCCCGTCTGACTGTCTTTGGACTTGACCTGAAACATCCCTTCTTCTTGAGTCCCAAGCCTGCAGTACTCTGGACGGAAATCACACCATTGGTTCTCTAGGTTCTCAGACCTTCAAAGTTAGGCTAGAGCAACATTTTCAGTCCCTCCAGGTCTCTACTTGCTGACTCACCTTGCAGATCTTGAGACTTGTTATTCTCTATAATCACGTGAGCTGAGTCCTTATCCACCGTCACACACACATGCACACACCCTATTGGTTCTGGTTCTGTTTCTCTGGAGAACCCTGACAAAATAGGACCTTGTATCTTGCAACCTGACTGAGCTCATTTATTTGTTCCAATAGCTTTTTGTGGATTCCTTAGGATATATGATTGTGTCATTTGCGAATATAGACAAGTTTATTTTTTCATTTCTAGTTTGTATTCCTCTTATTTTTTTCTTATCGCATTGGCTAGAACCTCTAGCCACGTTGAATAGACATGGTGACAGTGGACATTTTTGTCTTTTCCTAATTTAGGAGGAAAGCATTCAGTCTGTCACTGTTAAGTATGACGTTAGCTCAGGTCTTTGTAGATACCCTTTATCAGGTCAAGGAAGCTATCTTTAATTCTTAGTTTCCTAAGAGTTATAATGAATGGTTATTGGATTTTGTCAAGTGCTTTTTATGCAACTATTAGGATGAACATTTGGTTTTTATTTGTAGTCTATTTCTGCTAATATGGTTAATTACATTGATTTTTTAAAAAGATTTTTTGTTTTTAAGTAATCCGTACACCCAATGTGGGGCTTGAACTCACAACCCCAAGATCAAGAGTTACATGCTCTATTGACTGAGCCAGCCAGGCACCCCATGTTGACTGATTTTTGAATTATAAACCAACCTTGCATTCCTGAGATAAACCCTACATGGTCATCATGTATTATACTTTTTTGTATTGTTGGATTTAATTTCCTAAACTTTAGTTGAGAATTTTTGCTGGATATTGGGCTATAGTTGTTGTTGTTGTTGTTTCATGTCGTTTTCTGGTTTTGGTACCAGGTTAATGTTGACTTCCATGAATGAGGTGGAAAGTGCTCCATCCTTTTTAATTATCTAGAAGACTTTATATAGAATTGATATTATTTACTCTTCAGATATTTGGTAAAACTCACCACTGAAACCACCTGAGTCTTTAATTTTCTTTGTAGGAATGTTTCCCCTGCTGCAAATTTAATTTCCTTAGTTGATATACAGCTATTCAAATGATCTATTTCTTCTTGAGGGAGCTTTGGCAGTTCACTCACAATAGCGCACTTTCATGTTTTTTAAGGAATTGGTCCATTTCACTGTCTCGTCAAATTTATCCGCATAAAATTGTCCCTAAAGTTCCGTTATTATCCTGCTAACGTCTGTAGGATCTGCGGTGAAACCACCTCCAATTTCTGATAGCGGCAGTGTTCATCTTCTTTCTCTTTTCCCCTAACATGTCTGGTTAGAGGTTTGTCAATTTTATTGACTTTTTTTTGAAGAATAGATTTTGGCCGGATCTTGGAAGGCCCAGGTTGGACTAGAATTGATTTCTAGAACATCTCAGGTGTATATCACTTCTTCCATCTAATTTATGCTTTAAAGACAGGGGTGGGAAGAGAGGCTGATTCCTGGTGTGAGACGGGTACTAATGTAGAAGGGAGCTTGCACCCTGCGCCTCTGTGCCCCTCATGTGCTCTGATGTGTTGCTGTGCGGTCAGTCTGGTTCTCAGCCCTAACGCCGGGGTAGCTTCGGCAGCTTTGCAAAGTGATCGGGGAAGGAGCACACTGAAACGACAATGCAGTGCTGAAAGAAAGTGAAGAGGACCTGAATAAGTGGAAAACCATCTCGTGTTCATGGTCCAGAAGACTTCATATCGTTAAGATGGCAGCACTCTCCAAACTGATCTGCAAATCCAACACAAATCCCTGTCAAAATCCCAGCTGGCTTCCTTGTAGAAATTGACGAACTCATCCTGAAATTCAGATGGAAATGTAAGGGACCCAGAGGAGGCAAAACAATCTTGAGAAAGGAGAGCAAAATTGGAGGACTCACACTTTCCAGTTCTGAAACTTACTATAAAGCTACAGGAATGTAGACAGTGTGTTAGTCTTAAAGACAGATGTACGGAGATCAGTGGAGTAGACCTGAGTCCAGAAATAAGCCCAAGCATTTGCAGGTTTAATATGCAACAAGGGCACCAAGACAATTCAATCAGAGAATAGTCTTTGCAACAAATGGTTCTGGGACAAGTGGACAAACACATGCACAAGAATGAAGGTGGCCCTCACACTACAAATGAAAATTAACTCAAAATGTATCAAAGACTTAAAGAATCTGAAAGAGCTAATGCCATAAAACTCTTAGAGGAAAACACAGAGATAAAACATATGACTTGGATTTGGCAAGAGATTTTTAGATGTGACACCAAAAGCATGAGCAACAAAAAGAAAAGTATATACTCTGGGCTTTATCAAACGTAAAAACTTAGGTATTTCAAAGGAACACATTTCAAGAAAGTGAATTCAATCCACAGAGTGCGAGAAAATATTTGTCAATCAGATGATAAGGGACTAGTATCCAGGATATGTAAGGACTCTCCACAACTCAACACTAAAAAGACAAACGAATTAAAAATGGGCAAAGAATTCAAAGGAACGTTTCCCGGGAAGACCTACAAATGGAGAATCAGCACATGAAAAGATGCTCAGTATCATCGGTCATCAGCAAACTGCTGATGAAATCACAATGAGACACCACTGCATGCCCCCGGGATGACTGTCATAAAAACGAGGGACAAACACGGCATTGGTGAGCTGTGGAGACATTGGAACGGATATACGTTGTCGCCGTGGAAACAGTTTGGCATTTCATCAAAAATTAAACATAGAATTACCGTGTGGCCCACCACTTCCACTCCTAGGTATGTATCTAAAGGCACTGAGAACATCTGACCACACAAATATTTTTATATGAATGTTCGTAGTGGCATTATTCATAATAGCCCCAAACCTGTCAGCGGACAAAGGGATAAACAGAACGTGGTCCCCCCACACAGTGGGGTGTCACTCAGCATAGACAGGAACACAGTGCCGACCCAGCTGCAGTGTGGACGGACCTTGGGAACGGCTGTGGGGAAGCCAGACGCAGGGCCACATGCTGCGTGACGACGCGGGTAGGAAATGTCCAGCATAGCTGCGTCCAGGGACAGGAAGTTGGTGTTTGCAGGGTCCGTGGGAGAGCGTCGTGTGACCGCTAGCGGGTACAGGGTTTTGTTTCGTTTCGGAATTTGGTTGTGCTGATGGCTGTACAACTCTGTGAATATAGAAAAACATCTGAATTGCATACTTGAAGAGAGTGAATTTTATAGTATGTGAATTATTTCAAAAAATTTTGAAGTGAGGTCCAAGGCTGTGATGGGAGCCACGGCCAGTCCTGCGGCTCCAGCTGCCTGAGCGACTACCGTCCGTGGCCCCATGGCCCCAGCATTTCACACCAGTGTTTCTCCTCAGCCCTCAGAAACCTGCCTGGCCTCCGCTCATATCTGGCTTCCCCCCCCCCCCCCCCCCGTGACCCTTCGGCCTCAAGGCCCCCCAGCTCCAAGGCCCTCAGGGGTTCTGTGGGGGAGCACGTGGCTCTGGCCGTGTGGCTCAGGCGGGGCCCTCTGCCTGGGGCATCCACACCCTTGTGCCCCTTCCGCTCCCCATCCGCACCTGCAGAGCCACCTCCCCTGGGCCTCATCCATGGACACTCCCCGCTCAGTGGCTGCGGTGCGTGGCTGAGGGATCGAAAGCACAGCGCCCCCCAGGCCTATTGTCCATGGCCATCCGGTGGCCTCTGTCAGCGGCCTGCCCTGAAAGGAGCTGAGAAGCCCGGGTTGATGGGCTGTTATGCGCTGGGAGGGGTCCCCATGCTCCTGTGGTGTGAGTGACTGGGCAGCTTTCTGGGACGAGCGGTTAGGTGGACCCAGTCACAGGATGGGGCCAGGGAGGGCAAACACCTGCCCACGGCCACAGGCACAGTCGGTCCTGGAGCCCCGCAGCATTCACGGCACAGACGGCCATGCAGGGGCTGCTCCGGGGCTGCTGTGGGAGTCCTGCGTGTTGGGTCACCCAGCCCCTGCATGCACGGCCTGCCCACTGGCTGGACCCCCCAGGCTTGCACCCAGTCCGCGCCCTGGAGGGTGTGCGTTGTGCTGAGGTTTGGAAAAGCCATGGGGGCTTCAGGAAAGGCTGTGCAAGTGGGTGTGTTAGCGTCTCCGGTGGGAAGCGAAGAGCAGAACGCAGAGGTAGCAGGAGCCGGGGGCCCTGTCGGATGGAGGGTCTCTGGGGCAGAGGCTCTGCTCACGTGGGGTCCCTCGCCGTCAGATGCATTGCCTGGGTATTTTTCGGAGAGCACACAGTTCGGAGGGTTTAATACACAGAGGCTGCCGTGGAGGGGCAGGTTGGGAAGCAGGTTTTGGAGACAAGAGTGGGTGACATGCCTGGTAACGTCAGGTGCCTGTTAACATCAGGGAGATCATTACAAACAGGATCTCCTGCCAACCCAGCAATCCTCTCCACAAACGTAGGGAAGAGTTTTATCATCAAGTACACATGAAACCAGCCTGCGACGCACAGGCAGCCTGAACACGTGACGTGGGTTATGTACGTGCCCGCAGGAGGGTAGGGGACACGTCTGGCCCACCCCGAACGCACCTGGTCGGAGGGCTGGGGCCTCTGTGATAAGCACGGGTCACCCTTGACCCAGGCGCCTGGGCAGATGCCCCTGGTGCTGGGGGGACAAGACAGACAGTCCTGGGCTGTAAAAAACAAGCTTTTAAAGACATTTTTGTCCATCTCAAAGGGGCAGAGAGAGAGGACTTAGGATCATAAGTTACTCAGGTTGCTCTAAGAGGGAGAAGAGGACAGGTCCCTCTCCCTTTTGGCAGCAGAAAACTCAGTTTCCTCTCCATTTGTATTTATCCTCACCTTTGGGGGTAGGGGAAACAGCAGTGGGGGGAGGGCACCCCGCAGCTCCATCATGCTTCGTAGAGCGCTTTGGGGAGCCGGGCCCCAGCGGCTGCACCCCAAACCTGCAGTGGCTGTGTTTAAGTTGGTCCTTTCCCTAAAATGGATCCTGGGGCACCAGCAGGAGGGAGGTGGGGGCCCCTGACCGTCCTGTCTCACTACCTCCGCTCCTCACAGAGATTCAGAGCTTCTCCAGTGCTGAGAAGGATGGGCGCATAGTTGGGGAGATCGCCTTCCAGCTGGACCGGCGCATCCTGGCCTATGTCTTCCCAGGGGTGACCCGGCTGTACGGCTTCACTGTGTCCAACATCCCTGAGAAGATCAAGCAGGTGTGCCTCGACGCCCCAGGGTCCCCTCCCTGCCCCAGATCCCTTCCCTGCTGTGGGGGGGCCCGTCACTGCTCTGGCAGCCCTCCCTGTCCTGGGTCCTCTCATTGCCTCCAGGTCCCCTCCCTTGCGGCAGGATCCCCCTTGCTGGCCTGCGGGAAACGTCCCTTTGCTGCCCCCTCCCCTGTGGTGCCCACACAGCTGTAGGCCTGTGGGCGGCTGAGGACTGTTGAGGCCCACGCGTGACAGGGTGCGATGAGCCGCTGCCGTGAGCATCTCTGCTGGCACCCAGCCGCTCTGTGGCCTGGGACAGTCGCAGCCGCGGCTCCCGGGCCCGCGGCTCACTGCGCCTTGCGGCCTCCGCGCTAGGGGTGCAGCTCCCGCTCCGGCCGACCACGTCTGCTGGCGGGCACCTGGGAGCCTGCGCTCTGCTGGGCTCGGGCTCGGCTCTGGGGCGCCTCCCGCGTCCGCAGCCGCCTCCACGGAAACCGCTGTGCCCCCAGACGTCCATCAAGTCCCTGGACGGCTCGGTGGACGAGAAGAAGCTGCGCGAGCTGACGCACCGCTACCTGACGCTCACGGCGCGCCTGGAGAGGCTGGGCTACAACCGCGACGTGCACCCGGTGTTCAGCGAGTTCCTCATCAACACCTACGGCATCCTGAAGCAGCGGCCCGACCTGCGCGCCAACCCGCTGCACAGCAGCCCGGCCGCGCTGCGCAAGCTGGTCATCGACGTGGTGCCCCCCAAGTTCCTGGGCGACTCCCTGCTGCTGCTCACCTGTCTGTGCGAGCTCTCCAAGGAGGACCACAAGCCCCTCTTCTCCTGGTGAGCGCGCCCCGGCGCCGCCGCGCCTTTCCTGCAATAAACGTGCTTGTTCCAAACCCGGGGGCCCGCGTGCCTCCTGGTGTCCCCTCGGGCCGGGGGAAGGGCTGCGTCCGCCCACGGAGCGCCCAGGGCCGCAGGCGCCGGACCGGGCGCCTCTCTCCGCCGGGGCCGCGCACCCCAGGGC
>NC_048218.1:485803-490634 GCF_002007445.2 Ailuropoda melanoleuca
GGGCGCCTCTCTCCGCCGGGGCCGCGCACCCCAGGCGCCCAGCCCGCCCGCCGCCCACACCCGCGCGGCACTGTCGCACTTTATTAAAATAATCTGTTTACCTGTGTACCTTTACCGTTGGCTCTTTGAGGGCATGGAGAGCACCGCACCAGGTGCCCGCCGGTGTTTGTGGAATGAAGGCTGGACAAAGCCTCGAGGGGAGGGGCTGTGGCTCAGGCTGGGCTCTGGGACCCTCCAGCCCTCGGACCTCCCACGGAAGGTCTCAGTCTCCTCCCCGGAAGGGGCTGGCAGCTGGTTTCCCCAAACGCAGAGCCTGAGGCAAGGATTCGGAAGCGGCAGGACAGCTAGAATCTGCAGAGCCCTGTGCAGAATGAAAACACAGGTCCCTTGTTCCAAAGCAGGAATTTCAAGACTGTGAGGGCAGCATGATGGGCAGAGAGGAGGGCCCATGCCGCTGTGTGGATTGCGGGAGAATCTTTATTTGGGAGGTGATTTGATGTGCCCCCACCCCTCACCCCAGTGGAGCCATCAGGTCTCTGTCTCTCCTGAGGTCTTGAGGACAGGTGACCTCCTGGGCCCACAGTCAGGATGAGGGCCTGGTGCTGGCACCTTCCTGGGCCTTGGCTGTGAATGGAGGGTCTCTGGTCACTTCTCTGCTGTGGGTGTAAGGATGAAAGTACTGGTGTGTCGGGACCAACTGCAGCTGGGGCAACCTGTGCCTTGGTCCTCACAGCCTCAGTATCCCCGAGGCCCCAGTACTCTTTTGTCAGCTTGGGCAGCCGGAGAAGGCACCGAAGAACAGGGTGGTTCAGATGACATGCTGGAGGCTGGCCGCCCCAGGTCCAGGCGTTCACAGGGCTGGCGTCTCCCGAGGCCTTTCTCCCGGGCATGTGGATGCCGTCTTCTCCCTGTCTCCTCACATGCTTGTCCCCGTGCATATCTGTGTCCTGATTTCCTCTCACCGTAAGGACACCAGTCAGAGATTAGGGTCACCCTATGACAGACATAATTTTAACTTTATTACCCTTTTATAGATACTGTCTCCAAATATAGCTGCATTCTGACGTGCTGGGAGGCAGGGCTTCCACATAGGATTTTGGGGCTGGGCACCATTCAGTCCATGACTGACGCCACCCTCCCCTTCCAGCCACTGGACAGCAGCCCCCAGCTGAGGGACTCTGCCCCCGTGGGGGCCTGTGGAAGGTGCACAAATTCGGCACCCAGGCTATCTGTTGGAGGAAGGACTGATGGGCACTTCTGGGCACCGCTGGGATGCAAGCTCTCTGTGGGTGAGCCTTGGTGTTAGGAACCGGGTTTGGAAGGATGCTTTTGTTGGGCCTTTGCTGTCTGCCAGGTCCTGCCCAGGCTCCCCCACCCCTTGTGGGACCTAGAAGTGGAATAGCTGTCCTCATGTTCTCCCAGGGGAGCTGGCTGGAGAGGACCTGGCTGCCCCCAGCCTCCGAGGGTCTCTGGGCTTGTCCGGCTGCTCCAGGGGTGACGGCTGGAGGGGTGGGGTCCCAAGGCCCACACAGCTGGGGGTCCAAGAGATTGGGCGTCTGGTCACCTGGGCCCTGTGGCCGCCCCTGCACTGCTATGGCTGTGTGGGCGCCTGTACCTGAAAGATGACAGATGGGGTTTGGTCTGCTCTGGGAGGGCCCTGCAGGGGGCTAAGAGTGCCCTGAGAGGCGGGGCAGAGTTGAACCTCAGGGTCGAGGTGTCCATGCACGGCTGGGGTAGCCACGTGATAGGAAGCCTTGCAGACTGGAAATGCCCACCCCATTCAAGACGGTGCCGACCCGGCTGGGCTCTCTGGGTGCAGGGCCCTGGGCTGCTGGCCTGGGCACATCACCCCTTCGTGAGGAGCCTCTGGCCTCGGGGAAGAGCAGCCAGCAGCTGGGGCAGCTGGGGCTTCATTGTGACCACTTGTCCTGCAGGGGCATCCACGCACCACACAGACTTGACCCCTCCCCCCACTCTCTGGCATGACCAGGCTGCGCTGACCTCTGGTAAGAGCCAGGGCCACCAATGGGTTCTGCCACACAGCCTCTCTCGTCTTCCTGCTGCCTGAAGCTCAGAAGTCAACATGAAGAAATTCAGCAAGTCACCTGGAGGGTCACTGGAGGGTCACTGAAGGGTCACTGGAGGGTCACATGGAGGGGCACATGGAGGGTCACTGGAAGGTCACTGGAGGGTCACATGGAGGGTCACTGGAGGGTCACACATGGAGGGTCACATGAAGGGTCACTGGAAGGTCACTGGAGGGTCACACATGGAGGGTCACCTGTAGGGTCACATGGAGGGTCACATGGAGGGTCACTTGGGTCACTGGAGGGTCACATGAAGGGTCACATGGAGGGTCACTGGAGGGTCACTTGGAGGATCATACATGGAGGGTCACATGAAGGATCACATGGAGGGTCACTTGGGTCACTGGAGGGTCACATGAAGGGTCACATAGAGGGTCACTGGAGGGTCACTGGAGGGTCACTTGGAGGGTCATACATGGAGGGTCACATGAAGGGTCACATGGAGGGTCACTTGGAGGGTCACTTGGAGGGTCATACATGGAGGGTCACATGAAGGGTCACATGGAGGGTCACTTGGAGGGTCACATGGAGGGTCACATGGAGGGTCACATGAAGGGTCACATGGAGGGTCACTGGAGGGTCACATGGAGGGTCACTGGAGGGTCACAAGGAGGGTCACATGGAGGGTCACTTGGAGGGTCACTGGAGGGTCACATGAAGGGTCACTGGAGGGTCACTTGGAGGGTCATACATGGAGGGTCACTTGGAGGGTCACATGGAGGGTCACATGAAGGGTCATTGGAGGGTCACTTGGAGGGTCACTGGAGGGTCACATGGAGGGTCACTGGAAGGTCACATGGAGGGTCACATGGAGGGTCACTGGAGGGTTACTTGGAGGGTCACATGGAGGGTCACTGGAGGGTCATACATGGAGGGTCACATGGAGGGTCATAGGAACAATCACCAGAAGGCCCCGGGCCAGGCTGGAATTGGAGCCTGGGCTGATCTGAGTCCCTCACCCGGGGAGGACATTTTCCCCCTGAGGGTCTTGGTCACATGGGCTGCTTTCAGGGGAGCTGGCCAGGCCAGGTGGGAGGATCCCTCCTCCTCCATTGTCTGGCTCACAGGGGTCCGGCCCCTTTCCTGTTCTGCTCCGTGTTTGCACAGGGACCATAGCTGGTCCCTCCTGGCCGTGGCTGGTGGTTAATCAGCAGCCTGGCTGCAGTGGGAGGGCCCTGGCGGGTGGACAAAGGCCCCACCAGGCACCGGAGGGCAGTGTCCCTCCGCCCCTACGTCTGCCCGGTGAGAGGAGTGCCAGGATCAAGGCCCAGACCATGTCCCAGCTGGTGGAATGTGTTCCCAACTTCTCAGAGGGGAACAACCAGGAGGTGAGGTGCAGAGAGGCTGGGCAAGGGGCTCAGGGCAAGGAGAAAGGGGTGTGCTTCGTGTGAGGTCAGGGAGTATCTTCTCTAAAATGGAACCACTTCCCGTCGTCAGCCCAGAGGGAGGTGCCCCATGAGCGCAGGGACTCGGAGCGGCTGGCCAGGGGTGAGGAAGAGGCAGCGGGATGGGTAGTCAGGCAGGGGTCCTGGCCGGGGTCTGGGCCACAGGGCTGTAGAAAGGTCCCCAAACCTTATCAGGTGGGCTCTGCTCTTACGCGCATGTTACCTAGGAGGACACTGAGGTGTGTGGCTTTAGTGCAGGCCACTGAGGCCACGGAGCCCCTGCTCCCAACCACAGGGCTGTCCTGCTGCCTCACAAGTTTCCGGACCCTCCATGCCCCTCCCCTAGTGCAGATGCTCCCACTAGGGACCACGGGGGGGGGCCAGAGCCCTGACCCTCTGTGACCTTGGCCTATAGGTCACCTGCTTGGAGCCCCAGCAGTCCCTCCACCCGGGTTCTGATTCCTGCCTCAGATTCTCCTGGAGGGTGCCACCTGCTTCCTTTTCTTGGCGACCACAGCTCAGTGATGGGCCTCCCTGGGCTTTCACTCTCTGAGGGATTCCCAAGTGGTCAGGACCGGCCCCTTAGGCCCCCGTCTGGGTGGAGGTTGGGGGCAGCAGGAGAGGCATGGCCACCTCTGAAGCTCCTGTTCCTTCTTCCAAGTGGGGAAACCGAGGCACAGGGTCGGGCTTTCGTCCCCAGGTGATTGACGCCATCTCCCGCGCCGTGGCGCAGACCCCGGGCTGTGTGCTGCTGGACGTGGACGCTGGCCCCTCCACCAACCGCACTGTCTACACGTTTGTAGGGCAGCCCAAGGACGTGGTGGAGGGGGCCCTCAATGCCGCCCGGGCTGCCTTCCAGCTCATCGATATGAGCCAGCACAAAGGTGAGGGCTCCTCACCCACAGGGTGCGGGGGCTGCCCGGCCTGCAAGCTTGCCCTGGGAGGACCCCAGAGCCCCCTGAAGGGTCTCAGGCACAGCCCACCGAGGCTGTGGTGCCAGGCTAAGGTCCGTGGAGACCTCTTCCATGTTTCAGGGGTTCCCAGGAGTGACGGGCAGTGAAGCTCAGGCATCCCGTGCAGGCCTGGGGGGCTGGGGGCCAGGGAGCAAAGACTTGGAAACCGGCCTATCAGCAGCCCACAAAACCAAACACGTCTGCTGTGGCAGGCAGGTCAAAGGTTGGTGGACACGCCGGGAGCAGGTCAAGAGGGCAGGGGCCCTGGCCACTCCCCTGTGGAGGGAATTCGCAGGTGATTCCAACTGTAGAGAGTTAGAAAGCCGATCTCGATCTCGAAGCCAGAGCGCCCTGGGGGAGGGGCCGTCAGGGTTTGGGAAGGATGCTCTGTAAGCTGCGGGGGGGG
>NC_048218.1:490681-628335 GCF_002007445.2 Ailuropoda melanoleuca
GGGGAAGGGAGGGGGGAGGCGGGCTCTGAATGCTCAGCTTGGCAGCGTGGGGTCCACGAGCCCGCTGAGCCCACGCGCACGCCTGGGGCCCCCGGCCACCCTTGCCCAGCCCCCTCTTTCTGCAGGGGAGCACCCTCGGATGGGCGCCCTGGACGTGTGCCCCTTCATCCCTGTGAGGGGCGTCAGCATGGATGAGTGTGTGCTCTGCGCCCAGGCCTTCGGCCAGCGGCTGGCGGAGGAGCTCGGTGTGCCAGGTGAGTGCCCAGAAAGGGCCACCCTGGCAGGGGCGCCCCCTGCGGGTCCCCCCGCTGCACTGCAGCTCCCTCAGGTTCTCTGCACACGGAAGGGGGGCTGCGCGCCGGCTGCTGGGGGGGCAGGGGCTCCCACGCGCTGCCCCTCAGTGGACGCTGCTTGACTGCTCTGTAAAGTCAAGTCCGTGCTGCCTAATAGAATAATCTCGCTTGGGGAATTAACCAAATCAAGAAATTATTCACGTGAGACAAACGGAGACAAGCGGGAAGCAGCCCGCGCAGGGGTCTCCAGAACGCCGGGCGCGCGCGGGGCTCGGGCTCAGGCAGAGGGATGCGTGAGGGCAGGGCCCAAACCCACGCCCTGCGGGCACCCGCCCGTGTGCGCCAGGCTGTCACCGTTGTCGTGGCGACATTGGGAGTTTGTGGTGATTTTGTTTCCTTTTCTCTGTGTGTCTTAATTTGTGGTCGTATTCACTGTACAATGAAAATACACTTTAGAAAGAAAGGTGAGCATGCTTCCCTCCTGAGCGTCTGCTCCTATCTCGGGGACATCTGTGCGGGGGGAGCAGTGGGGGGGGCCTGCCCTGTCCCTGGGTGGGCAGAGGGGGGGTCCTGGCCCAAGCGGAGTGTCCATAGTGACCACCCACACCCATCCCACGAGGCAGAGGGAGATGGGAGCCGAGGGAAAGGCAAGTGGGTCCCCCAGGCTGAGGCTGGCAGAAGCGTCCTGCCTCGTTTCTCCTCCAGGAGTGGGGGTTCCGGGCTGCCCACTGGCGGGGACCCTGACCAGCCGGCTCCCTTGCAGTGTACCTCTATGGGGAGGCGGCCCAGACGGCCAGTCGCCGGACCCTGCCGGCCATCCGGGCTGGGGAGTACGAGGCCCTCCCTGAGAAGGTGCGTGTCTCCTCACCAGGGCGGGCGGGTGGAGGGGTGCACTCTGCAGGGGTGGGTGCCCTCCTCCTTCCCTGACCTTGGCGGGGCGTCCCTCCTGTGGGGGACACCACAGCCTAGGGTGAGTCTCCCCACAGCTCAAGCAGGCCGAGTGGGCGCCCGACTTCGGCCCCAGCTCCTTTGTCCCCAGCTGGGGGGCCACGGCCACGGGGGCACGGAAGTTCCTCATTGCGTTTAATATCAACCTGGTCAGCACCAAGGAGCAGGCCCACCGCATTGCCCTCAACATTCGGGAGCAGGGGCGTGGGAAGGACAAGGTGAGCAGCCTGCTGTCCCCATGGGCCGTGGCACTCTCCCCGCGGAATCCTGAGGGGCTCAGGGAGAGCCTCAGAGGTGGGGTGGCGCCGTGGTGTGGACCTGCTGACCAGCCCAGCCTTGGTGTCCATGACAAGTGGACGAGGCCGGTGGGGTTCCAGTGTTTGACATTGGGGGGCGCTCGCGTAAAACACGTTTCCGTGGCAGCAGGCAGGGGTATAGCCACTGCTAGATTCCATACATCTAGGGAAACAGCTGCTTCGGAGCCCCAGTGCCCCCAGGTAACTCCAGCCCCCCCCCACACCCCCAGGTGCCCCGGGGGCCCTGACCCACCATGTCTGCCACAGCAGCTGCCCCCTAGTTTGAGCACCGACCTTGCAGGGAGTGTGATTTGGACCCACAGACACAGAGGCACTTGGTGAAGGAGGTGAAGGGTGACATCTTGCCTACCTGTCGTCCCCCCAGCCCTAGAGACCTGGATGCCCCCAGACAGCTGAGGCCCCAGGAGCCTGGCACAGGCAGCAGTGTGTAGGCATGATCATACAAGCCAGGCAAACTCCAAATCCTTTGCGTTCCTGCTGAATTCAGAGCTCAGAGGTCCCTCCTCAGGTGGACTGAGCCACCCTAAGGAGTGAGGAGTGGAGAGCCAGCCTCTGGGGTGAGGGAGGGATAGCAGGGACCATGCACAGGAGTGTAGGGGTGGAGGGGGGTGGCCCCAGGCGAGACCCCAGCACATGGTATGGGCGGAATGCTGGCCTGAGCCTGGTGCCCTGGGCGGGGGCCTCAGTTTCCCTGTGGTAGGCGGGGCCCCCCCCAGCTGGCTCAGAGCTCTGGTGTGTGAAGAGGGCCGCCAACCCGCCGTCCAGGCAGCACCACGGATCCGCAGGCCATGGCACCTGTGGAGGGAGGGAGCCCTCCTGACAGCTTAGCTGGGGGGGGGGGCGTGGGGGGTGCAAGTGGCTTTCGGTGCAGGAGGCAAGAGAGGATGGGCAGGGCCTGAGCTGGGAAAGACTTTTCGTTTGCAGCCAGGACGCCTGAAAAAGGTTCAGGGCATTGGCTGGTACCTGGATGAGAAGAACCTGGCCCAAGTGTCCACAAACCTCTTGGACTTTGAGGTCACAGCACTGCATACAGTCTACGAGGAGACCTGCAGAGAAGCCCAGGTGAGCGGGGCGGGTGACCCCTGCCGGCTGGGGTGAAGTCCCTCAGGTGAGCGGGGCGGGTCCCCAGGACACCCTTCAGGGCGTCTCAAGTCCAGCTCCCCTGGACATGATGCCGCTGGACCTCTGCAGGAGCTGAGCCTGCCAGTGGTGGGGTCGCAGCTGGTGGGCTTGGTGCCGCTGAAGGCCCTCCTGGACGCTGCCGCCTTCTACTGCGAGAAGGAGAAGCTGTTCATCCTGGAGGAGGAGCACCGCGTCAGGCTGGTGGGCTGGGCTCCCAGCGAGGGGCCGGTGGGGAGACGGGCACGAGCTTGACGCTCTAGGAGCAGGCCTGGGGCACCCGGTCCGCCGGGCTGGGCCCCACTCCTCCTCCTCTTGCTGTCTGCGCTTGGATGACATCACACTCTGTCATACGGGGAACTGTGGGAGTTTCCCCTGTGCTCTGGGTGTTCAGTCTTGTATGAACCCCTTGGGGAGGAGGCACAGCACGTCCCCCGTCCCTTCTGGGGTCTGTGCTGGAGGCGCCCGGGGGTGGCGGAGGCGCGTGCGCTCCCGCGACAGCCCCGTGCCCGCTGTGGGATGCGGGTGTGTGGACCCATCCAGGAGCAGCGAAGGGTCGTGTAGAAGCTGAAGTGACCACTTTAGCCGGAATTCCGCACAGTGAGCGCACGAGTGGGTTTCTCTGCACGTGTTTGTCTCTGGCAGTTGGGTGTGTATCTCCTGATTCAGCAAATACATCTTGACCCTTTGTCCTGTTTGCAGGCCTGTGGGGTGTTGGGCGTCGTTCCCTCCAGTTTTAATGGAAGAGTCTATTTTTTAGGTATTCTGGTGATTACCTCTATAACTTAATATACTTACCCCTGTTTTTGATTTATTCATTTTAAAAGTTTACCCAAATTTTCAAATACATAATTTGATTTATTGATTTTTATCAGTACACTGACAGCCTGCTATGGAAGTGAGAAAATAAATCTACTTAGCATTTGCTCACATCTTTTCTTCCTTCTCTATTTCCTGATTTTTTTTTTTTTGAGTTACAGTAGTTTTTAGTGGGGGTGGGGGGTTCTTTTGATGATTAAATTTTTTCAATTTTTCTTTTGTAGTAAAATACACAATTGGAACCTTAACCATCTTTTAGGTATACAGTTGGCAATATTAAGTGCATCATAATGTTATGCAGCCATCATAACCCAGGATGGGTTTTTCTGTGTCTGCAAAAAATGCCATTAAGGTTCTGATAAGGACTACACTGATTCTGTGTGTTGTTTTGGGGAGTACGGCCATCTTAACAGAA
The DNA here is from genome assembly GCF_002007445.2 of Ailuropoda melanoleuca. Taxonomy (NCBI): domain Eukaryota; kingdom Metazoa; phylum Chordata; class Mammalia; order Carnivora; family Ursidae; genus Ailuropoda; species Ailuropoda melanoleuca. The sequence goes on from NC_048218.1 coordinate 494,593, forward strand.
GTATTCTAATCCATGAACATGGGCTTTCCGTTTATTTATATTTTCTTTAATTTATTTTTTCAAAGTTTTGTAGTTTTTATTGTACACACCTTTTACCTCCTTGGTTAAGTTAATTAAGTCCTAACTATTTTACTCTTTTTGTCACTGTTGTAAATGGAAATGTTTTTGCAATATCTTTTTCAGAGTGCTCATCGTTAGTGTATAGAAATGCACTGACTTTTGTGTGTTGACTTCGTATCCTGCTTCCTTGCTGAATTCATTTATTAGTCCTAGGTGGTTAAACTGTAAAGTTTAAATAACACACTTAAATTCTTTCACTCTTTATCAATGTCGACAGTGTCTGTCAACTCTTGGTGAAGACAGACAAGAATATTAGTGTGCACCTGTAAGCGGTCATCTCTGCTCTAGATTTAAATTGTTATACTGCTCTTTTCACATTGTCAAATTTATGGCATTTACCTTCTGTAAATGTTCCACATGTCTTAAATACCCACAGATATTTAACCTTAGCTCCATACGTAGGCGAGGTCATCTCTGTTTCTCCTTGTCTGTTTGTTGCCTGAATCTCACAGTCAAGCAGATTTTTTGAAGGAAGGCTCATGCTGCTTTACTCATATGGCATGTTTGGCCATGTCTTTCTGTGAATTTATTCTTTCAACATTGTTGGACAACCAAAATCCCGAGTCACTTGTTTTCACCTGAGAATATTGCAAACGTATCTTTTTTTTTTTTAAGATTTTATTTATTTATTTGACAGAGAGAGCATGTGTGGGCACAAGCAGGGGGAGCAGCAGAGGGAGAGGGAGAAGCAGACTCCCCATGGAGCAGGGAGCCTGATGCGGGGCTCGATCCCAGGACCTGGGATCATGACCCGAGCTGAAGGCAGACACTTAACCGACAGAGCCACCCAGGCGCTCCCGCAGACTATCTTTACCATCTTCTGGAATCAGACGTCCTGAGGGGAGGTCTAAGTCTGCCTGGCTATCTCCCAAATCTCCAGGCACCTGTTGTGCTCCCTGATCCCTGAAGAACTCCTCCTTTGTCCTGGAGGTTCAGTAACTTCTTCCCCTTGTGTTCATGTGGTTTTCTCCAACCTAGCTTCTAAGCTACTGACAGAGTTTATGGCCAGGTCTGTTCTCTTTCTAGCTGTTACAAAATTTTGTGTAATTGTTTTATGTTGATGTCACTCCCTACTCACAGCAAAGCTGTAGGAACGGTGCAAGGACCCCTCACGAGCTCCAGATTCTCCAGTTGTTTGCATTCACCCCATTTGCTGCGTCATTCCCTCTCTGTATCCATGCATAGTCGTATAGTCATATATATATATATGTGTGTGTGTGTGTGTGTGTGTGTGTGTGTGTGTATTTTTTTTTTTGGACCACTTCAGAGTAGGTTAAAGACATTGTACCATTTTACCTCGAATTTATTCCGGTTTTATTTCTTAAGAACAAGGACATTTCTCTTGCATAACCCTAGTACAATGATCAAAATCAGGAAATTCAACATTAATGCAGTTCTAGCATCTAATTTGCAGACCATAATCAAATTACACCAACGTCTCCGTAATCCCCATTATAGCTACTTATCCTCTCACCCAGGGTCCGAACCAGATGACCGTCCTTTACTGCCATGTCTTTTATTGCCTTTAATCGGGAGCAGCTCCTTGTGCTCTTGCCCTTCAGTGACCTTGACATAGTTCAAAAGTACAGGAAATTGTTTTGCACAGCATCTCCCGTACCGGGGTTGTGGGCTTCTGGTGGGATCAGGGTGGGCGGGATGTACCGTCCTCAGAGCGCGGGGTCAGGCGCCCCCGTCTGTTGCCTGGGGTCCTCGTGTCAAGGAGCAGCTCCTCGCTGCAGTGTTTCCGGTTTTCCCTTTTGTACTGAGCGCTGTGCGGGAGGTCCTGAAAGGGTGTGTAAATACCCGTTCCTCTTGAAATTCCAGCCATAAGTTTCAGCAGCCAGTAATGCTTTTCTAACTTTACCCTTTCTTTAAGAAAATGCTTTCATCTCTTCCCCCCTAAGGAAACAGAATTTATTCACAAAATTTAGCATGTGTACAAGTATGAACCAATGCATGTTTTTATCTATGTTACAAATATTTAAAAATGCCTTAACTAGTTTCAATGCATTGTCTTTACAGATACGTGTTTTTTTCCCAATTCTTTATTTAAATTCAGTAAGTTAACATATTAACATATTAAGTTAGTTAAATTCAATTTAGTTAACATATACTGTATTATTAGTTTCGGGGGTGGAATTTAGTGATTCATCAGATGTGTATAACATCCAGGGCTCCTTTCATTCCGTGCCGTCCTTAATGTCCGTCCCCCAGTTACCCCACCCCCCACCTCTCCCCTCCAGCAGCCCTCAGTTTCCTATGATTAAGTGTCTCTTATAGTTTGTCTCTCTATTTTCATCTTATTTTATTTCTCCTTCCCTTCCCCTATGTTCATCTGTTTTGTTTCTTAAATTCCATGAGTGAAATCATATGGTATTTGTCTTTCTCTGATTGACTTATTTCACTTAGCATAATCCCCTCTAGTTCCATCCATGTCATTGCAAATGGCAAGATTTCATCCTCTCTGATGTCTGGGTAATATTCCATTGTATATATGAACCACATCTTCTTTATCCATTCATCTGATGAAGGACAGCTGGACTCTTTCCACAGTTTGGCTGTTGTGGACATTGCTGCTGTGAACATTGGGGTGCAGGTGCCCCTTCAGATCACTCCATTTGTAGTTTTAGGGTAAATACCTAGTAGTGTGATTGCTGGGTCGTAGGGGAGCTCTATTTTCAACTTTTTGAGGCACCTCCCTACTGTTCTCCGGAGTGGCTGCTCTAGCTTGCATTCCCACCAACAGTGCACGAGGGTTCCCCTTTCTCCGCATCCTCACCAACATCGGTCATTTTTTGATTTATTAATTTTAGCCATTCTGACGGTGTGAGGTGGGATCTCAGTGTGGTTTGGATTTGCATTTTCCTGATTCTGAGTGATATTGAGCATTTTTTCATGTGTCTGTTGGCCATTTGTACGTCTTCTTTGGAGAAACGTCTGCTCATGTCTTCTGCCCATTTCTTGACTGGATTATTTGTTCTTTGGGTGTTGAGCTTGCTGAGTTCTTTATAGATTTTGGATACTAGCTCTTTATCTGATAGAACATTTGCAAATATCTTCTCCCATTCTGTCGGCTGTCTTTTGCTTTTGTCAACTGTTTCCTTTGCTGTGCAGAAGCTTTTTATCTTGATGCAGTCCCAGTAGTTCATTTTTGCTTTTGTTTCCCTTGCCTTTGGAGATGTGTCTAGCCAGAAGTTGCTGTGGCCGACGTCACAGAAGTTGCTGCCTGTGTTCTCCTCTAGGATTTTGATGGTTTCCTTTCTCACATTTAGGTCTTTCATCCATTTTGAGTTTATCTTTTGCATGGTGTCAGAGAATGGTCCAGTTTGTATGGTGTCAGAGAATGGTCCAGTTTGTATGGTGTCGGAGAATGGTCCAGTTTCATTCTGCTGCATGTGGCTGTCCAGTTTTCCCAGCACCATTTATTGAAGAGACTGTCTTTTCCATTGGATAGTCTTTCCTGCTTTGTTGAAGATCAGTTGACCATAGAGTTGAAGGTCCGTTTCTGGGCTCTCTATTCTGTTCCATTGATCTATGTCTGTTTTTGTGCCAGTACCATACATACTGAGAAAAAGAAAAAAAAGAAAATGCTTTCATCTCTCCCACACTTATTTATTCCTTATTAATGTGTTTGATGTTCTCCTGTATTTCTTAACATGTTGTTTTATATTCTTTATCTGAAGGTTCTGATATCTGCAGGCTTTGAAGGTCTGATTTTGCAAGTTGCTGCGTCTGTTGACTTTCTCATGGTGACTTGCTTCTTCGTGTGTTTTGTGATTTTTGATTGTGTGCGCATACTCTTTGCAACTTTATCCGTGGTAGTTCTTGGACACCTGGGTTTAAAGTTTGGATTTGCTTCTGTTAGGTCTCAGGTATGTGATCACAAAGGGCCCCCCAGGGTCAGTCTTTTGCTTGGAGCTTTGGAACTACACAGAGAGTTCTATGTGGACCGTGGCCCATATCCCCTCAGCGTGGTTTGTGGTTAGAATTCCCAGGAATGGTTTTTCCTGCTTTACCAAAGGGAAGGCAGAGACTGAGAAGTATCCCAATTATATCCTTCAGTGTTTTTTGTTTTTGTTTTAAATCCTAGTTCATCCTTGGAGAGGTCACCTTTCGGGGCCTCCATTCTGACCCTCACTTTTCAGGACTTGAGACCTCCCTGCCGTGAGGGGCTGCCAGAGGCTCTCAGATGTCCCAGGGTGGACCCAGCGTTAGGGTGAGCAGGCCTATCTGGTTCCCTGTCTGGTCATTTCTGGCCCTGAATGAGCGCCTTTACTTTCTGCCAGCTTAGCCAGGCACTTAAACTCATGTTTAAATTTCTGTTTGTCTTTCTGAGGTCTTCTGTGCCAGGAAGTCTTTGCTTTATTGCTTGCTGAAGGCTCTCAGGAGGCACTGTTACCCATCTCCATGTCCTCGGGGAGACCTCCTGGCTGCCCTCGCCCCCGGGACTCTGCGGGCTGGTTTCTGTCAAGGAGCCCATGTCACTTTCCATTTCTGTAGAAAATGTCAGCCTTCTGGGCTCAGAATGCGCCAGACTGCGCCACTGGCATTAGCACCATAAAGTGTTTTGAATATTTTTTTTGGTGGAAAGAATTCTAATCTTAAATGGAGATTGTGCCAACTTTATTTTGAGTTTAGGTAAAATCCGTTTTGCCTCATAGAACAAATCTTATGTTTAGGTCAATCAGGCAGCTCCCGGGCTTTAAAAGTTGTGAGTACTGACTCCTGAAGAATCAGGAATCTTGTCCAAAGTGGTAGTTTTGTGGGTTCCTTTCAGTGATGGGCTCACGTGTGTGGTGTTGTCTGTGGGACGCATGTGGCTTAGAACGAGGGCCCCTCCTCTCTCTGGGTCAGTTTCTCTGTAGGAGAAGATGGTGGGTGGATGTGACAGGGAGTCTGTGGGGGGTCTGCTCTGGGCTGGGGGCTTTCCCGGAAGCCAGCGGTCACAAGCTCGTGGTGGGTGGACATGCGGCCAGCTATGCTTGGCTCCCCATATAGAGGTGGGTCAGAGCAGGGATGCCACCATGAGCTCATGTGGGACCCCACCATTCGGTGGCTTGCCTTGTGTGTGGGGGGCCCAGGTGGCTCATCATCACCAGCCCCTTCTTCTAGGTGGTGAACCGGCTGGGCCTGGACTCTCTGTCCCCTTTTAACCCTAAGGAGCGGATCATCGAGTGAGCACCTCCCCTGCCCCTACAGAAACCTGCCTTGATTCTTCTAGAGCCTTCTGTGTGGTCATTTATTCATCAGTAAACACCAGGGTGTCTGTGCCAGCCATGAGGCTGGGGGCTAGTTGGGGGGATATAGTGAGACCCTAACAAGGTCCCACCATATGGTCGTGGGGGCTTCTGTGTGGTCATGGCCACTCAGCACACTAGGACTGTGTCCCCTACCCTATATTGGGAGGGGGTGTATGGGGAGAGGCCTGGGGTCAGGGATCAAGGTCTGAGCCAGCCCTGCCCTCACAGCCTGGCGGTAGTGACTCTGGACCCTGCCCTCCATTCTCTATCCCCCCCAAAAGCCCCATCCCCTGTTCCTGGACCCCTCCCCCTCCCGGAGCCTCGCTGAGCCAACCCCTCCCCATAGGTACCTGGTCCCCAATGGTGGGCCCCAGCAGAGCCTGGTGGACAAGCCCCTGTGTGCCTTTGTCCGTGAGGTGGGCGCCCGCTCTCCGGCCCCGGGGGGCGGCTCCGTGGCAGCAGCCAGTGCAGCCATGGTGAGTGCGAGGCGAGAGGCAAGGGGTGAGGACAGGGCCAAGGGCGCCTGGCCTGGGGTCCCGAGTCACATGCACAGCACATCTCTTGCCCAGGGCGCCGCACTGGCCTCCATGGTTGGCCTGATGACCTACGGGCGGCGCCAGTTCGAGCATCTGGACGCAACCATGCGGCGCCTGATCCCACCCTTCCACGCGGCCTCAGCCGCGCTGACTCAGCTGGTGGACGCTGATGCCCGGGCCTTCCAGGCCTACCTGGTGAGTGCTCGGCGGGACCACCCCAGCCTGTGGAAGCCCTGAGTGGGGTCAGTGACAGAGGGGGGCGTCCTACGGAGAGAGCGCTCCCCCAGGGTCACAGAGAACTTGCAGAGAGGGTGGGGGCTGTTGGAAGCACAGGTGTCTGGAGAACAGGGGAGGCGGGAGGGAGGGGAGGGTGGTCTGGCTGCTATTGGCCCCCCTCCCCTGACTGTGCAAGGCTGAGTTCAGCGGTTCTGAGCGTTTGGCCCAGGCGTGACCTGGCGCTCACATCCATGGCAGCGGCAGGGTGGGGTGGGACGGAGAGAGGGTCCGCCCAGGCTCAGCGCCCCTGCCCCAGCTACCCTCTGAGTCCCACAGCTGAGTCAGCGCCCAGACCTACAGATGCTGGTGGAAGGCGAGGTCCCCAAAGAAGAGCTCACATCCCAGGACGGGTGGGCAGCAGAAACCCTAACAGAAGAGCCAGTGATGGATGGTCTCAGAGGCTGGGGAAGACGTTCCAGCCACAAGACAAAGAGAGGACCATGGGGAGAGCCGGGAACTCTTCCACATGCCGTGGCAGGCTGGTCAGGTTGGGATCTGCTCACCCTCCCAAGAGGGAGTCTGTGTCAGGTGGTGGACGACAGAGAAGGGGTGTAGCTCAGAACCCGGAGCAGGGGTCGGAGCACTCGCAGGAAGACCCGAGACGTGAGTCCAGGACCAAGCCCCGCTGTGCGTCTGTGTCTCAGAGCAGTTCATGGGGGAAGGACCTGGGAGACACGTGAGCTCACAGCCACCAGCCGCCCCACAGGCTTCAGGACAGAGCCGTCTCGAGGGCCAGACTGCGCTGAAAGGAAGTCAGGGCACAGATGACCACCGGTGACCTCCAGGGCACACCGTGCACGCCCCGAGTGAAGGCTGTATCCAGATGGGAAGAACCAGAGTCTCACCTAAATAAGTTACCATCTGGAACTAAAGTTCATGTCCTCTGGGAGGGAGGTATAGACCTTGGTCACCTTTTTCCATGTGTGCTTTTAGACTTAAATTTCATTTATTTGCTATTTAAAGTAGGTAAAACCTTCAGGTGGTTCAGAATTCACAAAGCCAGGAGGATTGAGGATGAGAAGTCCCTGTGCCCTACCCCCCGCCGCACCCCTGCACGCCCCGAACAGGCACAATTTTAGGGCATGCATCCGAAGATGTTTATTTATATGGGTGTAGATCCAATTTTTTTTTCTCTCCTCATTTCTTACACAAATGGCATCATATATGTTCTTAGTTTGCCTCTTGGGCTCGTCACTTGAGTTCTATTAGAGATCTTTCTATATTGGTGCATGGAGACCTCACGCCCCCAGATGCCAGGACAGATCTGCCCCGACTTACGGTGGAGTTGCGACCGATAAACCCATCATCAACTGAAAACACCGTATCTAGTACAGCCAGCCTTCGGCACATCGCAGCCCAGCCTGGCCGGCCTTCAGCTGCCGAGAACACCTCTTTCGCCTCCAGCTGGGTGTGGACTCGCACACGGCCTGTCTTATGAGAGAGGATTGAATAGCTCTGTAACTGACCGAACACTGTACCCAGAGTGACCGACGGAACAGCTGTGTGCCCGCGGGGCTGCCCAGCCTCAGCACAGGATGGCATATCGCTAGCCGGGGCGAAGACCCACATCCCAATTCCAAGCACGGTTCTGGACGCGTGTTGCTTTTGCACCACCACGAAGTCAAAAAATCTGAATCCGTGTAAGTGGGGACTGATTGTGTAGACGTCTTGGTCACAGCACTTTGGCCAGCCCCACTGGAGGACGTAGGCCCCTTTGCACCTGGGATGTTGCTGGTGTCGGGCGTCCGTCACCGGGCATGCAGTGGGCAGCCTGTGGGAGTGATTTGTAGAAGGACTTGCTGCCCAAGGTGGGTGCAGCCAAGGGGCCCTTGGGAGGCTGCGTGGATGTGGCTCCGTGGTGCGAATCTGAGGGCTCCTTCCCGGGTCTCCACGCCATGGATGTGGCAGTCACACCGTGGTCTGTGTCTCCATGCTGCCTTGGCGGGTGCCTCTCACTGTGCGTGGCAAGGAGCGTTTCTCGCACTTCGCACAGCGGTGCCGTGTGCCTTCCAGAAGCGCGAGGCTCCCCTCCCTCTCAGACCTCCCTTACTGCTGGCTACCCTCAGGCCGTGGGCCGGCTGCTTCCCGCGGTGGTGGTCGTGCTGGTTCCTGACCCAGCGGCTTTGAGTGTTCTGTCTCTGAACCCAGAGTCTCCCAGCTCTTCCCACGGTGGTCGTGTCGGTTTACGGGGTTGCCCCGCGTGAGCTTACTGAGCTGCTCCCGCGCCACTTCCCAGACTCCCCTGCTCTGATGACCTTCACACATGGAGAGGCGTTTAGGGGGAAACATCAGGTTCAAGTATAAATGCAGAACATTTAAGGCTAACCGCCAGAGATTAGAAGTAAGGCGACTGAGTAGAAAACAACTGGAGGGAAGGAGAAAAACAAAAATCGAATCAGAAGGCAGGGGAGGAAAGAAAGACGACGGGCAAAGGTGTCTGCTTCAGAGCCTAAAATGCAACTCGGAGACGCGCAGTCGAAAGTCATGCACAAGGGGAACGCAGTGCTTTACGCTCCCTCCCTGGGGGCGACAAGAAGAGGGAGATCTGAAAAAGGAAGCATCCTCATCTTGCGCCGAACGCAGAAGTGATTTCCAGATGGGGGAAAAGCAAAGCTCGCCATCACCTGCCTCCAGGTGGGTGGGCATCCGCCGCTGGACACAGCCGTGGCTGTGGGAAGGACAGGCCTGACTGAAACCAGCCCGGTTCCCCCGGGAGTTCCCCACCCCGAGCACCCGGGCTCACGGGGACAGGACTAATGCCCCGCATGTATGAGGACCACTGTGGGGCCGCACGCGGGAGACTGGAGGGAGGCGTGCATTGCCCCAGAGGCCCAGGCAGCCCCTGGGAGACTCGGGATGGTTTTGCCCACCAGCTGGAGCTGTGGGGGTGCTGGCCTGGTGGGTTCCGGGCAGGGTCAGGGCTCCCTTGCTCTAAGGCACGCTGACAGAGGCGTCGACTTTTGGACAGAGATTTAGTCAAATGCAGAATGGACACATTCCCCACCCGGCCAGGCCCTTGGCCCTTGCAGGCGAGCAGGGCAGGACCTCGTGCGTGAGGGAGAGGCCTGGGCAGACACAGGTGTGCGGACGGGGGCTGACCAGTGCAGCGGCCAGTGTGACCACTCGCGAAAGGAGGGCCTGAGCTGGTTCAGGCAGGAGGGGGTGGAGGACACACACCTGAGCCCGAGACCCAGCGGTGTGTCGTGTGTCACAAGCAGTGACTGGAGCCCATGCTGTGTGAGGGGAGCCCCGGTCCCTGAGGGCGTCCCCCCAGTCCCCTGGAGCCTGGTGTGGAAACCTTGGCCCCTGGCAGAAGGGCTGCTCGAAGGTGCGTCCGCGCCCTGCAGAAACGCTGACCCCAGGGGTGGGGTGTGGACACTGCCCAGACTCTCCCTGTGGCCCCGGGGTATGGCCACTGCTCACCCCACGGGTTCTGGGGTCTCTCCTGGCAGGAAGCAACAAAGCTGCCCAAGAACACACCTGAGGAAGGGGACAGGTGAGAGCCGCAGGGGCTGGGGGGGGCGCCACCCCAGACCGGGGACACCCAGGGCCTTGACCTTGGAGCCATTTAACCCACCCTATGGGGGGTGTTTGTGATGGAAGAATGACGTCCTTGTTGACTCCCCCCGGGTTCTGTCTGCTAGGGTGGAGCTGGGGGGGAAGTCCAGGTGGCCCCTGGGTGTCCTGGGCTCTGACCATCGACCCCCTTGGATTCAGGCGTGCGGCGGCCCTGCAGGAGGGGCTGCAGCAGGCGGTGGCCGTGCCTCTGGCGCTAGCAGAGACGGTGGCCTCACTGTGGCCGGCCCTGCAGGAGCTGGCACAGTGTGCAAACCTGGCCTGCCGGTCGGACCTGCAGGTATGGGGCGGCGGTGGGGTCCCTTGGCTCCTGCTGCAGGGGGAGCAGCGTGGAGGGTCGTGGGACAAGAGCGCTTCACAGGGGGTCCTGGCCAGTCTCAGCCAGCAGAGCCCATTTGTTTATCCCGTTTTAAGAGTGGGAAGTAAGGGTTTCATTTAAGCTTGTGCTGCAGGGGGCAGAAATGCAGCTGTATCTTGAGTCCACCCCTAACCCCGGTCCCCAGACCTTCCTGGCCACCCCATAGCCTCCCGCTCCCTTGTTCTGTCCTCTTCCCTCCTTCTCGTGGCCCCGTGCCCTTCGGAAAACCCCTAAACCAGCTCACAGATGTGCACACTTCACGCTGCCCTCAGCCCGAGTGTGGAGGGCTCTGGGTCGGGGACCGGAGTGGGCACGGAGCTCTCTCAGCCCATCCTGAGCACCGCAGCCTAGGCCTTGACAAGAATGACACTGTTTTCAGTGCCTGGTCCTGCGGCTCCAGACAATCGTCCCCTCCCTCCCTGGGAGGCAGCTGTGAGCCGTTGGGGCACAAGTCACTCCTGCCACTTGGGCTCGTCCCCGGGCCTGCGCTCCCACCTGCTCTCCCCACCCACGGCCCGCATGTGGGAAGCCAGGAGGTGACCCGGGAGCATCGGCAGTAGGCCTGGCCTGAAGCTGGCACGCCCGGAGGCCTCACCTCACTCAGGGCCTCATCTTCTGTGCTCAGAGGTGGAGGGAATCAGGCTGTGGTTGTCGTCTCTGTCTCTGGAGGGGCCAGGCTGGAGCCCGCCCTTCTGCATGTCCACTGCCGGGCCTCTGCAGGCAGGCTGGCCCTGGGCCTCCTGGGGACCCCCGGGGCGCTCAGTGCGCCATCAGTACCGATGAGATGTGAGGGCCCCCAGCCGCGGCCCTGGGTGGTGGAGTGGGCAGGGTGAGCCCGCCATCTGCCCGGGTCACGGACGGCCAGCTCTGCTCCTGGCGCCTGTTGCAGGTGGCGGCCAAGGCCCTGGAGACGGGCACGTTTGGTGCGTATTTCAACGTGCTCATCAATCTGAAAGACGTCGCGGACGACGCGTTTAAGGACCAGGTGAGCAGGAGGGTCCCGGGGCAGGCCCCGCAGCGGGACCTGGAGGTTACCCTCGGGGCCGTGGCTCCGCAATGCGGGTCTGGGGGAGTGTCCATCTGCTGAGATGGCCCTCCGGCCTCCGCGGTGGCCGGTGTCCTCTCTGCGGGCCCTGAAGGCAGGGGGCTGGGCGTCATCCATACCTCCACCTGCCCTCCTGTGGGGCTCTGGCTGGGGGCTGGGGAGCTGCTGGGATGGGAGCCGCCATGCTCAGCGCGGGGCCTCAAAGAACAGTCGCCAACCTACGAAATGGTCTTAGCTTCAGCGTTTGCTGTAATTTCGTTGTACTGCCATCGATGTAAATTTGAAAAGCATACGGTTCATCGTTTCAAAGTGTAGATCTCAGGGCATTGTGCGCAGTCACGATGTTGTGTGACCGTCACCTCTGTCACGTTCCAGAACAACGATTTTCTTGCTCCAAAGGCAGCCCCCCACCCATTAGAAAACCCCGTTCCCCCACCCCCAGCCCCAGATACCACCCCATCTGTCTCTGTAGTTTTGTGATAATCTAAAAACGAACTCGCAGCTCAGAACGAAGGCCTTTTCAGGGGCTGAGCTTGGCTCTTGAGGGAAGTCACTGTCCACCATGTGACCACGTGGATGTTGACTTAGAGGATGGGCTGCATGAACCCCCTCTGGGCTCGGGGACACAGCCCTGCCCTCTGCAGTTGTGGCTAACGTGGGAAGACCAGGAAGGTGGGGGGCCTGCCCTGGCCCACATCTCAGGACAGACAGAGGGACCCTCCCGTTCTCGCTGAGAGGCCTGCGAGGAGTTGGGGGTCCCCAGGTCGAGGGCTTGGGATCACCCCACAGAGGACAGGCCAGGAAGCATGACCGGAGGGCACAGGGAGGTGGCAGGGGTCCTGGGCTGGTGGGGATGGGCTTCAGGTGCAGACTGACGCCTGGACCTATGTCTGTCAGACCCGCCAGCGTATCTCCAGCCTCCTGCAGGAAGCCAAGACCCAGGCAGCGCTGGTGCTGGAGCGCCTGGAGGCCCGGCAGGAGTGACAGCGCGTGGAGAGACTGCGTGGACTCTGCAGCCCTCGGTGCCCCTCCCCCTTCCCGGCAGCCTCCAGACGGGGTCCCCGTGGGCCCAGAGTGGGCGGCGGGGGGCGGGTCAGGGGCAGCTTTTAGTAAAATCACAACCCACCAGTGCCTGTGTAGTGTGTTTGGGGCTGGAAGAAGGGACGGGCCGAGCTAAGTGGACAGGGACGGGGGACCCGAGATGAGTGAGCATGGGGAGAGGTGGTCAGAGAAAATGGGGGCACAGTGTGAGGTGACGTGCTGGCTCTGGGGCTCCACAGACGCATGTGAGATGCCACTGCAGCCTGAGCTGGGCCCCAGGTCACCGGGAGCAGCCGGGGCTCAGGGCAGGGCACCTGCGGCTTGGTGGCCCTGGGCTCATGCATGGGACAGAAGCCTCCTGCCAGATGGCAGGTCTCCCCTGTCATGTCTCAGGAAGGAGGTGAGGCTGGTACTTCCTGAAGTGGCGGGAAAGCTGTGGCCCCTGATGCCGTGGGGGGGTAGGGCAGGCAGGTGAAGATGAGGAGGAAGAGGGTGCCAGGAATTCGTGGGGAGGTGACGAGTTCCCCTGACCTGGCTGGGAGGTGACAAAGCATCAGACCTGGGGGGCCCAGAAGGGATGGACAGTGGAAGCTTTCACCGTGGAAGCTCAGGGGGCCGAGGCCCAGCGAGGGGGGTCCCAGCAGGACAGCTCCCCCATCTCCCAGCCCACAGCCCCTCTGCCTTCTACGCACCCCCCACAGGGCCTGGTGGCGAGGGACAGGGAGGGGGTGTGGTGGAGAGCCCCCCGGCAGACAGCCCCAGCTTCAGATGCTGCCAAGCCAGGTGTGACCGCGGTGGCTGAGGAACGGCCGTGGGGTCCTGCGTGGGAGCTCCAGGTGGAGGAGGACAGCAGAACCGCGGTGGGCACGAGGCTGCTGTGGTCTGGCCCGGGTGGGGGCCCTGGAGGGGCTGTGCACAGGCGGCAGTGTTCTCCAAGGGGACGCCATCCTGGGGGCTCCGAGCCTTGAGTGAGTGCAGGAGGGCCGTGCCACCACCAGCCACAGGCTGAGGTGTTCCCAGTTCATCTTCCAAAATAGGCAACACATTAGACGCCCCCAAGCCAGAGTGACGCAGATTCCACGGGGAAGCCTCGCCACCCGTCCCTGCCAGGCCCCCTTCGCACCCTCCTCAGGACATCACTGCCTTCTGTTTCATACCCACTCCGTGCTTAGGTAAGCGAACACAGACACGTGGGATGTACGTCCCCGATTCTTCCTGCACCGCGTACAGAGAGCGGGTTACCTGCCGGGTTTCGGTTCTACTTTCAGCAAGAGCCACTTTCTTATCGGTGTTTAGAGAGACTCCTACTCAAATGGCTTTCATTCACTCCTCCTTCCCCCGTATTTTCCTAAGCATTTCACTGTGAAATGTAAGAAACATCCAGAAACCATGACCAACAGCTCGACCATTTGAGATCATGTCCTGGGTGACTCTTTCCCGTCACACAAATCCCCTGACTTCCTCGATCCTGGTCTATGGTGATGGGACCCCTGTTTTCCTGTTGGTCCATCTGGCAGAAGCAAGCATGGCGGATGGCTGACCTCAGAGCCCATTTGGTCCAGTGCGTCATTCAAAGCCCTTGTTTCTTCGTTGATCTTCTGCTTTGATGATGTGTCCGTTGCAGTGAGGGGGGGTTAAGTCCCCTACTACTATTGTATTATTATCAATGTGCTCATTTAATTTTGTTATTAATAGGTTTATATAATTGGCTGCTCTCATGTTAGGGGCATAAATATTTATAATTGTTAGATCTTCTTGTTGGACAGACCCTTTAATTACGATACAATGTCCTTCCTCATCTCCTATTACAGTTTTGGTTTAAAATCTAATTTGTCTGATATAAGGATTGCTACCCCAGCTTTCTTTTGATGTCCATTAGCACGATAAATGGTTTTCCACCCTCTTGATTAAAATTTGGAGGTATCTTTAGGTCTAAAATGAGTCTCTTGCAGATAGCATATGGATGGCTCTTGCTTTTTTTTTTTTTTTAATCCAATCTGATACCCTGTGTCTTTTTATTGGGGCATTTAGCTCACTTATATTCAGAATAACTATTGAAAGATATGAATTTAGTGCCATTGTATTGCCTGTAAAGTCACTGTTTCTGTAGATTTTCTCTGTTTCTTTCTGGTCTTTGTTCCTTTTGGTCTCTCTCTTTGCTCAAACGATCTCCTTTAATATTTCTTGCAGGGCTGGCTTAGTGATCCTAAATTCTTTTAGTTTCTGTTTGTCCTGAAAGCTCTTTATCTCTCCTATTTTGAATGACATCCTAGTTGGATAAAGTATTCTTGGCTGCATATTTTTCTCATTTAGGATCCTGAATATATCATGCCAGTCCTTTCTGGCCGGCCAGGTCTCTGTGGATGGGTCTGCTGCTGGTCTAATGTTTCTACCCTTGTAGGTTACAAACTTCTTGTCTCAAGCTGCATTCAGGATTTCCTCTTTGTCTCTGACATTTGCAAGTGTCACTATTATATGTTGGGGTGTTGACCTATTTTTATTGGTTCTGAGGAGGGTTCTCTGTACTTCCTGGACTTGAATGCCTGTTTCCTTCCCCAGATCAGGGAAGTTCTCAGCTACAATTTGTTCAAATAAGCCTTCTGCCCCCCCTCTCTTTCCTTCTCTTCTGGGACCCCTATTATTCAAATATTATTTCACTTTATGATATCACTGATCTCTTGAATTTTCCCCTTGTGATCCAGTAGTTGTTTATCTCTCTTTTTCTCAGCTTCCTTATTCTCCATCATTTTGTCTTCTGTGTCATTGACTCTCCTCTGCCTTGTTTATCCCAGCAGTTAGAGCCTCCATTTTTTATTGCATCTCAGTAATAGAGTTTTAATTTTTGGCCTGATTAGATTTTAGTTTATTTATTTCTCCAGTAATTTCTCTTCTGTGCTTTTTTCATGTCCAGCTAGTATCTTTATAATTGTTGTTTTGAATTCTGACATCTTACTTATATCTATATTGATGAAATCCCTGGCTGTGAGTACTGCCTCCTGTTCTTTCTTGTGGGGCGAGTTTCTCTGTCTTGTCATTATGTACAGAAAAGGACATGAAAGACACAGAAAAGACAAAAATAGCAACAACACCACTGGAAAAATACAAACAAAACCAAAAACAAAACAATGTAAGAAAAAATCAAGCAAAAACTAAAACAGAACGAAACCGTAAACAGAGTGGCAGGAGGGAGGGGGTGCTAGGAGGTCCAGCGGATGGACCTGTCAAAGAAGCCGGGCTGGGCATATTTCGGTCTGTTTGTTAAAAGAAACTAGATCCCAAAATAGGAAAGAAAGAAAAACTGATGTATATACAAAAATAAAATACAATGAAAGGAAACCAAAAATAAAAAATATTATATATAACGCATACATAACAATTAAAAAAAGAATTAGAAGAATTGATAAAATAGGAAAATGACTGAAAAAATAAAACTGAAAGACTCAAGAATGAGAAAACCACAAATGCTATATCCCGTGTTCCCCAAGAGCAGGAGTTGCAGTTCTGTGTGACCGTGAACTTGGTGTTCGCAGTTCCTACTGGTCGTCTGGGGGAGGGGCCTGTTACGCGGATTCTCAGGTGCCCTTCCCCGGGTGGAATCGCGCCTCCCCTGCAGGGGTCCAGGCTCCATGTAAGCGGCTCCGGATTGCTCTCCGTGGCACTGTTTGCTCCCTGGAAGCTTTCCGCACCTTCCAGAAAGGGGTCGCTTTCCTAGCTGTAGAACTGCAGCCATTCTTTTCTCAGATCTCCCACTGATTTTGTGGGTGTTCAGAATGATTTGAAAACTATCTAGCTGGATTCCAGGGACCAGACAAAATTAGGGTCCCCTACTCCTTTATCATCTTAACTCCTCCCCCCAACAAACATTTTCAAAGTACTCTGGCTTAGTCTGGGGATAGAAGGTACTTCACTGATCCAACAGCATTCTTCTCAGCTCAAGGCCAGCTAGGCAGGTGTGGAGTCCATGGTTGAGGCTGTCCAGTCTACACACTTGGGGTGGTGTGGGTGGCCAGTGCCTGGAGTCAGAACCTGCCCCCAGGACGGCAGGCCAGGTGGGGCACCATGATCAGTCCTGGTGGCACATGAATGGTCTGAATGTCTCCTTGGCCACCACGGGGGGTCCTTGGGGCATAGACATAGGAGGCTGAGAGGAGGAGGCAGCTGAAAGCCTTTATTGTGCTGGGGAGTGTGCATACAGGAAATGTGCAGGGCCTGCTGTCACAGCTCAGTCTGGGAGGGGTGACTGCCAAAGACAGAGACCTCGGAGCAAGCCCAGTGGAGCTGATAGGGCCCACAGAGAGCCTTTGGAGGGAACCGGAGGGGCTGAGGAGTCCAGGGATGAGGCTGGGCTGAGAAGGCCAGGGGAACTACCAGCCATCCATGAGGATCTGGAACACTGGCCACCAGAGTGGGGCCTGCAAAGCCTCTGGGGTCCAGGGAGGGCGTGGAGGGTAGGACAGATGGACAGGAATGTAGGGTGGTGGGAAGCTCTGGAGGAGCTGGGGATGGGTGGGGGTCCTCTTTTCCTGACTTCACACCCACACCTGGAGATAGAGTCTGCAGCATGTGGGACCTCTGGGTGAGTCTGAGTAGCACCACGGATAGGAGGACAATGCCCATGGGGCTGGGGAGCCTGGGGCTGGGGACCCCGGGGGTCGTGGCTGAGGGCGCACGGCCAGGACGCAAGCAGGGCTGCGGGCTGGGAGTGCGAGATGGGGGCTGGAAGCCGGGGCCAGGGGCTCGAGCCTGGGGGCGCAGGGTGGGGGACACGGGCGTGGGTCTGGGGCCGAGTGGCAGGAGGGAGGGGGCGCTAGCAGATCCAGCGGATGAACCCGTCGAAGAAGCCGGGCTGGGTCAGGCTGTCATAGTCCTTCTCGCGGAAGACGGCGGTCGCGTCGCCCAGGCTGATCTTGGACAGCACGTCTGTGTCCACGTCGCCGCCCACGGCCACCACGGTGGGCACCACGTTCTGCTTACGCATGGAGTGCACGGCCTCCTCCAGGCTGTCATTGCCCGTGACGCCGTCGGTGAGGAACACGAAGGCCAGCTCCGCGTGGCGCCGCGCCCCCGCCCGCGCGCCGCGCACCACGTGGTTGATGGCGTGCACGATGCCCGCGCCCACGTGCGAGAAGGAGTTGAGGTAGCGAGCGCCTTCCAGCGCCTGGTGGATGACCGTCAGGTTGGAGGTGAGCGGGAATTCCACCTGCTGCTCGCCAGGGCCCCCGAACTGCAGCAGGGCCACGCGCGCGTTGAGCGGGTCGTCGTCCCTGCGCGCCAGCGTCAGCCGCCGGGACACCTCCTCCACGAAGCGCCGCGCCTTGTGGAAGTTCTGCTCACCCAGCCGCTCGGAGCCGTCCAGCAGGAAGACGATGTCCACAGGCCGCTGCGTGCACTGGGCCACGTACAGCTCTGGGGGCAAAACGGGGTGGTGGGCGGGCGACCGGGTGAGCCCCCTTCCGGGGTCCCTGCTCTGGCCGCCCCCTCCTGGCTGCTCCAGGCCCTGGCACAGTCTGGTACCCTGCCCTGGCCATGTCCTGTGCCCATCTCTATGCACACCCCTCCCACTGGAGCCTAAGAACCACCGGGAATGTGGGGTTGCATCCAAAGGCACCCATCGACGGGAGCCCCACCACAGGGGGCCGGCGTGCGCCCCATCTCCTTGGAACCTGTCACCGTCTTTGCTGGTTTTGCTTTCACCAGGAAATGTCCCCAAACCTGAGGACTGAGGGGCTTATTTCCACCCTTCAAGCACCATCTCTGCCCAGTGGCTCCTCCAGGCCCTTCTGGCAGGAAGGGAACCCCAAAAAGGCCACAGTTCACAGTAGGGGTGGGAGAGAGGGCGGGGAGGCTGTCTTTGCATTTGTAATAGAGTAAAAATATGTCATAAAGATCTCCAGCCCTGAAGACCCTGGGAGGCAAGGACCCACATCTGGCCATGACCCCCTTCCTCCCTGTTGTCCCAGAGCTGCCCGACGCTGGCTGGGCCACGTCTCTCTTAGCTTTGGGAGCAGCGGAGAGAGGGACCTGTGTCCTTTGCACCTGGACATCTCTCTGGTAGGCAGTGAGCACAGGTGTGGCCAGACCCCTGCAGCAGCTCCGGTGGTGACTCACTATTACCTGAGGACAGCCCTGCTCTCATCTGCGTGGTCACCAGCCCTGGACTTGCCAGAGAGCATTTGGGGCGAGGCTGCAGCCAAGGCTGAGGCCAAGCCTCTGGGGGAGGCGGGCGCCACAGCACAGCCCGAAAACCCACTCCCCACATACACAGGACGTGGTCCACCCTCCCTAGACACGCAGCCAGGCCCCTCTGCTATGGCCTTGCTGGAGACTTCACCTCTGGCCGTAGCTGGGGCTGGGGGAAGACAGAGCTGGTCCTCCTGCTTGCATCCAGCTTCTCAGCCCTACAGGCCCCACTCTGGGATGTGGGTCCAGGTTTGCTGACCCCTGGGGCCAGGAGTGTGGGGATCCCATCAAGGAGGAGGTCCTGACTCCTGGCGCCAGCCTTGGGGCAATCCTGCAGGCACCAGCCGCCCACCTGCATGGATGCTGGCTCCAGGCCAGTCCCCAGCCACAGCGTGTCACCCCAGCACATCATGTGACCACAGCAACGCATTCACACTCTTTTTCAGCCTTTATAGAATGTTGAAGATGTGGTCACAGCGTCTGAAGGTGGCTCCCCTGGGTGCATCACCATGCAGTGGGGGCGCCAGGCTATGGGCGGATGGAGCGACTATCTCTGGCGGGCAGGGTTTTTCTCAAGGAGCTTATATTAATGACGTAGCTTATTTTGGTGGCTGTGCAGATGAAAAGCAGCTTCTGCTTTAAGTCCGTGCGGCGAGAACTTGCTGAAAATGTCTAGCAAGTAGCCTGGGTGCCCCTGCACTCCCAGGTCACCACCAGCAGAGACGCACATGTGGGGGGCGGCTGGCCTGGGGGGCAGTTTTCCTCAATGCATCAACCAGGGAGACCGAGAAAAATGCATAGGGGTGGGTGCAGGCACAGAGGCTGGAGCGGAAGCCAGGACTTTTGGGTTTATGAGGCTCTGCTCTTCTCTCTTACTTTTTGGCTAAGTAATGGCTCTGCCAAAGATGCCCACGTCCTCATCCTGGAGACAGAATATGACCTTACGTGGCAAAAAAAGACTGCAGGTGGAATTAAATTATGACTTGAGACTGCTCTGGGTTCTCCAGTGGGCGCTAAGTGCCACAAGTTCCTTATAAGAGGGAGCCGGGGGGTCCGGCTCCAAAAGGAGCAGGCTACGGGACAACGGAGGCACAGACAGGAGCTGGAGGAGGCAGGAAGAGTCCTCCCTGGAGCCCCCGGAGACAGCGTGGCTCTGCCACACCCGGATCTTGGATTTTCGGCCTCCAGATGGAGAGAGAATAGATTTCTTAAAACAAAAGATTATTTTAAGCCCCTTAGTGTGCGGTAGGTCGCCCCAGGAGCTAATAGGGCTGTGAGGAGGCAGCTCTGGCCAGCCCAGCCCCGCACACGGGCGGCCTCTGCGGCTTCAGCAGAGCGCCAGCGCGGTCTCAGGGTCCCCCACGATGTCCCTGTGCACCAGCTTAAACGTGTCAATGAACAGGTCCATCCAGTCCTGCCGCTCGTTTCCCGTGGCGAACTTGGCTCGCTCGGCGGTGTAGACCAGCACGGCCACCAGCCTGGAGTAGGCTGCCGGGTCCTGCGTGAGCTCCGTGGCGTTTAGTAACTGTTGGATCAGGGGGATGGTCCTGGGGAAGGAGGCATCCGGGCCCTCTTCCGTGCGGAGGAAAGTGACCGGGGGCTCGCCGCCAGGCCGCGGTCCATCTGCAGGGGCATCCAGAGAAGGCTTTAAGGGACTAATTGGCATGAGCGGGCTCCAGCCGCCCTCCTGGGCTGAGCGTACTGCGAGAGCCGAGGTGCCTCTCTCCTCCGGGATGACTTAGGACCGAAGCGAGGAGCGGGTGTTAGGCTCAGCAAGGGGGTCGGATGAGGAGGCGGGGAGGCTCGGCGCCCCTACCGTCAGCACGCGGGTGCCAGAGCTCACAGAGGCTTGGGGGAGCCAGCAGCGAAGCACGTTGCCAAGGAGACGGGGAGTAAAAGCACCTTCGGGGTCCCCACAGACCTTGAGACCCACAAGACTCTTGGCACACATGGTGGCATTGAGACTTGACCAGTCTCGGGGTCGGCTGCTAGCAGCTCAAGGCTGTGCCCCTGGAGGACCCCAGCCCCACTTACACACCTGACTGAGAAAGCTCATTGCGGCCGGGAGAGTGTAGTTTGTTCCAGCCCCAACCTGATGACAGGCAGGTGGGCCCTTGGACCCCTCCTCAGAACAGTCTCTGGAAAGCTTGCAATGATAAATCCTTCTCTGCACTTTGAGACGCCCGTCGTCCACCGCCCAGAGCTGTCCCCTCGAGGACCCGGAAGCCGCTGTGCCGCACACGCTCGGGGCTCCCGCTCTCCCTCCCGGGCCCCCCGGGAGGTCAGGGCCTGACCCCGCAGGCGCCTTGCTCCTCGTGCACCACAGCCTCTGTCCTGGGAGTCTGGGAGTTTCTTTCTCCTCTGGGGAGGTGCCAGGTAGCAAACCCAGGTGGCCTGTGACACGGGCCCCCCACCCTGGCACACACACCGCCCTCTGTGCACACCCGGCCCTGGAGAGTCTCCCACATCTGTCCCAGGGAGGCGGGGCTCGGGTCACCTGGGGCTCCTCCCTCCTGCGGCCGCTCTCCAGAACCAGCCTGGTCTTTGCAGCCTCAGCCGCTGGCCAGCTCTCATGCTGCCTGAAACCCGCGTGGCTCTGACCCAATCAAGCAGAGCTGCCCTCTGGCCCGGTCCAGGCTTAGGGATGGTGGGTCTCTGGGTGGACGGGGACATGTGGTCCACAAGGTCAGGGCCATGCCCCAGCCAGCAGCATCCACCCAGTCCCTGACGCGCCTGGAGACGGAGTGTAAGATCTCATCCCCCATCGACGTCTGCTTTCTTCCTCTCTGGTCGCAATGTCTAAGATACTTGGAAATTTTCGTCACTTTAAAGGATAAGCTTGTGAGTTCAGCAGAGAAGGTAGTTGGGACAAGGTGGAGAAAGGCCTCCTAGGGGGCGATCCCTCTCACTGCTGGGTCTTGGAGGCTCATGGGAAGCACGGTCGCCCTCGAAGTGCCCAGTGTCAGACTAACGGCAAAACCCCACGGAGACATCACAAGAAAAGGAGCTGTGGCCAGATCCCTCTCAGGAGCACAGATGGAACATAGCAAATCAACCCTAACGACACACGAAACCACTCGTCCACCACAGCCCAATGGGAGTTGTCTCCGGTCGGCTTGGTCGGCTCAGCACCTGAAAATCAACCCATCCATCGCGTGGACACGGCAAAGAAAAGCCGCACCGTCTGCCCGAGACTGCAGCAGCGGCCGGTGACAGAGCCCACACGCTCGAGTCCAAGTCCTCCGTGCCTGGCACAGAGGGGCCACCCACCCGACAGGGCGCCTCGCTCAAGAGCTCCGCGAACTTCCAACTCGGTGGTGAGGAACTGTAGCTTCCCTGCCGAGATGGGGGCGGGGATGCTGGGCCTCTACTGGGCCCTGACACCGGGGGTCAGGTCGGGAGCCTGCCCTCGAAGGGCCAACCTGACTGTGGGACCCACCGCAGACTGACTTGGGTGCCCTGCAGGGCACGCGGGGGCACAGCCGTGGGGTGCGAGGCCGCTCGGTGTGGCCTCAGGCAGAGACCGCGCAGGCGCTCTCAGGCCGGCCCCTCGGGTTTGGGCAGCTCTGGGCACTGTGTATAGCTGTCCCCAGCGGACTCGAGGGACCCCGGGCCCAGACAGGCCCGAGGGAAGCCCGGAGCTCACAGGCAGCATGGTGTGGTCAGGGGTACCACCGTGATGACCATTTTCTGGGCAGTTCTCTGTCGGACAAGTGTGGGGACTCCCAGCCGAACTCAACACGGTTCCTTCCCTCAGGCTGCCTCTGTGCCTTCGGGCCAGCCCAGCGGGCCCACCTGGTGCCGCGTGAGGAGCACGCAAGCCCAGGACACGCGGACTTCGCCCAGGAGATGACGGTGTGGACGCAGGCCTCGCGTTTCTTATCTGTGTCCTCTGTTGGATCTGCCAGCACAGCCCCGCCTGCCCGCTTCGGGGGCCCCCGCCACGCCAACTCCTGGGCGGGCACGGGCCTGGTGCCCACGTCCCAGCCCGAGCGCCTGGTGCTGGTTCCGGGACCCCGGCTGGCGGGGCAGGCTCAGCAAGGGGACGTCTCAGCTCCTGGCTCACCCAGGCACATCTGTGGGCTCCGTGGCCCCAGACACTGTGCAGCAGAACCTTGGAGGCTGCAGCTTGAGGCCGGCCGAGCATCCTGCCTCTTCCTGGCCCCGCAGGAGCCCTGGGACAGCTTCTGCATGTCCCCAGCCCCGCAGCCTCAAACACAAATGCAGCCATGTCGGGCAAGGGGCCCAGGCCCCTGGAGGCAGTGGCTCAGGCTGTCGGGGGTGGAAGCGAGCGCATCAGCCTGTGGCTGCGTGGCAGCGGCTGCTCTCACCTTCAGGATGGTTGTAAATCAGCCGCTTTGTTTACTGCCTCCAGGGCTCCCGCCTGTGGAAGCTGAGAGGGTTCTGGGGTGTCTGTCCCTCCCCGGGAGGTGGGGGGCGGGGACCACAAGCTGCCGAGGCTGTGAGCCAGCTTTCGAGACCAGCAGCCCGCCAGACAAGTGCAGGCCTGGACGGGAGCATCCGCTCTCAGAATGTGCGAGGAGGGTGGGGGTCTGAAGGGCTCAAGGCATCAAACCTCACCCCAGCCCCTCCTCAGATGTGCCAGGGTCCTGGGGCCGAGTCGCCCATCAGAAGGTTTTTTGCCAGGGAGGGGTCCTGTAGCAACCCCTCCTCCCCAGCCCGGGGCCGCTTGTTAGTCTGGGTTGGGGGGCTTGGCAGCACCCCAAGTTACCTGTTTGGCAGGGAAGGTCCGGGCACACGATCTGAGGGTCTAGGAGCAAGGAAAGAGGCCAGGGGTCCCGGTCAGCATCCACTGGCCAGGCCAGGGGCTGGACTCCCTCAGCGGCCCATGGACGCCCCGGCCCCTTCCGCCCAGCCTCGGACCCGGGCTGCACGGGCTGCCACTCACCTGGGCACAGGACGTCCTCCATGTCATCGATGAACTTCTCGGCCACGAGATCGGAGAAGAGGGTCATGTTTCGCACCTGCTGTGGCTTGTCACAGGCGATGGAGTAGAGGTTCTCGCTCTCGTGTCTCTCGTGGAACATGTCGCCGATGCCGATGGCTGTCACCGTGACGTCGTGGTTGCACAGAGCCCGCAGGTTGAGGTCATCATCCCGGGGGTCGTGGCGGCCGTCCGTGATGACCACCGCAAACACGCGGGTCTTCTGGCGCCGGCTCTCCTTGATGAGCTGGTTGTAGGCGAACTTGAGGGCCGAGGGCGTCCAGGTGCCGCCGGCAATCCACTCCAGGTTCTTGACGGCCTCCTTGAAGCTGGACAGCGAGTCGATGCGCTCATCGTCCAGCTGGATGGCCTCGAAAGTGCCCTCGTGGCTGTACTGCACCACGCCCACGCGGGTTCCTATGGCAGTCAGGCCCGGGCATGAGGGTGCTGCCCGCTGCCCCGCTGCCCCCACCCTGCACGGCCTGCCACCCTCAAGCGGGGACCTCGGCGGCTCTGGGCCAAGCTGACACCCGTCCCTTGAAAATCTGTCCGTCCGCTGCCTCTCGTGACTGGACCTCAGGACGTCCTGTCCGCCCGGCCTCCCTCCCTGCCCCACCACAGGCACAGCTGACCCGTCTCTGACTTGGGGTCCTTGGCAATGGCCCCCAGCCTGTTGACCACGTTGATGACAAAGTTCTTCTCCAGGGTGAAGTTGGTGTAGCCAATGCTCTCAGAGCTGTCAATGACGAACACCACGTCCAGGGCCCCACACCGCTTCTCACAGTCTGCGGGGAGGGCGGGGGGCTGTGCTCGCTGCTCTCAGGCCTCGGGAGACACGCCCGAAGCCCACAGCCAGGTGCACGAGGCAGAGGGCGTGAGCCAGGCAGATGACCCCGACCCCTGGTTGAGAGCGTTCCAAAGACACAAGTGTCCCAGCTGCTCCGCCATGTGGGGGCCAAAACTCACCACAACACCCGCACGTCTCCCTCACGTAGGTCATGACGTCACACTCCTGCAACACAGGGGGGTCAGTCCTGGCCCAAGAAAGCGAGCTCCGCGGAGGGGCCGAGAAGGGGCTCCTGCTGACCTCAGCCCCTGACCTCACCCCTGTTGCCCATGCTTTCCCGTTTTAGGAGGGACGGGGACGGGGATTCCATCCCTGCCTGACACTTACCGTGAGGCCGGGGTCTCCAGGGGGGCCGGGCTCTCCCTGGAGGAGGAAGGGTGACGGTGAGAAGTGGCCCATGTCTGCGCTGAGACTGGGCAGCCCCCGCCCCCTGTGCACTGGCCCTATGGTTCCTCCACCAGCATGACCCCGAGGTTAGGGGGTGGCCCAGGGCTGTGACCTGAGCGCTAGAGGCACCAGCAGCTGACCTACCTCGGGTCCTGGGGATCCTCTTGGCCCCCGTGGGCCGGGCTCGCCAGGGGGACCGGGATCTGCCTGAGGAGTGAGAGAGGCAGGTGGGTGACAGCCTCAAACCTGGGTGCCACCCTCCCAGCCCCCACGGCCCCCATGCGCCCTCGGCCCTGGGTACTCACGGGCTCGCCCTTCTCTCCTTTCCTCCCGGGCTCTCCTTTGGCACCAAAGTCACCTCTGCCCCCCTGAGACACAGGACACCCGTCAGCCCGGGGTGGGGGGCTCGGCACGGCCCCCCACCCCCAGCCGTGACCTCCAGGGAGTCTGCCAGGGGTACGGGCTGGCTTTTGTCAGAAGATCCTGTGCCTGGCGGTTGCCCGGGTTACGAGGCAGCGTGTCAGGAGAGGCGGGGTTTTGGGCTGGAGAGTGACCAGCACGTGGTGGCCACCAGCACTCAGAGCTCAGCAGGGGAAGCTCAGCAGGGGAAGCTCGCTGGGGGCCCAGTGTAGGGGAGGGGCGTGCAGGCCACCCCACGGTGGGCATGGAGGACTCTACACATACGTACCTCAGGGCCAGGTGGGCCAGGCTCGCCTTTGTCTCCCTGGGAAGCAAGCACAGGTCACCGTAACTCAGCACAGAACCCAAAGGGCTGTCCCTGCGGCGGGCAGCTGGCTCTCTTGGGGACCCAGAGATTTTTGGAAGCCCCCTCCTGCCCTCTTGGGGTGGTCTCAGTTATCACAATCTGTATGAAGCCGTGAGCGCATGGGTAAACCCCACACCACCTGCCCTGTGTCTGGGTCAATTCCCGGGGGTCTCTGCACCAACGAGTGACCCCAGGCCCACCCGCCCTAGCCTCGTCCCCCAGGAAAGAGGCCCTCCCAGGAACTAGTGGGAACCTTCAGGGCCTCCCAGGGCCCCCCAACCCCTGCCAGGACTTACAGGTGTTCCTCGGGGTCCTGGGTAGCTGAATCCAGGCCGGCCGGGGTCTCCCTGCAGGATGGGGAGGCTGGTAAGGGAGGGTCCAGTGGGAAAGGAAGAGGCTAGGCTGGCATGGGCTGAGGATGAGGACGGTCAGGTCTGGGCTGTTGGTCTGGGGGGCTGTGTGCGCAGGGCCCAGCCTTGGGACATGCTACCCCCAAGGGAGAGAACTGGAGGGGCTGCCCGGCCCCCGCACGTCCCCCACACCAAGGGGGCTGGGCCGGGCACACTCCTGGCAGCCTTATTCTGGAGCTGAGAAGGGGCTCAGGCCCCCTGAGGCCGGCCTTGCCCAGCGGGGTAGGGGACATACCTTGGGACCGGGCTGTCCTGACTCTCCACGGGGACCAGCATCACCGGGGTCTCCCCGAGATCCCTGAGGGCAGAGAGAACACGGAGTCAGCACAGATAAGGACTGACCACGTCCAGCAACACGACCCTTCTCTCTGCTGCCTTGTGGGGACTGGGAAGCCGGGGTTCATTCCTTCCAGGTGCCCCAGCCTGGCTCCCAGACCCCCCAGCCTGGCTCCCAGGCCCCACACCAGCCTCCCTCTCACTGCCACCTGCCCCACACCAGCTGGACCCCTCAGGGCAGGAGGACCGTATGAGGTACATGGGGTGCCCTCCCCCCCACCTCGTGCTGCTGCCTGAGTATGTCATGGGGACCATGTCCTGAGGACAGGAGACCCAGAGCCACAGGGCCCTCCCAGGTGTCCTGCTACTGACCTCCTTCCCGGGTTCTCCGAGAGCCCCCTGAGGGCCTCTGGGTCCGGGCAAGCCTCGGTCTCCCTGGAAAGAAAGGACACCCTGCTGTCAATCACTGCAGATTAGGTGGGAATGGGGGGGTGTCCCTGCAGGGCAGGGGAGGGGCAGGGTCCCAGGCACCCTCCTCCAGCCAGGAGTTGGGTGCCTGCCCCAGGAGGATGAGGGCCTCACTTACCTTGGCTCCTTTGTTGCCAACCTCTCCAGCCAGACCCCGGGGACCCTCAGGGCCAGGGTCTCCCTGTGAGCAGAGAGGTTGAGTCAGTCTCAGGAGGTGGAGGCAGGGGAGGGGAGGGGATCATTTAACTCCCTGGAAAGGGTGGCACTGGATCTCAGCCCTGCGCATTCAGTCTCATGCACCAGGAAAGGGACTGCCATTTCCCAGAGGGGAAGCCCCTCCTTCAAGCCCTTGACCCACATCTTGTGGGGAACTGTTGGCCCTCAGATTTGCCACAAAGACATCCTGAGCCAGCTACAGCTATGTGTGTGTCTGCAGTGGGAGGCTGCTGGGTGGAGTAGTGCACAGCCTGATCAGCTGTGCATGGCACTCATGAGGCCAGACTTACTCTGCCCATGCCCCTCAGCAGGGAGTCTGTCTGCCTCCTGCTTTCTGAGAACCTGCAGGGGGTGCCTCTGCCCCTGGCAACGGCCAGGTACCAGGGGTCACTTTTTAAATTTTTTAAAAAAGATATTTATTTATTGGGGAGAAAGCAAGAGCAAGAGAGAGCATGAGCAGGAGGTGGGACAGAGGGAGAAGCAGACTTCCCACTCCCACTGAGCAGGGAGCCTGATGTGGGGCTCGATCCCAGGACCCCGGGATCATGACCTGGGCAGAAGGCAGATGCTTCACCGACTGGCTCACCCAGGCACCCCCTGGGGGTCACTTTGGTTTTTGGGAGTGGACGTGGTGGGGGGATTGTTGGTTGTCCCTTGTCCCAGGGCCCTGTCAACACCATGGTGAGACCCTGGTGTGGAAGCAGACACAGCCAACAGCTCCCCCCTCAGACACTCACCTTCTCACCCTTGGGGCCGTTGCTGCCCGGGCTGCCCTTGGCTCCTGGGTCCCCCCTGCGCCCCTGCAGAGAACAGGTATGTGGGGGGGGCTTGATGGTGGGGCCACGTGGGGACCCCATGCTCTGCTCTCTTCACTCGGACATGGGCTTTGAGAGAGGGGCCTGGTCCTCGGTCGGTAAGTTCAGTTGCAGCCAAGGATTTAGGAAGAGAGGGGCTCCTGTCAGCGTGTAGGACCGGGTCAAGTAGGGGTTTTTAGCTGATGTGACTGGGGCCCAGCTTGGACCAGCTATCAGCTGGCGGACAAGTGGTCACTCTGTCCACTTTGGGCCACGCCAGGCCTTGGGGTGTTTCCCCTGTGAGGGTCAGCCCTGCCGTGAGACGCAGGGGACAGGTTGCTCTGTGGGACCCGCGGAGTGTGCGTTCAGCCTTCGGGGTGTCCTGCTGGGAGGGCCGCGTGGGGACCAAGGCCAGTTCCCGCAGGGGTGCAGCCGAGCCCACCCCCGGCCAGCAGGGGTTCTGCCCTGCCCCGGATGCTGTTCCCTGGTGGCACCAGAGCAGGGTGTGTGCGGAAGGGGTGAGGCAGGCCGGCCCGGCCTGGGGGCGGGGGCAGCCCACCCGGGTCAGCTGCCCCTGAGCTCTGGGCTCCAGGAGCCGGTGGGGGCAGAGCATGAACTCACAGGCTCGCCTTTGGGTCCTCGGGGCCCAGGTCCACCCTTGGCTCCTTTCACACCGGGACTTCCCGGGGATCCGTTGTTGCCTTGGTACCCCTGCGGAGTGGAGCCACGTCAGCCACACAGGGAAGGGCCCTGAGGACTGCCCTCCCCGCCAGCCCGGCCGCCACAGGGCGGGCCCAGGTCTGCCTTAAGGTGTGGGGGGTGCCCCGGTCGCTCAGCAGCAGAGGCGGAGGGGCTGGCAGCGGGCTCAGAGCCCAGGGCTGGCCAGGATGCCATGGTCCTTACTGCCCCCCATCGGTGCCAGCGGGCAGGGCTGCTGTGTGGCTGGGGGGGAGCAGGGACCCGCCAGGGGCACTTGCCTTGCTTCCTTTGGCCCCGTTCTCTCCTGGGGGTCCTCTGCGTCCTGGGCGGCCAGCATCTCCCTGGAAAGGTTTGGAGAAATCAGCCTCACGTCCCTCAGGCGTTGGCGCCAGGCAGGAGCCTGCTCGGACGGGCCGGCCCGTGCGGCTGCAAAGGTGGGTTCATCAGATGCGGGCCAGGTCCGAGGGGGCCGCCTGCTTGGGAAGGGCTGTGCTTCCTGCTGGTCCAGAGACCTGGGCAGCCAGGAGGTGGGTGCAGAGCAGTGGGCACCCGAGAGCTTGGCCAAGGGGGCCTTGCGAGGCCTGGGAGAAGGTGGTTTGGTTGCTGGGGCCACTCGGGCACCGAGGAGCTGCCTGAGCCGGACATGCAGTCCTGAGCTAGCCACAGACTGGCATTGTCGGGCGCCCTGAGTGTGAGCACCCCACAGCCCCGGGCACGAGCGCCACGACCCCTCAGGCAGCACACGCCTAGGCCTCCCACTCCCGAGCGCCAGTTTGCAGGGACAGGCCCTCTCTGCCAGGCTTCTTGGCCGGGCTGCCCCCCTCCCCAGCCCCCCAGAGGCCTGGCGCGGAGGGCAGACAGAGCACCACCCCAGTTGACCCTTGGAGGCCTGTCACCTTGGCCAGGCAGCCTACCTTGACGCCCTGGTCGCCCTGCTCCCCGGGGCTGCCGGCTTCCCCTGCGTATCCATCGGGGCCCTGCAAGACAGGGGGACAGGGCTGTCCTGGGCTCCTGCCCAGAGCTGTGCTGGGGTTTCCCCAGGAGCCCGGATGAACAGAAGGCTCGTCTGGACTGAGGCTCCGCCTGGGTCTGGACTTCCAGAACCCACCATCAGGACCCCCAGGAGCACTGCCCACCATCTCCCCCAGAAGCCCCCAAGAGTATTTCCTCATCGTGAGACCACAACTCTGGCTGAACCCTGGGTGGGGGGGTCAGCGACGGGCAGGAGAGAGGCTGAAGAAGGGTCCATGCGAAGTGACTCCCAGCGCTTCGTGCTGCAGCTCGAGGGGCTGGCCACCACCCCGCCCCACCCCCGCCCACCNTTCCTCATCGTGAGACCACAACTCTGGCTGAACCCTGGGTGGGGGGGTCAGCGACGGGCAGGAGAGAGGCTGAAGAAGGGTCCATGCGAAGTGACTCCCAGCGCTCGTGCTGCAGCTCGAGGGGCTGGCCACCACCCTTAAACCTGGGCAGGAACACGAGCTGGCCTTACCCGACTCCCAGGGTCTCCCTTGCAGCCAGGAGGCCCGATGCGCCCCAGCTTGCCCTGGAGGAGAAGAGGGGGGCAGAGGGTGGGTCAGGGTCGTGTGCCAGTGATGGCGAATGTGCCTGGTGGCGAGTGTGCCAGTGATGGCGAGTGTGCCCGTGGTGGCGAGTGTGCCAGTGGTGGCGAGTGTGCCAGTGATGGTGGCGAGTGTGCCAGTGGTGGCGAGTGTGCCAGTGATGATGGCGAGTGTGCCAGTGGTGGCGAGTGTGCCAGTGGTGGCGAGTGTGCCAGTGATGATGGCGAGTGTGCCAGTGGTGGCGAGTGTGCCAGTGGTGGTGAGTGTGCCAGTGATGATGGCGAGTGTGCCAGTGGTGGCGAGTGTGCCAGTGATGATGGCGAGTGTGCCAGTGGTGGCGAGTGTGCCAGTGATGATGGCGAGTGTGCCAGTGGTGGCGAGTGTGCCAGTGGTGGCGAGTGTGCCCGTGGTGGCGAGTGTGCCCGTGGTGGCGAGTGTGCCCGTGGTGGCGAGTGTGCCCGTGGTGGCGAGTGTGCCCGTGGTGGCGAGTGTGCCCGTGGTGGCGAGTGTGCCCGTGGTGGCGAGTGTGCCCGTGGTGGCGAGTGTGCCCGTGGTGGCGAGTGTGCCCGTGGTGGCGAGTGTGCCCGTGGTGGCGAGTGTGCCCGTGGTGGCGAGTGTGCCCGTGGTGGCGAGTGTGCCCGTGGTGGCGAGTGTGCCCGTGGTGGCGAGTGTGCCCGTGGTGGCGAGTGTGCCCGTGGTGGCGAGTGTGCCCGTGGTGGCGAGTGTGCCCGTGGTGGCGAGTGTGCCCGTGGTGGCGAGTGTGCCCGTGGTGGCGAGTGTGCCCGTGGTGGCGAGTGTGCCCGTGGTGGCGAGTGTGCCCGTGGTGGCGAGTGTGCCCGTGGTGGCGAGTGTGCCCGTGGTGGCGAGTGTGCCCGTGGTGGCGAGTGTGCCCGGTGGCGAGTGTGCCAGTGGTGGCGAGTGTGCCCGTGGTGGCGGGTGTGCCCGTGGTGGCGAGTGTGCCCGTGGTGGCGAGTGTGCCCGTGGTGGCGGGTGTGCCCGTGGTGGCGAGTGTGCCCGTGGTGGCGAGTGTGCGGGGGCAGCCCCCTCCGCTTCACACCCAACGGGCACACAGCTGTGCGTTTCAGCGGCGGGACAGTATGGTGGCCTCTCTGTGGGTGGCAGTGAGTCCCTGGGATGTGGCTGGAGCACGTGTGTGGCCTGCCAGTCAGGCCAGACCTGGGCTTCTGGAGCACAGGCTGCGGAACCCCTGTGAGCTGGTCCTCAGAAGCAAACGTCCACTCGGGCTCTTGTGATGGTCTTATTTGTCCTGTGTCTCTGGCTAGGTGCCAAGGGGGGTTGTCCAGCCACAGGCTGTGGGCAGTGGCCAGGGGGGCCCAGAGGCCCCAGGTAAGGACCCACGAGTCTCAGGGAGGCTCTGCTCACTCCTACGTCAGAAATGCTGACGTGCACCCAGCCTGGGTGGGAGCCCGAGATGCACTCTACCTTCTGTCCATCGGTCCCGTTCTTGCCGGCCAGGCCAGGGGCCCCCTGGAGGGAGAGGTGTCATCGTCAACCCTTAAACAGCAGGAAAGTGGGGTGCCCCACCCGCTGACCCACACGGCCTGCTTACCTTCCGCCCGTCTGCTCCAAATTCACCCTGTGCGGGACGAAAGAGAGGCCGGTTAGCTCGGTGTCCCATAGACACCACAGCCTCAGGGGTCCAGGTCTGCCTCGGGCCAAGCAAGAGGCCAGAAGGACCCCAGAGAGGCCCCCCGCCCCGCATGACGCCAGATGCTGTGCCCTGACCAGGGCCATGGACTCGCTGACGGACGCTGCTGGCGGCTGGAGCCGAGCTGGAGCAGTGGCCGCGTCAGAGTCTCACCTTCTCTCCTTTGAAACCAGGAACACCCTAAGGTTGGAAGGAAGAAGAGCGGCGTTACTGTGATGCCCACCGGCTCGGGGGGAGAGCAGGGCTGTGGCCAGCCTCCGGGGAGAGGCATGACCAGGACTCGGCGGGGGGCTCGGTTCAGGGACAACGTTCAAGATATTGAGGCTCTTGGCGTCTCACGTTGGGCGGGCCGGAGACATCCTGACCCTGTGGCCAGCCCCACTTGGCCCAGGCAGCCCTTGGCTTTGCCCCCCGCCCCCCAGCCACAGGGGCGGGGCTGGCAGCGACTTGCCTTGGGTCCTGGGAATCCAATGGGGCCTTCGATGCCTGGGTCTCCCTGTGGAGGAAGAACGAAGAGTCGTGGCTGAACCCCAGTCCTGGGGAATGGGGGCCAACGGGGCAGGGGTGCAGAGGACACTCACCTGTCGTCCCTTCTGCCCAGGCTCTCCTGGCTCGCCCATGTTGCCCTTGGCGCCCTAAACGCAGATCATGGAGAAAGGGGTAAACTAAGGCAGGAAGCCGGCAGGCGGGCAGAGGCTTCTGAACTGACATGTCCTGTTTTGGGGTCTAGTCGGTGTCCCCTCAGACACCACCGTGGGCGTCCTTCCCCCCACGGGAGGGCCACGGTGGGGAGGCTGCATCCGCGGGCACCTCCATGCCTGGGCTGTGGCAGGTGGCAGTGCCACCGAGGACGGGGGGCGCGGGGGCATCTGGCTGGCGACCTGGCGGACGGCGTCTACACTCCTCCTGGTCTACACGGCTCCTCCCAGATTGAGAAAGAGGGAAACTGGAAGCCGTGTAGGGATAACCTCCAGACGGGCTCATCTCCCCAGAGGTTCCTTCCCCCCTCCGCCCTCAGGCCCGGCCTCTGGCGAGAGCTACGGTCTGTCTGATGGGCTGCTGGTGGGTTTGGAAGAAGGGGGGTGCTCCGCGTGGGTCAGCCGCCACATAACCAGGGGAGCCTGTTTCAGGTGTCCTGCCCGAGCCTCCCTCCTTTGCCAGAGCACTGCGGCGGCACAGCTAATAATACAAAAGCATTCCCGCTTTCCTCAAAATAGAGGATAAAAACTGAATTCTAGTTCTTCCGGTCGGAAGGGCTGAGGCCGTTCCAGGTGCCCAGGGCCCCACGTCTGCAGCTGAGAGAGGGCGGGGGCTTCCTGGCAGCTCGGAGCCCGAGGGCAGTCTGGGCGGCTTACCTTCTGTCCGCGGTAGCCCTTGGGGCCGGGGGGCCCGGGGATCTCCAGACAGCTCACCTTGTAGCACTGAAACAAGAAGGAGGGGCTGCGGAGGAAGGCCGGGCGCAGAGCCCCGGCGGGGGGCGGGGAGGCGGCTGGCGGGGGGCCCGCCAGAGCACGGGGCTGACGGGGGAGCGGACTCGGGACGTGCCCAGGAGGCCCCGAACCCACGGGCACTCTGGCCAAGTCTGGGAGAACCAAGGTTATGCGATGGCCGCCTGCAGGAAGGACGAAAGAGCCCTCGCCAGGCCCTGCTTGTGCTCGGGTGTGCCAGGCCTGCGAGCAGCTGTGCCAGGAAAGGGCGCCTTGTAGGAGCCTCGCTGAGGGGGAAGAGCTGGTGCTGGGGATGCACGGGGATGGGGGAATGCCAGGGGCCACACAGGTCACCTGCCCTGTGCTCTTGGCCTGGAGCTCGGAGGGCGACCCTGAGCTCGACCCTCGCCACATGGTGTGTGCTTGGTGAGTGACCCTAACGCCAACCCCTGGGTTTAAGCAGCCTGGTTTTGGCCAGGAGCCCTTCATCCGAACTTAGGAGTCCTAGACCCCCCGGGAGCAGCAGGGGCGGCTGCAGTGATAATCCCTGTTGGGTCAGCGCCTCAGAGGCCCAGCGGGCAGCACCCGGTCAGGGTGGCAGGACCGGAAAACGCCGCTCACCTCTCCATAGGCTTCATGTTTCTGCAGAAAAGACAAAGAAATGCTACTTAGCCGGAGCCGGAGATTTGGGTGGGAATGCCCGGGCTTACTCTCAGAGGGGTAAACTGAGGCCCAGAGCAGGGTGCTGTCCACTGGGGCCAGTGGGGGAGCGGGCCCCAGGGCTCTGGCTTCCACCCTCCACTCCTGGTGCCCAGCGGGCGGGCGTGGTCCTGGGAGCGGCTCACCATGACCTTGATGATGCGGTTGATGGTGTCCTGGTCGATCTCCAGGTCGGGACGCACGGTGGCATAATTGTTACGGTAGAGCTCAAGGGGCATGCTGGCCATGTCCCGCAGACCCTGTTCGTTCGGGACCTGGTCCGGGGCCACGGTGAAGATCCGGATGCCCTCCTCTCGGGCCCGCTCAGCCTGCAGCTTGATGCCCCCGCACGGGCTGCCGGTGACGTAGCCGTCGGTGATAACCACCGCAAAGTGTACCCCACCCTTGCTCTTGAGCTGGCGGATCTCCTGGGTCATGTTGGCCAGCGCGCAGTCGGTGAAGGTGCCTTTCCGGATGGACACGATGCTCTCCAGGCTCTTGGTGAAGGAGGCCCGGTCGCTGTCCGGCGGGCTGAACACCCTCACCACGTCGGAGAAGTGCAGACCGCCGTAGCGCCAGCTCAGGGCCACCTGCTCCAGGTAGG
Source organism: Ailuropoda melanoleuca (assembly GCF_002007445.2). Classification (NCBI taxonomy): domain Eukaryota; kingdom Metazoa; phylum Chordata; class Mammalia; order Carnivora; family Ursidae; genus Ailuropoda; species Ailuropoda melanoleuca. The sequence goes on from NC_048218.1 coordinate 528,734, forward strand.
TCTCGTCCTGCAGCTGGCTGATGAACTGACGCACGAACTGCTTCATGTGGTAGAGCAGGCTGTCGATGGGGGACTGCATGGTGACGCTCTCCGAGGTGTCCAGCACAAAGTACACGTTGATGGGGCAGTCAGCCTTCTCTGGGGGGCACGGGACGTATCACTGGCCTGCCTGGGCGGAGGGCCTGCGGCGCCAGCCGTCGCCAGGCCTCGTGCCCGTGGGCGATTCTGGGCTCCGCCCCCGCAGTGGCCCTGCCGCACCCCTTTCCTGCCCACACCGGGCCCCGGCCCCACGGCTGATACCTGGGCAGCTGTTTCTCTCGGAGTTGCCGGGGGCAATGACCTCCTGCTGCTGGGCATGGACGGCCCCCAGGAGCCCCCAGAGCAGGAGGGCGGGGCAGGGGCTTCGGAACATCTTAGCAGCACCCACGCGCCCCGATGTCCTGCAACAGGGAGAAGCAGCCCCTGTAGTCAGCGCCCAGTGCCCCTCCGGGACCCCAGAGCCCCCTACCCAGATGGTGGGGCAGCCAGCACGTGGGCTCAGGGAGACGCCCTCTTCCCTCATCACTCAGGGGATGCAGAGAGGGCAAGCTCTGGGTGGGTTTCAGACGCTCGTGGCCCGTCTCCTCCCTGTGGGGGCTGGGTGTGCTAAGCAGACAGGTGCATTCTCTGAAACTGAAATGCCGGTGGTGGGCGTTGGTGACAGCAGCGCACTGTGTGGGGGCTCCGCTGGCGGTGACTGGGAGGTATCAGGGGAGAGGAGGATGGCCCAGGCTGGGGCAGGGTGGGCCTTGGCACTTGACGCCAGCCATCCACATGACCCCATGCTGACAGACGGGGGAAGGCTCTGGGGATGGAGTGTGGGGGTTGGGATGCAGACAGGCCTGGGGGACTGGTAGGCAGCGAGTGCCAGCGTTCTGCTCTGTTGGGGGGACAGCTGCCACGGATGGGGGGGTCCTTCCCCAGACTGGGTCTCCGTGGGAATGGAGGGTTCCCCGCTGCTTGCTGCCCACCTGGCAACCAGACAGGGGGAGAGCACATGCGGCATGGGAGGGGGGCTGGGCGGGCTCTGGGGACCAGGAGGGAGAGGAAGGGGCTCGTCCTGGTGGGACTCTTGGTTCACACAAACACCTGGCTGCCTCCTGGGGTCCCCAGAGCAGAGGTGCAGACCCAGTGGGAAAAGGGACTCTTGGCCTACAAGGGGGGCATGCAGGTAGCCTGGGCCCTCAGGGGACTGGGGGTGGAGGTGGTGCCTGGAGAGCTTTGGGGGAAAGCAGAGGCATGGGGGCACTTTGATGCCATTTTCCTGGAGCATTTTTGAGAGGAGGTGGATGGATTTTGGGGGGCAGATTTAAGGTTCAATATCACTTGAGTTTAAGGAGAGAGAAGCTGGTCCTGGCATCATTAGGGGTGAACAGGGCATGGCTCTGCCTCTCCAGGATAGGTCATGGTCAGGTCAAGAGGCCATGGCTCTGCAGGTAGAGCCTGTGACCCAGTAAGGGGTGACAGTTGCCCAGACGAAAGCAAGCCCAGTGGGTGTGCCAGCGAATCCAGGCGGGCTTCCTGCATGAGGTGATGGAAGTGCCCAGGGTGGGCTGGGTAGGGGCTGAGAAGATGGCATGAGGGGCAAGCCAGGGACCCCGAAGAACCTGGAAGCCAAGAGGAAGTCAGGTGGCAACAGTCAGAGCAAAGAGGTCCAGAGCCATCAGCCACACGTGACAGCCAACTTGGGGACTGCGGGAGCTTGGCGGGGCAGGCTGGAGGGCCGGTTAGGGCTGAGCCCCGGGATGTGGGTGCAGCTTTGTCCTCCACTGCCCCTCACCCTGCTGCCCCCAGTGGGCGAGCAGTGAGTCCCATCCTGTTCCGTCTGCTGTGGGAGGGAGGGGGTTGCCGAAGGGCCAGGGACTCTGATACCCACCTTGGCACCACTCCCCGTGCGTGTGCACACACCCCACACCTCACACATATCACACACACAATCACACACACAATCAATTCAAACAGCCCCCAAACTAAAGTGTACTGGTGGAAACTGCCACTCTCCAAGGAAATGAAGAATTCTAAAAATAATCTGCACAGGAGAAAAACACAACAGCGGCAACAAAATATATTAAGAAAACCACCTAAAGGGAAGACTCATTTTGGTGCTGTGGTGGGCAACCTCCGAGGTGGGCCCAACGCTTCCTGCTTCCTGGGGCCACCTCTCACGAAATCGTCACACACTCAGCTGTCACTGGCCTGTCTGACCAACAGATCAGCATGCAGATGATGCTGTGTGACTCCCAAGACAAGCTCACAAAAGACATCGTGGCTGCTGCCCGGCCCTCTCTTGGGGTCCTCACTGGGAGGAAGCCGACTGCCGTCACGTGAAGGCGCTCACGCAGCCTTTGCAGAAGCCCAAGAGTGAGGGACCGAGGCCTCCAGCCAACACCCGGGTGAGCGAGCCCTGGCAGAACACATCCTCAGCCCAGTCGAGACATCGGGTGAGCAGAGCCCTGGCCAGTCCCCCCACTGTCACTGCACCTCATCAGGGACCTGAGCTACAGCCATGCAGCCAAGCCATTCCTGACTGGAGTCAATTATGAGTAAGTGCTTATTGTTTTAAATTGCTAAGTTCTGAGGCAACTTCTCCATAGCAGTAGATAGCTAATTCAGGCATTAAACTTTTTCTCCACGATACCATATACAGAAAAACAATGAGACAGTAACTGGAGACTTTTGAGGGGCAAATAAAACAAAGGGAAACAAAGAGCCAGAAAGCACATCAATATCACGTGGATTGTACATGACGATGTATGTGAGCGCCTTAAATTCTTCCGTTGGAGACAAATGTTCCCCACGCCCCGGCGCTTACAGCAGCGTTATCACAGTAGCCAAGCTGTGGAGACAGCCCAAGCGTCTGTCGATAGAGGAATGAATAAAGAAGATGTGGTGTATACAACGGACTATCACTCAACCATAAAAAGAATGAAATCTTGCCATTTGCAACGACATGGATGGAGCTACAGAGTATTTTGCTAAGGGAAATAAGTCAGTCAGAGAAAGACAAATACCATATGATCTCACTCAAATGTGAAATTTAAGAAACAAAACAAACAAAGGGAAAGAAAGAGACAAACCAAAGAACAGACTCTCAATATAGAGAAGACACTGATGGTTACCAAAGGGGAGTTGTGGGGGGAGAAGGGTAAAGTAGGGGATGGGGGGGCGCCTGGGTGGCGCAGGGGTTAAGCGTCCGCCTTCGGCTCAGGGCGTGATCCCGGCGTTATGGGATCGAGCCCCACATCAGGCTCCTCTGCTATGAGCCTGCTTTCTTCCTCTCCCACTCCCCCTGCTTGTGTTCCCTCTCTCGCTGGCTGTCTCTATCTCTGTCGAATAAATAAATAAATAATCTCTAAAAAAAAAAAAAGTAGGGGATGGGGAGTCAGGAGGGCACTTGTCCTGATGAGCACCAGCTGAATCACTGTATTGCACACCTTAAACTAATATAACATTGTACAGTAACACACTGGGAGTAAAATAAAAAAAATAGGTAAAGAAGATGGGTGTATATATATATATATGTATGTGTGTGTATACACAACATACACACATACACACAATGGTTTATTACTCAGTCATAAAAAAGAATGAGATCTTGCCATTTACAACAACACAGACCTAGAGAATATTATGCAAAAGACATAAGTCAGACAAAGACAAATACCATATGATTTCACTTGTGTGTGGAATCTAAAAAACAAAACAAACGAACAAATAAACACAAACAAAAACAGACTCATAAATACAGAGAACGAACTGGTGGGGGGATGGGTGAAGTAGATAAAGGGATGAAGAGGTACAAATTCCCGGTGATAACGGGTCATGGGGACGAACAGTGCAGCATGGGGAACACAGTTAATAATATTGTATGAGGGTTGTGTGGGGACACGTGGTGATGACACTTCTGGTGGTGAGCATAGCTGAATGTACAGAACTCTCGGATCACTATCTGTACACCTGAAATTAATATACGTCAACTAATCTGCAATAAAAAAGAAAGAAAAGAAAAAAAGATAAATATTCCTAACTTAGATCAAAAAATGAAACCCATCTGGATGAGGTAGGTTTGTGAGAGTGACCCTGGAGGCTGTCCCAGACAGAGAGGACAGCGTGGGGGCCCGTCGAAGGTGAGACAGAAGGGCGAGGGACAGTGCCAAGGACAAGATTAAGGCTGCAGTCTAGTTAGGAGTCTGTTGGTAGCAGATTTCATAACAAAATTATGTAAAGCAAAAGTGGTGAAAAATTGAAGAAAAAACTGATAAACCGCAATCATAATAGAAGGCTTTCAACTCACAATTGAAAGTCCTTGATAGATCACATAAACAATGAAAACGAGAATGTGAATGTCCTGTTTTATAGAACTTTGACAGTAATGACTAGGGAACACACACACACCTGCCTCGCTATCATCTATGTCTATCTTTGAAATCTACAAGTAAGGAATGCATGTTCTTTTAAAAATTTTACAAAACTCAATTCTAGAGTAGCCACAAAAGCAGCTTTAATTAATTTTAAAAAATCAGAAATTATATATGAAATCTTCTGAACCACAATACAAAAGCAGTCACTAGTAAGACAGAAAAAAAAATCAAAACACCTGGAAATTTAAAAAACTCTCTCTTGCTAAAACTACATAGGAATTAGTGACAATGACAATGTTTTACATATAAACAAATATGGGAAGGGCAAAGCTGTAATTAGAGGACAATATATAGCCTTAGATGCTTTATGTTGTAAGACAGGAAATCAGTGTAACAAATTAGGCACACAGTTGAAGAAGCTAGGGACAAAAGTAAATTAACAACACGAATCTCAGGAAAACAAGGGAAAGAAAATAATAAGGAACAAACCAACCGATTAAAAAAACCCAACAGTAGAATTATATATATATATATATAAATTTAGAACTGGCTCTTTGAAGAAGCCAATAAAGTAGAAAATTTAATCAAAAATGAAAATGATGAAGCACAATACAGTGATAGTTTGGAATGAATAAAATTTTGGAATGAATTTTGGAATGAATAAAATAATATGATAGGTGAGGAAGGCTTTTAAGAGCATACCAAGTGCAGCTCTAAGCTAATGAACACGAAAGACCAGGTTCTGGGAAAGTCTTGTATGGAAGTGAGGACCTGACTGGACTCTGCCCGGAAGGACTGGAAACGCTGGCAGGGAACACACCCCAAGGCTCTGCCCACATGGATTTGGGAGAGTTCTTTTGCATCTTCAAGGACAAATACTTCTCTACTATTTAGCCTGTTTCAAAACATGAAAAGATAAGCTTTTCAATTCATTCTGAAACTTTTAAAAACCCAAGACCAAAACTTGATAAAAGAAATCCCTAAAAGAAACTTTGTGGACAAATCCCACTTTGGAATATAGTTGCAAAGCTCCCGACAGACGTTAGAAGATAAAATCCAGTAGCATACCAAGGACAACTGGACCAGAACTGGATGAAGTCAGTTTAGAAATACAACGGTGATGCAACACTACGAAGTCCACGAACGTAAGGCACATCAGTATAAAAAGAAAACCATGTAACTGCTTTAATGGTGCCTGAAACATCCCTTACTGATTAGGAAAAAAAAAAAAGAAAAGAAAGGCAGAACCTCATAAGAAATTTAAGACTTGGATTAACATTATAGAGCATATAAATTTCAAATCCACAACCAAGGTCATATTTTATATAAAAACTGAAATAGGGGTTCTTCCTTCAAGAATCTGGACTAATCCACTTGACACAAATGCACACATACCCATATACTGAAATCACACCCTTCCTGAACTCAGAGTCCACTGTGGACCTGACCATGCATTAAAAACTCCTGCACTCAAAAAATGTCCCTGAGAGCACAAGAAATAGATGCATACATATGATAAAGAGTGCTGCTCTCAGAACTCGATTATTCAGAGTTGTGTTGGAAGCCGATACAACAGGACTGTAAAGAAAAACAAAGTACAAATCTTGGAAAGAGAAGATATGGAAACTGTCCTCACTAAAGATGGGAATTGGAAAACCCAATTAAATCAACTATACAAAGTTTAGGGGAAGGAGTGGAACTCAGTGAGACTATTATAAGAAAAATATATACAAAAAGCTATAGATTTTCTTCTATCAGCAACAACCAATTAGGGAATTTAATGGAAAAATACTATTTACCCTAGCAACAAAAATGACATAAAGTTAAGGAGTAAACTTAAGAATCTGAGAAAGTGCAGGACTTATTAAAAAATCTCAAAAATTTTCTAAGGAACACTTTGGAGAGATGAACCTTGTTTCTGGATGGGAAACGCAACACTTAAGAATATCAGGTATTTCTGGGGCGCCTGGGTGGCACAGCGGTTAAGCGTCTGCCTTCGGCTCAGGGCGTGATCCCGGCGGTATGGGATCGAGCCCCACATCGGGCTCTTCCGCTATGAGCCTGCTTCTTCCTCTCCCACTCCCCCTGCTTGTGTTCCCTCTCTCGCTGGCTGTCTCTATCTCTGTCAAATAAATAAATAAAATCTTAAAAAAAAAAAAAAGAATATCAGGTATTTCTAATGGACTCTATAATTGAATGTAATTTTGATTAGAATCTCCAAGAAATATTTTTGCCCTTTTGCTTGTACATGTGGACAGAATGAATCTAAGGAAGAACAAGAAAGAGTAGAGATAAAGGGTGCGGAGGGAACTTGTGCTATCAAGGGCCAATGAGATGATAAAATCAGAGTGATAGTGCATCTGTGGTTTTATGTGGAACAGCAACAGCCTGCAAGACAACCCAGAACTGAGGAGGTAAGACGGTGGCCCTTCAGTGCGGTGAAGGGGTTGGGGGATGGGGGCTTGCGATGTGGCTAGAGATGGGAGTCATCTCACCCACACCGAAGAAATTCCAGGAGAAGGGAGGGCAAAATATGGACCAAAAAGTCTTTGCAAAGGATGGATGAAATGACAAGGAAATGTCTTCTCTGGTTACTCTGCCCCAGACGCCAGCTGCGCCTCCTCCCGTCAGGCCCACACTGCCCTTGGGCATTGGTACGGTACAGTTCCCACCTCGCACAGGAGGACCCAGACCCAGCATAGGTAGCTTGCCCAGTGTACTCAGCTAACCGCCAGGCGTCACAGCTCAGGGTCCACACTCTTGGTGTTTTTTTTGTTTTGTTTTGTTTTTTTAAAGATTTTACTCATTTAGTTGAGAGAGCACACGAGCACAAGTGACTGGGGAGAGAGGGGCAGAGGGAGAGGGAGAAACAGACTCCTCATCGAGCAGGGAGCCCAATGTGGGGCTCTATCCCAGGACCCCTAGATCATGACCTAAGCCAAAGGCAGATGCCCAACTGACTGAGCCACCCGGGCAGCCTGGGGTCCACACTCTGGGCACCCACGGATGACACTTCTATTCAATAAAAATGACACGAACAGCCTGGGAACAGACCAAGAGCCAGACAACAGTCTTTCCAATATACATCAAGATTTCATATTTTTAAGGTTTAAAAATTTTGATGGCCTGCTATTAGGTGTGCGATGTTTATAACTGCTATAGCTTCCTGCTGTATCAAAATTTGTATTAATACATGTCTTTTGTCTCTTGTAACTGGTTTTGATTGTAAGTCCATTTCATTTGGTATTAGTATGGCCACCCTGCTCTCTTTTGGTTCCTACTTGTATGGAATAATGTTTTTAACCTATTTGTGTCTCTGGATGGAATGTGAGTCTATTGTAGACAGCTGACCCTCGAATAGTGTGAGGGTCGGGGTGCTGGCCCCCTCCCCACACAGTTGATAATCTGCATATAACTTTTGACTCCCTCAAAACGTTACTGCTAATAGCCTACTGTTGACCGAAGCCTGACTGATAAGAGAGCAGCTGAAGGACGCATATTGTGTGTGCGTATTATGGATTCTTACGGTAAAGTAAGCTAGAGAAAAAATGTTGGGAAATCATACAGAAGACAAAACACGCTACGGTAGGGTACCGTAACAATCTGCATCGAAGTGGACCTGATGGATTCAAATTCATGCTGCTCAAGGCTCAGCTGCTGTTGGATCGTGTTTTTTAATCATCTGTTTTGCCAGTCTCTGTCTTTTGATTGAAGAGTGTGATTTGTTTACAATTAAAGTAACTACCAATAAGGAGGGACTTCTGTCATTTGCTATTTGTTTTCCATATACTTTAGAGATTTTTCTCATTTTCTGCATTACTGTCTTTTTTTGCATTTAGTTGATTTTTCTAGTGAAACATTCACATCCCTTCCTCATTTCTTTTTGTGTATAATCTTTAAATATTTTCTTTGTGGTTACCATGGGGGGTTATATTAAACATCCTAAAGTTATGGTGCTCTAATCTGAATTTATACCAGTTGTCACAAAACTAATTTTTAAAAAAATATTTTATTTATCCATTTGAGAGACAGAGAGAGAGCACAAGCAGAGGGGAGAGGCAGAGGGAGAAACAGACCCCCCCGTTGAGCCGGGAGCCCAATGTGGGGCTTGATTCCAGGACCTGCTGATCACGAGCTGAGCTGAAGGCAGATGCTTAATCATCTGAGCCACCCAGGTGCCTCACAAAACTATATTTTTATACCTTGTGTGTTCAAAGCATAACCAAATATTATTTTTAATGCATTAGTTCCTTAAATTAGATAGGAAACAAAATGTGGAAATACATACCATTACCACAGTAAATTAGCTTTTATAATTGCTCATGTGTTGATCTTTACTGAGACCTTTACTTCTCCACGTGGCTTCAAGTTACTGTCTAGTGTCCTTTTATTTCACCCTGCAGGACCCCCTTCAGCATTTCTTGTAGGTCAGCTCTAGTAGTAACAAGCTCCCTCAGCTTCTGTTTATCTAGGAATGTTTTAATCTTACCGTCACTTTTAAAGGACTGTTTTGCTAGATACAGAATTTTTGGGTGACAGGTTTTTTTTCTTTTAGCATTTTGAATATTATCAGCCCACTGCTTCTGGTCTCCCAAGTTTCTGATGAGAAATCTACTAATAATCTTATTGAGGATCCCTTGAATATCATGAGTCACACCTCGTTTGCTGATTTCAAAATTTCTCTTTGTCTTGGCTTTCGGTCGTTTGATGACGACATGTCTCAATGTGAGTCCCTTTGAACTGATCCCCCTTGGAGTTCATTGAGCTTCTTGGGTTTTATGTTCATGTCTTCATCAAACTGAGAAGTTTTGAGCCTTTATTTGCTCAAATACTTTCTCTGTTGCCTCCTCGCCCTCTTCTCCTTCCGGGACTCCCATATCGTACATGCAGGTTCCTTAGGCTCTGTTCACTTTTCTTTAATCTTTTTTCTTTCTTTTCCTTAGACTCAATAATCTGTATTGTCTTATCTCCAACTTCACTGGTTGTTTCTTCTGTCTGCTCAAATCTGCCTTTGAATTCCTCTAATGAAATTTCCATTTTAGTTATTGTATTTTTCAGCTCCATTATTTCTTTTTGAATTCTACCACAGGTTTCTCTTTATTGATACTTCCATTTTATTCAGACATTGTTTCCTTGACTTCTTTAATGCTTTTCTTTAGTTTTTTGAGCATCTTTAAGACGGTTGTGTTCAGGTCTGTGGCTACTAGGCCCACCATCAGGTCTTCTTCAGGGATATTTTGTTGGTTTATGTTTTTTTTTCCCCTTTGAATGGGCCCTACTTTCCTGTTTCTTTGTGCTTTGTGATTCTTTTGTTGAAAACTGGACATTTGAATCTAATAACGTGGTATGTCTGGAAATCAGATTCTGCTTCTTCTCCAGGGCTTGCTGTTTGTTTATTTATTTACTTATTTTATTGTGGCAGGCTGTCTCTGTGCCAAGGATCAGCCTGAAGTCTAGGTATAAGGTGTTCCAGGTGTTTCCTGGGCACACATCTTCCCTGAACATGTGCAGCGTCTATCCAATTTCCCCTATATATGCAGTTGCATTAGAATGTCCTAGTCTTCAATGTCTGATTTTAGTATATGTGCTGCCGAAGCGAGCACTTAGTCTTCAATGTCTGGCTCCCCCCCCCAAAAGAAAGAGAAAAGTGAATAAGGGAAAAAAAAGTGCCAATACTTAAAATCCCCTGGAATAAATGCAGCCAGAGAAGGAAGGGAGGAGCTTGCAATAATGGGAGAAGGTGAAACAACAATGGCAGCTTCCATGGGTTTAAGGAGAAAATATCATAGAAAGTATCTTCTCTGATCACAATGGGATGATGTTAGAAGTCGGTAACAGAAGAAAAACTGGAAAATTCACAAAATCATGGAAGTTAAACAACTCACTTTTAAGCACCCAGTAGATCAAAGAATAAATCACAAGGGAAATTAGAAAATACTCAGAAATCAATAAAAATGAAAACAAAACATGAGAGAATGTATGGAACACAGTGAAAGCAGTGTTTAGGAGGAAATTTACATCTATACATGTTTTCATACAAAAACAAAAAAGAGCTCAGGGATACCTGGGTGGTTCAGTCAGTTAGGAGTCCGACTCTTAACTTCCACTCAGGTCATGATCTCATGGTTATGAGGTCGAGCCCTGAGTCAGGCTCTGCACTCAGTAGGGAGCCTGCTTGAGATTGTTTCCCTCTGCCCCTTCCCCTGCTCACGCGCAAGCACAGGGTGCACATTCTCTTTCTCTAACATAAATTTAAAAATCTTTTAAAAAATTAAAAAAAGAACCAAGAAAGAGCTCAAATCAACAACCTAACTGTACGGCTTAAGGAACTGGAAAAAGAAGAACAAACAAAACCCAAAGCTAGCAGAATGAAAGAAATAATAAAGATTAGAGCAGAGTTACATGAAATAGATGACAGAAAAACAACAGAGAACATCAGTGAAATGAAAAGTTGATTTTTCAAAAAGATCAACAACATTGACAAACCTTTAGTGAGATGAACTAAGAAAAAGAGAGAGAAGACTCAAATTATTAAAATCAGAAATTAACGTGGGGACATTACTACCAATTCCACAGAAATAGAAAGGATCATAAGAGGGAACTATGAACAACTGTACACTTACAAGCTGGATAATCTAGGTGAAATGGACAAATTCCTAGAAACACAAAACCTCTAAACCATGAAGAAATAGAAATTCTGAACAGATCTGTGCTGAGCAAGGACATTGAATCAGTAACAGAAAATCTCCTGACAAACAAACAAACAAACAAACAACCCTAAATCTGATGACTTCACTGGTGAATTCTACTAAACATTTAAAGAAGAACTAACATCAATACTTATCAAACTTTTCAAAGTTGAAGAGGAGGGAATATTCCTTACTCATTCTATGATGTCAGCATTACCCTAATGCCAAAGTGAGACAAAGACACTACAAGAAAAGGAACTACAGACTAATATTCCTATTGAATACTGACACAAAAATCTTCAGCAAAATATTAGCAAACAGAATTCAATAAGATAGTAAAAGGATTAAACACCATGAGCAAGTGGCATTTATTCCTGGAATGCAAGGATGATTCAACATATGAAAATCGATCAATGTAATATAACCCACATGATCTCAAAAAATATTTTGATAAAATTTACATAGTTTCATGATAAAAATACCTGAAAACTGGGAATAGAAAGAACCCACCTCAATATAATAAAAGTCATATATGAAAATGCCACAGCAAACATCATGCTCAATGGTGAGAGACTGAAAGCTTTTCCTCTAAGATCAGGAACAAAGCAAAGATGTCTACTTCCATCCCTTTCTATTCAACATAGTATTGGAAGTCCTAGCCAGGCAAGAAAAAGCCATAAAAGGCACTCAAACTGGAAAGGAAGAAGTAAATTATCCCTGTTCACAGATGATATGATCTTATACGTAGAAAACCCTAAGGATTCCACAAAAGGAACTGTAAGAATAAACAAACTGAGCAAAGTGGTAGACTACAAAGTCAATACACAAAAATCCACTGCATTTCTATATATCAACTGAACAATGGAAAACAATTCCGTTTACATTAGCATCAAAAGAATAAAACATTTAGGAATTACCTTTACCAAGGAAGTGAAAGACTTATTCACTGAAAACTATAAAATCTTTCTGAGAGGAATTAAAGAAGATAAAAACAAATGGAAAGATAGTCCATGTTCATGGATTGGAAGACAATATTAGGATGTCAATACCACCCAATGTGATTTACAGGTTTAATTCAATTTCTATCAAAATCCCAATGATGATTTTTGCAGGAATAGAAAAAGCCATTCTAAAATTCATAAGAAATCTCAAGAGACCCTGAATAGCATAAACAATTCTAAAAGAGAAGACCAAAGCCAGGGGACTCACACTTCTTGATTTCGAAACTTACTACAAAGCAATAGTAATGATAACAATGTGGTACTAGCATACAGACCAATGGAGTCAAATAGCGCCCAGAAATATACTCTTGCATATACATTCAAGTACTTTTCAACAAAGTACTTGATCATTCAGTGGGGGAAAAGACAGTTCTTTAGAACAAACGGTGTGGTGAAAACTGGGCATCCACAAGCAAAAGAATGAAGCTGGACCCTTACCTCACACCATACACAAAAATTAATTCAAAGTAGATCCATGATCTAAATGTAACACCTAAATCTATAAAACTTTTAGAGGAAGTATAGGGCAAAAAATTCACAAGCTTGCAGTTGGTAATGATTTCTTGGATGTGAAACCAAAAGCACAAGCAACTAAAGAAAAAAATAGGCAAATTGGACTTTAGGAAAAATAAAACATTTTGTGTATGAAAAGACACTATCCACAGAGTCAAAAGGCAACCCTATAGAATGGAAACAAGTCTCTGCAAATTACAGATGTGATCAGGGATTAGTGTCCAGAATATATACAGAACACCTAAAACCCAACAACAAAAATTTGATTAAAAAATGGACCAGGGGGACGCCTGGGTGGCTCAGCCGTTAATCGTCTGCCTTCAGCTCAGGGCGTGATCCCGGAGTTCTGGGATTGAGCCCCACGTCAGGCTCTTCCGCTGGGAGCCTGCTTCTTCCTCTCCCACTCACCCTGCTTGTGTTCCCTCTCTCACTGGCTGTCTCTCTCTCTCTGTCAAATAAGTAAATAAAATCTCAAAAAAAAATGGACCAAGGACTTGAACAGAACTTTCTCTACAGAAGACACACAAATGGCCAATGGAGACATGAAAAGATGCTCAACATCACTAATTATTACAGAAAAACAAACAAAAATTGTAAGGATATCACTTTACACTCATTAGGATGGCGAATATTTAAAAAATCTAGAGAATAGCAAGTGTTGGAGGATGTGGAGAAACTGGAAGTGTTGGTGGGAATGAACCTCTCTGGGCAACAGCAGGTAGTTCCTCAAAAAAAATAAAAATAAAATTGCAACATGATCTAGCAATTCTGCTTCTGGCTATATCCACCCCCCTCCCCGCCAAATTAAGAGCAAGGTCTCAAAGAGATATTTGTATACCCATCTTCATTGTTCACATTAGTGATTATTCACAACAGGTAAAACAGGGAGGAATCCAAGTGCCCGCGGACGGATGAATGGATAATCATAATGTGGTGCATTCACACAACGACGTGATCCAGCCTTAAAGAGAAAGCACATTCTGACCCCTGCCGCAATATGGATGAACCTTGAGGACATGATACTCAGTGAGATAAGCCAGAGACAAAAAGACAAATACTGTGCGATTCTAATCCTATGAGATACTTAGATTATCTAAAAAATCAGAGGGATAGAAAGTAGAATGGAGGCTGCCAGGGACTGGGGGAGGAGGGAATGGGGAGTTAGTGCTTAATGGGTATAGAGTTTCCGTGTTTCAAGATGAATGGAGGTAACAGTAGCAGAAGAATATGAACACCGCTGAACTCTACACTTAAAAATGGTTCAGATGATCCATTTATGTCAAGCGCATTTTACCACAATTTTTAAAAACTGGGGGAAAGTTCTTACAGATTAGTAGAACTGCGCACTCGTTAGGGACTTGGGGGAAATCATAACCAGGCAAATGGTCAGTCATCAAAAAGTGCTGAGTGCACAAAAATCAAGGACGTGCAGACAGACCGACAGCACACCGTTCCTCATCTGTGACTCTGGCATACAAGAAAGAAAAAACGACACCACAAACCGCAGTACTTCCTGCTGTGGAGAATACCAGGGTCCTTCCTCACTTTTCTGGTCAGTACCTGACTACAGGCGTGAAAGCCTCGCCACTTTTCAGAGCGTAAGACCTGGAGTCTGAGAGCTTCAGAGGGGAGGAGGTGGGGGATGGGCTAGCCTGCTGATGGGTATTAAGGAGGGCACGTATTGCACGGAGCACTGGGGGTTATACACAAACAATGGATCATGGAACTTTACATCAAAAACTAATGATGTGCTGCATGGTGACTAACATAACATAATAAAGAATTATTATTAAAAAAAAAAAAAAGACCCAGAGTCTGCTCTCCTAGCAGCAGGGGCCCCTCACAGCTGGATGCCTGCCCTCCACTTGCTTAATTCAGCCACTGCCGTGGGCCACCACGAGGCTGACCCAGTGGTGTGGTGTGGAGTGCTGACATGTTTTAGGTCAGCGGGGAGGGTGTGCATACAGTCTGTGGAGAATGTGGCCCAATGCCAGCACTCACCCCTAGGGTGGGGGCTGGGCTCCCCCAGGTGCTGTTCAATGAGCAGCATCCCAGGACCCCGGCTTCTTTGCAGGTGTGCCCCCACCAGGGTTTCCCCAACCCCCGACGGCTTTGTACACATGTGTGAAAGAAGCCAAAGAAAGGACTGATCCACCGAAATGTGGAAAGAATCAAACTATTTGTGGTTTTCTTAAAATAATCAAAAGAGGGGCGCCTGGGTGGCTCGGTCGGTGAAGCATCTGCCTTTGGCTCAGGTCATGATCCCAGAGTCCTGGGATCAAGTCCCGCATCCGGCTCCTTGCTCAGCTGGGAGCCTGCTTCTCCCTCTGCCTGCTGCTCCCCCTCCCTGTGCTCTCTCTCTCTCTCTGTCAAATAAATAGATAAATACATAAATAAATAACACAAGAACACATAAATAAACATAAATAAAACACATAAATAAAACACATAAATAAAAATCACAAGAACTAGGTTTTTCCAACATCAAAAAGCATTTTGTGGGTACAAACGCAGTCTTTCCACACTCTGTGCCTCTGGAGGCCCTTAGCCGTCGTGGCGGGTAGAAAGGGCAGGCGCCTGGAAGCCCGGCCTGGTTCTGCAGATGAGAAAATGCTGGCTGGGATAGGGCCAGGCCACACCCTTTGCCACAGCCCCGGGACGAGCCTCGGGCCCCAGCTCCTTCTCCCAGGCACTGGCCGTCCCTTCTCTGACCTGCCCAGCCCAGGGAGCTCATCTGAAGGCCTCCCTGCTGCCCACAGCTCCCCGAGAAACACATAGCTGCCCCTGTCGGCCAGCGAGGCAAAGTCACGGCTGGGTGTGACGGGCACTGCCCAGTGCAGGGGCCTGAGCTCTGCCCAACCAGGGGGCCCAGGGGCAGGAGCCTGACTCTGTCCCTGCACATGGCCTTCCCTGTAGCTTCCCAACAGACACCCCCAACAACGGCCCCTGCCCTGCCGCGGGCTTCGCTGGCCTCCCAGTTATTTTCCCTAGCAGAGGGTGACAGCTTCACGGTGGCCAGAACGGCCCAGGGGCCCATCAGCACCTGAGTCCTGCCGAGGGAACCCACCTGGGCCCTTTGTGCCCACCCACTCCGGTCCGGCCTGGGAGACTGCAGGCCACCGAGGCTGGGGCTCAGGCCCACTCCCCGGCCCTACCCTCCTGCCTCTGGGTGACGTCAAGGAGGCAGACAACAAGGAAGGCAGACAGTGTCCCTCCTCAGAGCCCCAAATGCCTGTCCTGTCGCCTGGCCTGAGTGAGATGAGGCTGGATATAAACCCCAAATGCCTTTTGCTTGTTGTGAAACAAATGTTAAGACCACCTCTGGGCCCAAACTCCTTTATGGGAAGAAAAAAGTCACAAATCTGTGGATCTCAAGCTTCCTTCTTTTGGCTATTAACCTAAAAGTGAGGCTTCTTTCCTTGGGGACATTGGGCTGGTCAGCAGTGTGGGTGCTGGAGCCGGCGGTGTTCTCACTGGCTATGGGGGTGGTACCCTGTGTGGGCACTAGGCAGGATGGCCCGCACACCTGCGGCTCCACGCCCTGCTGGTTTTTGTGCTATCAACAGCAGCAGAGAGCTCACGGCAGGTGCCCCACCCAATCCCACCCCAAAGCCATGCTCTGAGGGTGCTGGGCCCCCAGGTTTCTGCTGAACTGAGTGAGGAGTCCTGGAGGGTGTGGGGTCTGGCATAGCTGGGGAGCCATCACCCGCCCATGAGCCTGGGCTCCTCCTTCACTCCGATGTCCACCATGCAGCCCCCTGCTTTGTCTCCCCTAACAGACTTCGGGTGTGTGTGGGGGGGATGCCTGGTGGGCCACTTTCAGCCTCAGAGGAATGGGGGACAGGCTGGGCTCTGCTGATTCCAGGTGGGGGTCAGGTGTTGGTGTGACCTGTCTTCTCCACTAGGTGTCAGAGACCCTCTATCACCTGAAGAGTGCCTGGGCGAGCTCACTGTAGCCACGGGGCACTCCATCCAGAAAGAGGAGGAACAGCCTCTCCCTCTTGAACCCAGGGAGACCCTGCGCCCAGTTCCACGTGAAAAAGATTGGACTTCCCGTGGGGGTGACACGGGCTCCTCAGTCCTCTGAATGGGATCTCCAGGCCAGAGACAAAACCAAACCTCTCAGGAACCAGCCAGGGGTCCCACCGCAGACGCTGAGCCCCTCGGGGCTGTTTGGTGACCCACTGGTGGCGGTGACGCGAGGGCTCCCCAGCTGTCCCATCAGACAGCTCGAGAGCTGCAGAGTCTTAGCAGGGAGCCCAGGAACAGGGAGGAATCCCACCTCCCCACCCGCAGCCCCAGCCCTGCCCCAGAAGGGGCAAGGAGGGGGCGGTCAGACCATTACCTCTGCGGCCCCTGCCCCCAACGCGCGACGCACCCTAAGGAGCGGACGTGGGGAGCTCTGAGGGAGGGTGGGTGGTGAAATGTGGCCGCCAGGCCGGCGTGCCCCCCACGCCCGGGCCCCTCGGGGAACTCGCTGCCACAGGGGAGACCAGCCCGCCCTGCCTGGGAGGCCCTCGCCCGGTCACAACTCGCCAGTGCGCGGCCGCGGCTCCGGGCGGGTCCCGGGCCGGCCGAGCGGCGCTTACCTGACCCCGGAGCGCGCGGGGCGCCCTCGCTGGACACGTCTCGAGGAAGCTCAGGGTCCTGGCGGCCGAGACGCGGGCTCCGAGCGGGCAGGAGGGAGGGGGCCGCGGAGGGGGCCGCCCACTTTATACCGCTCCCGCCTCCCGCTGGGGCCGCGCCCCGACAGCGCGGACCAGCGGAGGGGCGGGGTGCGGTGTGCGGGGGAGACAGAGGGGCGCCACCAGGACGAGGAACGCGGGAGGGAGGACGGAGGGCCGGAGGCGGCCAGGGCAGGGAGCGGCACAGGGCGGGATGGGGAGGCGCGGCAAGGGGGCCGCGCTGCCACCTCCCCTCCAACTAGCCCGGCCGAAGTCACCAGGCCCTGCGTTCCGGCCGCCGCGGGTCTTCACGGCCCTCCGCGCCACCCTGCCTCACGGGTCCCTCCTGGACCGCGTTCCGGCCGCTGCTTGGACTTCAGGCCCCGGCCTGACTGCCTGCTGCCCCCTCCCCATTTCCAGGGCGACCTGACCTGGGATGTTGGGAATCGCGCCCTGCCCCTGGACTGGCGAGGGTCCCTGGAACTCGCCCCTGGGTGGACCTGCGGGTCCTCATGCCCCGCAGCGTCTCCCTGGCTCAGCCCTCATCCGGGAACACGTGGCTCCAGCTCCGCGACCCTGCGCGTCAGAGTTCCTGTCCCCGCCCTGGGCTCCCCGCTCCCCTGGGCCTGAGAGGGTGGTGGTCAAACAGTTGGGGGCTGGCTGGGAAAGGGCAGGGGGTCCAGGACCTCGGGAGCCGCAGGTGCTGTGGGCAGGAGCGAGGGCCTGGAGGGTACAGACTGAGGTGCCCCCTCTTCGCAGAACTCCACAGAGGGGCTTGGTGCTGGGCCCTGAGGCCACCGTGATGTCCTTAACTGAGCAGTCTTGGAGAGGGGGAGACGGGTCCCTGGCAGAGCTGTGGTGGGGATCCCTGCTCCCCACCCTGGAGTGGCTGACCCCCAGGGCCAGGGTCCTCATTGAGGTGGGGTACAGGCAGAGCTGGGCAGAGGACCCTGGGCTCTGGGACAGTGCGGAGGGGCAGCTCCAGCTTAAGAGCAGTTTTGCACACCTCTGATTTAGCCGCCCTCCCTCCACCCCGGAAGAGGAGAGCCATCCCAGAAATTCTTGGTCAGCTGTGTGGGCCCCAGGGGGCTGCCCTCTCTGCATGCATGCCTTCTGGCCTTCCTGACTGCTTCCTTCCGTCTGCACCCCGAGTCTGGTGCACCCAGCTCCCACGGCCTGGCCAGGCTATAAGGTGGCTAGGGCAGGGGCCTGAGGAAGCATCTTTGGTTTTCAGGGAGCCCAGCCGTAGACCCAGACTGTTCAAGCAGAGGGGCGCAATATCCCCTGAGAAGGGATAGGCCACGCCTATAGCTGCACAACAGAACGACCCCACTCCCGTGTCCAGAGGGCCTGCTAGTTGTTCCCTGGCCCCAGCAAATGGCCTCCCACCTGCTCCTGGCTCCCAGAGCCCCCCTCAGCCTGGCGCACTATCCGTGCCCACTCTGCCTTCCACTGCCCACCCTCCCAGGGCAGCACCAGTCTCTCCCCTCTTCCACCACAGTGTTTTTCTGTATGCACTGGATTCCCTGAGCCAGGAGCACGGAGGAGGGTGTGTGAGTGTGTGTCTGTGTGCACTTGTGAGTGTGACACCGTGGCGAGTATGGGCTGTCTTCCCCCCAAAGCATTTCCTTGGGTGACTGGATTCATACCCAGAGTGTCATCGCGGCCTCTCTGTTGGAGGGAGGTTTTGCGGCCAGGTCATAAAAGAGATTTTGGATAAAATGTTGGTCACAGTGGGTCCCTTAGTCAACAGTTCCACCCAGTGGTCATTTCCCTGATCCCCAAGTATGTTATCGTAAGTCCCATACCTGGCCATTGGAGTGACCGGGATCTGGCCTGTGTGGTCGTGGACATGGTAGTGGGGAGATCCAGGAGGGACTTGGATGCTGCCCCCTCCACAGCCCGGAGAGCAAACCACAAGCAACATGGCGTCCCTGAGGGTCGAGACCTGGAGGATGCAGGGGTAGTGGGCCTTGCAGAGACCAGAGAGCGACAGGTCCTGAAGGGAGTCCGTAGGCCACTGAGGCTTAACCAAGCCCACCTCCTCTGCTGTGCTGGGCTTGGAATTCTGGTTGTAGCGGGGTAATCAGGCCATCAATTGACGACTGCATTTTCTCCATCCCAGTTAGGAAAGACAGGCAGGAGCAGTTTGCATTCACACGGGAGGGATGATCATACACAACTGTGGTTTGGGCTCAGGCCACGTTAACCCTCCTTTCTGTCCTAATGTGGTCCGGGAGGCTGGGGAGCCTGGACACCCCCAGGACAGGACACCATAGTGACTGGGCATGTCAAGGGAGAGGAGGCTCGTGTGCTGGAGGCCTCAAGACACTTATGCTCCAGAGGGCAGGAGGTGAGCCCTGTGAAAACCCAGGAAGTTTCTAGGGGTCCAGTGGTCAAGGGCATGCTGGGATATCCCTGAAATTAAAAGACGAATTGCCTCATGTTGTATCTTCTACTCCAAAGAAGGAAGCACAGTGGTAGGACTTTGGGTTCTGAAGGCAATACGTTCCCCCCTGAGGAGTACTGCTCTGACCCACATCTCAGGTGACATGGAGGCAGCCCTGCTGGGACCATGTGGTTCTGCAAATGTTTGTGAGGGAAAAGATGCCCCGTGGAAGGCCCTGTGGGGCCTTGCTGGGAAACGGCCTTCCTTCTGTACAGGGGTCCTTCTGTAGCTGCTATCAGCCAGTGGGCCGCCATATTGAGTTCTTGACTGCCTCTCCAGGTGGTAATGATAGCATTAATCAGACAATAGCGCCTGCCTCCCAAGGAGTGTGTCACACGCAAGACACTGCATACACAGCTCGAGAACACCCTCATTGCCCTCAGCTCTAGAGGAAACAAGCCAGAGAGCTGCAGAAACCTTCCCGAGACCACACAGCCTGCTGGCAGAGGGGCAGGCCCCAGGGGCAGGACTTGCCTCGTGTCTCCAGGTCTGCAGGGCAACGCCAGCTCCGAGCGGGCCCTGGCAGGGGTGCTGAATCAGCAAATCCCAGAGCCTCCAAAACTTGGCCTCCACAGGGCCCTGTGGTTCTGTCAAGAATCCTGAGGGGACTGAGACCCTGAGAAGTGCCCCCTGGGGTCAAGCAGTGGTCCATCCCACCATGAAGACCAACATGGCCTCTGGCTGTGGCTCTATGGAGACAGCTCTGGAGGGTGTGAGTGCCGGTCTTTACTGTCTTCTGGCCTGAGGAGCCCCCCTCCCCTTGTCTGCCACAGATTTGTTCTCCTTGATTTGCTGACTCTAGAACTGCAGGTGGGCTTGTCAGCTCCCTCCTCATCAGGCCCCTCTGGCCTCCCAGCCCAGAGTCTTTGCCGGGGGAGCTTTGACCGCCACCACCCCAGCACCCACACCGTCCCCTCGTTCCTGCCTGGGTGTTCCTGCAGGCAGAGGGGGGATAGCTCCGGGAGTGTGAGGTGCAGAGGGATGTGGAGGGGCACCCGGGTCACCCTACCTCAGCCAGGTGTCCCGAATCCGAGGGCCTGGCTGGCTTCACCCCGCTACTGCCTGTGCCAAGGGCCTGCAGAGGTGGGCGCTGGGGTGCTCACAGCACCCCACGTGGTTTGTACTATGCTGGTTCCAGAGAGGAAGCCCATCCAAGATCGTGTGACTGTGCCGTTTTGCTGCTTTTGACCGTGTTGGTGGGGAAATGGCTCCCAGAAGAGCAGCGCAGATAGTCTGGCGCTTAGAAGCCCGGCGGTAACCCAAGACGATGCGTGGGAGCCGTGCAAGAAGAGCCTTCGGTCTTCGGATCCTGGGTGCGCACTGGCCTGCCCACGGGACGGTTAAGGAACGCCGTTTCCTCCTCTGCCCACGTGTTCTCAGGCCGAGGGAGACCCGAGTGGTTCTGAGTGGACAGGCCCTCTGTGGCTTTCTCATGCTCCATCTGTCTCGTGGGACTGTCCTGGGCAGCGGGGCTTTGCCCTATGGCCTTAGAAATGCATTTCAGAAGACGCTTGTTTTCCTTTGCTCGCTCATGGGGTTGAAGGGTGACGTTCCCCTCCTCCACCCCAGCTGCTCTCCACTTCCTCCAGGGACATGAAAACGTTACAAAACCCACCATCCTGGGGCACATGGGTGGCTCAGTCAGCTAAGAGGTTGCCTTCGCCTTGGCTCAGGTCATGATCCCGGGGTCTCGGGATCAAGTCCCACGTCTCTTGTGGAGCCCCGTGGACTGGTGGGGAGTCGGCTTCTTCCTCTGCCTTGGCCCCTCTCCACCACTCGTGCCCTCTCTTCTGCTCTGTCTCTCAAACGAGTAAATAACATCTTAAAAAAAAAACCCCACCACCCACAGGCGACGCATGGGAATCAGCGTGTCACTTGTCACAGTGTGGGTTCCCGTTGGTGATGGAGAGTGGGCTTATTCTTTTTTTTTTTTTAAAGCCAAAGCTATCTTGTTAGTCTTAATAATCCCTCTGGGTCCTGGGCGCCGAGGGCTTTATGTAGGGCTTCTAACTTTATGACAACACTTGGGTGTGGAGAACTCGTTGTGCACATCTCCAGGGAGCCAGGACAGAGGCCAGGCACCTGGGGAGGGCCTGCAGGGGCCAAGGGCGCCAGTGGGCAGGGATGTCCGGGGACACGTGCTGCCAGAGGAGAGCTGCCCCCTTGTGCTCCCAGTGGATCCGTCCAGGCAGGGTGGTGCTCCCGAGGGGCCCTCACTTCCTCTGACATCTGGCTTTGGGCAGATGGTCGTTTCTTGGAAAGTGAAGCCAGCCTGAGAGCAGCAGTGGTCCAGGGTGGCTCCTGCAAAGCTGCCCATCCACACCTGACCTGGTCAGATCCTGCTGGTGAGAGTCTCACACGGGACACGGGAGCCCACAGGGGAGACCACGTCGGGGGGAAGAACTTCTGGTCCAGGAAGGGGTTTTTTCCCCTCTGCCACCTCCAACTGTATGTAAACTACATGAAACTGGTTTATAAAATGTTTCAAAATATTTATGCCTCATTGAAAGCTCCTCTTAACCAGCTGTGCTTCACTGAATTGAAAGGGTCACCAGAACGTCACGCGCTTCAGTTTCCTGCTGGCACAGGAAGGCCACAGTGACACACTTCCAGGCCTGGCCAGCCTGGGTGTGAGAACACGGGGGAGCCCTACCCCAGGGCTCCTTCTCAGGGGTTTGCCCTGGGAGGCAGGGACGCCACCCCCGGAGTTGCAGCGAAACCTTGCCTTTGTGTGTTTTCCTAGAAAGAGGCCAGGTTTCCTTGGATTCTCGAAGGTACGGGTATTTGCACATTTTCAGCGGGCTGGGACACAGCAAACACACACAACGCATACTGTCGGTGTTTCTGTGGTGGTTTAGGAGGTCTGGAGTTGTCCTCCTCCTCCTCGTCACTGTGATGTCCCCGCCACCCCCGCTCTGTTACTTGTGTCTCTGCAACAAACCATCCCTACACTCCATGGGTTTAACAACAACTATCTCACTTGCTCGTTTTGGGTAGGTTGACACTTCGGCTGGGCTTCGCTGAGCGGTTCCCCTGAGGGTTTCCCTGAGCTCATTCAGGGGGCTGTGGTCCGCAGAAGGCTTGTGGGACGAGGTGGTCTAGGATGGCTTCGCTTACAGATCTCACAGGGCGGGCTCTTGGTCGGGGCCTTGCTGTGGCCTCTCTGGAAGGAGCAGTCAGCTCCACCACTGTGGAGGTAATATTGCCACAGAGTGAGAGCAGAAGCTCATAGACTCTTGAGACCCGGGCTCAGGAGTGATACCATCACTTGGCCACAGTCTGTGGGTCAAAGCAAGATAGAAGGTCACCCCTGACTCCAGGAATGGAGGCATAGACTCCAGCTCTTGGTGGGAAGAGCTGCAGGGATGACGTGACCACTGACCACCTCCACCACCGCTCCCGTCACCCTCTGCTCCATCCATCAGCGTCACCGCCTCTCCCCTTCCTCTCCTCAGGCAGGCCCTGGCCATTGCAGGGGCCAACACTCTCTGTCCTCAGAGGTCTTGCCATGCAGATGAAGGTAAAAGGCGTATTCGTGGTGGGTAAATAGTGGTATTGGAAAGGCTGTAAAGCCTGTCAGCATGCCCCTTGCTTACGCCCACAAACCCTTGAGGGAGATGGACGGGCAGAGGTTCTGGCGTCTGGGACTCTCCCATCGTGGGGCAGCCAGTGGGGTCTGTCTGATGCAGGAGAGGATTGTGCCACCGTTTTTCAGTTCTGCTTACTTTTCTTTGCCTTTTAAAATTTTGCTAATTTTGAAATTTTACTAATGGTTGGCTTTAAACTTTTGTAATATTTATTCTTTTGGGAGCAGACAATGCGTGTTCATTGTTCAAAATTCATAAGGTACCACAGGGCATGGGGTGAAAAGCAGACTTCCCTCTCAGCCCACCCTGCAAGGTCTGACTGGGAAGAATCATCTCCAGGTTCACTCACATGGCCATGGCAGGTCTCAGCTCCTGTGGCCGGAGACATTAGCCTCCCACCACAGTTTGCCACGCACAACATGGCAGCTCAATTCCCCCAGAGTCGGAGCTGAGAGAGACAGGGAAAGAGCCGTGAGAGAAGACAGGAGAAGGAGACAGGTCTATCAAGAGAGGAGCCAACATCTTTTTGTAAGCTAACCTCAGGATTCACCTATCACTTTTGCCATGATCTGCTTGCTGGAAATGAGTCTGGGGTCCAGCCCACACTCCAGTGGAGGGGGTTACACTAGGTCATGAATACCAGGAGGCAGTGTCACGAAGGCCATTTTAGAGACTGATTTCCTTTATAATTTTGTTTAGTGTGGGTCTGTGTTTTCAGTGTTCACCTGTCTCAATGGCTTTTTACTTAGCCTTCAGTTTTGAAGGATATTTCCCTAGGTGAGAATTCCATCTTAGCCATTACTCTCTTTTGATTCCCTAAAGATGACATTTCATTGTCTTCTGGCTTCCAGAGTCGTGGAAGATCTCTTTCCTTCATTCCACTGAAGATAATATGCCTTTCTTCTCTGGTTGCTCCTAAGAGTTCCCATTCTCTTCAGCTTGGAGCAGCTTTCTTGTGTTTAGCTACTCGCAGTGCTCTTTGCATTTACCCTGCCTGGCATGGGTAGATTCGTCTTTCAAATCTGTGGAAAGATGTCCTTCATCAGTTTTAGAAATCCTTTCGAAAATCTCTTCAAGTACTGCCTCCACTCCATTCTGTCTGTAATCTCCATTTGGGCCTTAAATTTCACATATGTCAGGCATCTTCAAAATCCCCCATATATATCTTATGCTCTTTTCTGTATTTGATATCTGTTCTTAATTTGTCCTTCAGCCTCGCCCATTTTCTATTGACCTATTTTCCAATTAATGTATTTCCATTTTATCTTCAACTTACAGATTGCAGTTCTCTTACTCATTTGTCTGTCTCATTTTCCACTTTCGTGAAGTATTAATCACATTTGCTTTCAAGTCTGTACATGATAACTCCAAGTCTGTACATGGTAACTCCACGTCTGTATATGATAACTCCACGTCTGTACATGATAACTCCAAGTCTGTACATGATAACTCCACGTCTGTACATGATAACTCCACGTCTGTATATGATAACTCCAAGTCTGTACATGATAAGCTCCACGTCTGTACATGATAGCTCCACATCTGTACATGATAACTCCAAGTCTGTACATGATAGCTCCACATCTGTACATGATAACTCCAAGTCTGTATATGATAACTCCAAGTCTGTACATGATAACTCCAAGTCTGTACATGATAACTCCAAGTCTGTATATGATAACTCCACATCTGTACATGATAACTCCACGTCTGTATATGATAACTCTAAGTTATCATGATATATGTTATATGATAACTCCAAGTCCGTATATGATAACTCCAAGTTGTATATGATAACTCCAAGTCTGTACATGATAACTCCACATCTGTACATGATAACTCCACGTCTGTATGTGATAACTCCAAGTCTGTACATGATAACTCCAAGTTATATATGATAACTCCAAGTCCGTATATGATAACTCCACGTCTGTACATGATAACTCCTAAATCAGGCCACCTGTGGGTCTGTTTCTGTCATTTGTTTTTTCCTATAGTGTTGTGTGGTCCCATCTCTTGACCAGCCTGGTGGTTTTTTATTAAATGCTGGACATTATATACGAAAGATTGCCAAGGTCCAGCTTAGTGTTATCTTTTTTTTTTTTTAATCAGATTTAATTTTATTTTGGTGGGCAGTTAGTGTAGGGACAGATTGCCTTTTCCCAGTCAGGAGTTGATATGATTTGAATCTAGGTTTATCTCCATGAAGACTGGGCTGTTTCCAGTTCTTCCTTACTCCTGGAATATAACTTTCTAAGGGACCCAGTTGAGAGCCTGGGGTGTTTATGTTCAACCAAAACTTTTGTTCCTTTAAGGGTCCTGAATTCTAGGTGTTATCTCCCTACCACTGAGAGATGGCAAAAGCTATGCTATGCTTTTTTTTTTTAAAGATTTTATTTATTTATTTATTTTAGAGAGAAAGAGAGAGCGCATACATGTGCACGAACGGGGGAGGAGGAGTGGGGAAGGGAGAGGGAGAATCTCCAGCAGACTCCCCACTGAGCTCAGAGCCCAACACCGGGCTTGATCTCATGACCTGAGATCATGACCTGAGCCAAAATCAGGAGTCAGACACTTAACTGACAGAGCCACCCAGGTGCCCCTGTGCTATGCTTTTTAAAAAACAGACTTATTGTGGTATATTTTGCTTAACAAAATTCATCCTATTCAGGTGTGTAATTCAATAATTTTTGGTAAGTTTACTGAATAGTATGATCATAAATCAGTTGTAGAACTTTTTCATCACCCGTAAGACCCCTCATGCTCCTAGTCTACTTTCTGTCTTTCTATTTTTGCCTTTTTTTGGATGTTTCATATAGAATTCTCTACATATTGTTCAAGAGTCAGGAATAAAGCAAACATCAGTTCTCATCGTGTTGATGGTTTGGTGGATTTGCTGATGCTTCTCTGTGCTCTCACCAACTAAATAAGAAATATGGTGACCAACTTTACACAAAGACATTTAGACGACTTATATGAAATAAACAAATGCCTTGAAATACACATTATCTAACTAACCCAAGAAGAAATGATCCTATGTTTATTAAAAGGGTTGAACTGATTATCTGAGAGGGCTTCACTGGAGAATTCCAGCAAACTTTTAGGAAAGAAGTTAATACCCATCCTGTATAAAGTTTTTCAAAAGATAGAGAAGGGAACATTTCACAACTTGTTTTATGAGGCCAGTATTACTCCCATACCCCAACCAGATAACGATATCTCTGCCTGACGTCTCTCTGTCTGGGATGATGACCAGGCGCAGTCCAGTCCCGGCCAGTCTGTCCGGGGAGAGCCGTGTCTCTGGCTTGTCTGTGATGATAGTGATCAGGATGATGCTGTCAAGGCATCGAGTGACCAGTTGTGAAGGGCATGGTCCTGGGCTCACACTGGGGCTCTGGGATGCTGGCTTCACAGCACGTTGTCAATGAGCCCTTCCACATGAGCAGCTTGGCGGGGTCCCGGGGTCGGCGCGATGCGGTTTGCGTCTTGAACTCTCAGGCGTCTTCACAAGCTTGCTGGCGGTGTCAGCATGCATGTTACTGGCACCATCATGTGCACACTTTGTCCAGATGAACCCGGGAGGCACGTGCAAGAGTCCTGTGTGGACAGAAGAGGAGAAAACCTGTCATTGGCTGAAGCGGGGCCCAAATTGCATTGACAACTCCTACTATCCATGGACTTCATCTCACATTATTAGCAGTGTCCACTCATGCTTGATGGCAAAACCGGAGGTGCTTTCCTGCATGTTCCTCATTTTCCCAGCTCCCACTCGGCAGGGGGCTTGTCCCCACCTGGACTTACCTCTGCTCTTCTTTCTGAATCCGTGACCCCGCCAGCTCCTCCATGTGATCGGCAGGGTCAGTGCCTCATCGGCATGGTGGCCACGTGCCCCCGCTCCCCCAGCGTGGCTTTGACCCGGCCCCCCCAGGCCAGCAGAGGCGTGCAGGAGCAGATGGTGCCCGCCCCCTCCCACGAGAAGTCCCAGGGTGGGCAGGGCAGAGGTGACGGCAACCACAGGGTGGGCTGTGGGGCAGAGCCGGTGGCACATTGCTTGTGAGTGGTGGGAGCCTAGAAAATCCGAGCTTTGTTCCAGCTTTGGGGGGATAGGGCACTGGGTCCTCTTCCAGAGCTGGAGTTGGAGGCCTGAGGCCAGAGGCGACCTGGGGCGTGTCCAGACCCAGAGAACAGACAACAAGTCAGGTTGCTGCTAAGACGCCAAGGATGGGGAGGGGTCAGGAAGCAGAGGGCCCCCCCACCGGGCACCAGTGTGCACGCAGCCCAGCATGAATGAAACACTCCCTGGGAATTAGGAGCACCTTGCTGGAAGGGGCCCTTGGACTCAGCTGGGGAGGGACGCCTGTCTCACAGCCCGACCCCTCTCCCCGGGCCGGGACTCTAGGACATGTGCAAGGCTCCCTACAGTCAGGAAGGGGGAGGCGCTGTGACAGCCGGTCTGTGTCCTGCTCCGCTTCTGCTGCAGGCGGACTCTCCCGGGCTTGCACTGACCCCTCCCCTGCTCTGCACTCACGCAGCCTGGCCCCCCTCCTCTGTGGGCAGCTCTGGCAGGGAGGCTCGTGACATCAGCCAGGGAGGGATCACTGCCCTTTGACGGACCCCCTCTCTGGCAGGAAGAAGATTTTAAACCATCTGATAAATCAGGCCCTAACCAGAACCAGCTTACCCCAAGACTAACTGTCCTGAGACCCAGAACAAGGAAGCAGCATGGCTGAACCCCCACCCTCGAGGGGCGAGCCGGGCGCTGCGGGAGCTGACTGCAATGGATTTGTGAGTTGGGAGGGACTTCAAGAATTGGGGCTCAGGGCAATCACGGGTGTGGGGTTTTCTGGAAAGCCACAGAGCCCTATCAATTTCTCCCTGGGGTCAGGGACTCCCAGGCCAGGAGGGGTTCAGAGCTGCAGCTGTTACCAGTCCTCCATATGTCTCCTCGCATGACCTGAGTGATGCCTGTCCGCGGCTGTGTGGGCCCTGCCTTGTCATGAGCACAAGACCACACGGACATGGTTGAGGTGAGGCCAGCCGCGTGTCGCTCACCCTCCCTCCCTCTACCTACTCGATTCCACGTGCTTAACCACCCCGTGTGTTGAGACGGTGGCAGGGGTGGGAGGAACCATCTGGAGGTGAGGCAGGGTCTCGCGAGGGAACAACTTCACATGGGGACAATGCTCTTCCACCCGGAGAAGCTGACGGGTGAAGCCCAGTGGCCCTTAGGTTGCCTTTTCCAAGCTCTGGTCCCGCTGGTGAGTGTCTGAAGGGATCCTGCCTGTGAGTTCCTTTGGTGCCCAAAGGAGTTTGGGCTGAGGGCCTGGCTGCCCCACCCCCCAGAGTGGCACGAAGGCCGTGCCCATCACTGAGTCTGAGCCTGGACCATGGCAAAGCCCCCACTCCAGCTGGCTCTTCCTGGAGCGCGTCTTCCACCAGCTCTAAGACCCCCCCCTTATCAGGGAACCCCGGCCACCTGTCTTGTCCTAGGTCCCTGCCAGCCTGTCTTCTCACTCAACCTATATCTGCTGACCTGGCCTTCTAAGTGGACGCAGAGGTCCGCCTGGGGGAGGCCCTGGCCAATGGGGTCCTGCCAGATCCCGGATCCTCCTCAGGCTTCTCCCCGCTGGGTCCACACGTGCCCCTGCAGCTGACAGTCCTGGGCTCAGCACCGGGTGACTTGGGGCCCAAAGTGAGAGGACCCGCTGGTCTGCCCAGCTTTGCTGTTGGGGCCTGGTCTATGGAGTGGGGCAGGCTCGGAGTGTCTATGGGCAGCTGGCTGGCCTGGACTGGAGGTCAGATGAGGGTGAGAGGGGCAGGCAGCTGCTGGTGGCCCTGGAGGACGTGGCACCGGCTCCAGAGCAAGTGGGTGAGGGTCAGTCCCTACAGGAGGAGAGGCCAACGGCCCGGGCAGCCTGCTAACTCCAGGGCAGAGTGCAGCCTCCCGGGGCCCCCTCCTCATCATCCAGCCTTGGTTCCTGCACCCTCTGATCGCTGCCCGCACACGGCACCACTGGGAAGCCAGGTGCTCGGACCCCATCCATATGCTGCGCTACCCGAGGCAGACCACTTGCTTCCTGGTTGCCTCAGTTTCCCCACCTGTACAGTAGGTGAGCACGTCCTATGAGACTGAGAGATGGAGCAGGTGCCCCGGCTGTCCACTGCGGTCCTCTCGTCCCCGCACACTCAGTGTGCAGCCAGCAGGAGGCCTTATCACTGAGTCCTCTAATTCCGGGCAGGTGAAATGCAGCAGCCCTCGAGGTCAGGGGGTGCCTGCTCTCCCCGCCCTCCCCGGGCAGCAGCCGCTGCGATGCACACTGGACCCGGCGGAAGTGTCCTTGGGGCAGCTCCTCTTTCCTGCTCCCGATGGGGCGCCCACGACTGAGCTCTGACGGCAGCCGCCCTCACAGCCCCTGGACGTCAGGTAGTGTATGTGTTACGCGCTGGCACGGGCATCCCCACGTCTGGGCTGGAAGGCGCTGGGGCTCTGAGCTGGCTGCTGCTGGCCCGGGCAGCACGGGCAGGGGGAGTGCCAGGAGCCTGGGCGCCAGAGAGGGGGTGACTGGCCAGCCCTGCCCACAGCAGAGACCCCAAGGCAGGGCTCCACTCCTCCCTGCTCTGGGCCCACCCCTCCGTTCCCAGTGCTGGGGACTGGGGGGTAGGGGAGTCCTGTGGGGCTGGGAGGAAGCCTCACATCCATCCCTAGCCTACTGCTCGGGGAGACATGGCCACAGTCCCTCCCCGGGGCAGCCGAATTGGCCATGGCAATTCCCGTGACGACACACTTTCCGGAATCCGGGCAGTCGAGCTGTGTTAGTCACTCAGAGAAAATGTTCCGAAGGTGGTTGGGTCCAGGTGAATGTGTCACAGCAAATTTATCAGAAAGAAATGTGGCTGTTTGTGAGTAACTGTGGAAACAAGCCCCACATTTGCTGCCGAACGGACCTTCTGTGTCTGGTACTCGGTGCCTGCAAGTCTCGTCCTCCACCGCCTTGTCCCTCAGAAGCCCCTTCATGCCCCAGGAGGTCTCCGGGGGCCTCAGTACACACACCACTCCCACGCCCCAGCCCTGGCATGCAGCTGGGTCCG
Organism: Ailuropoda melanoleuca; assembly: GCF_002007445.2. Lineage (NCBI taxonomy): Eukaryota > Metazoa > Chordata > Mammalia > Carnivora > Ursidae > Ailuropoda > Ailuropoda melanoleuca. The sequence goes on from NC_048218.1 coordinate 559,126, forward strand.
GCCCCTTCGTGGCCATTCGGGGCTGCCACGTCGCGCCTGCCACGTCGCGCCTGCCACGTCGCACCTGCAGGTGTGAGGAAGCTCACCAATCAGTTGACCTCAGGATGAGGTGACCTGTGTAGTTCTGACCGGGTCGCCCAGCCCTCACGGAGCAGTTTTCACCAGCTGGAAGCAGGAAAGGAAGCCTGAGGGTGGGGAGCCCCAAGGAGTTCAGGGTGAGGGAGGTGGGGGTTCTCGTGGCTGAAGTGGAGAGGCCTCACAGAAGGAGCCGGCAGTGGTCCCCAGCCAATAACCAGCCAGAAGACCTCGTCCTACAGCTGCAGGGAACTAGGTTTGGCCGGTGACCCAAATGAGCTGGGGAGAGGGTTCTCACAGCCTGCCGATTGGACCCCAGCCCGACCACCACCTTGATGTCGTCATGTGAGGACCCGCTGAGCCCCCGGCTTCTCAGCTGGAGTGTGGGCTAGGAGGGGGTGCCACGTCCGGTGCAGAGTGCGTGGGAAACGGACACAGTCCTGGGGGCCCCCTCCTGCCACGCCCAGGGGCCACCACCCCCCTGCGAGCCTGGCAGCGTCTCCACACTGCCCTGTACGGCCACCAACCCCCTGCGAGCCTGGCAGCGTCTCCACACTGCCCTGCACGGCCACCAACCCCCTGCGAGCTTGGCAGCGTGTCCACACTGCCCTGCACGGCCATCAACCCCCTGCGAGCCTGGCAGCGTCTCCACACGGCCTTGCATGTTTAGCTGCGGTTTTGTTGCCCTGCTGGATGGTGCCCCGCGGACCTCACCAGCTACAGCCTGGCATCCGCCTGACGCGCACTGAATGTGCTCCTGGCTCCCAGCAAGAAGCTCACAGCTCTTCCCTGGTCAGCTGGTGGTGGGTGCTGGGAAACCAGACGTTAGGGGTGTCACAGGTCCCATCTGGACCACCCTCCAGGGAGCGAGAGTGGGTGAGGCGAAGAGAGGAGGTGAAGGTGCTCGGGCTGACGGGCGAGGCCGGGAACAGGTGGCTTGTGTCCTCCATCAGAGATGCACCCCAGAGGCACACCCCACGGTGCACACATTCCCGTGGCACACGCCCCACCCTGCACTCCACATGCACACTCCCCATGGCACACACTCACAGCATACAAAGCCTTGCACACCCGTGAAGCAGGGGCTGATTTGCTGTAAGCACGAGGGCTGCTTCTCCGTGGGGGTTGAGGGAGAGGGGTGTGGCTCGTAGGAGGGACGCAGTGCCCCTCGCGTCCCCTCACGTCCCCAGCGAAGAGTGCTGCTGGCCGCTGCGTTTCCCTGAAGGAAAGCCCCGGAGCCGGGCCTGGGCAGGGTGCTCCAGGGCGCCGGGGTCCCTTGTCTGGGAGGAGCTGATCGCACGTGCCGTGGATATGTGGATGTGCACGTGTGCACGTGTGTTTGTGAACATGTGTGTGTACACACATGCACGTGTACATGGCCGTGTGCATGGATGCTGGTGTACGTCTCCGTACATGCGCGTGCGTGCATGTGCGCGTGTGTGTATGTGCGTTTATGTATTTGTATGTAGCCATGTGCTCTTGGCAGGGATGAGGCATGGTGGTGACCACTCTCCTGGAGTCAGGGGAGACATGCTTGGGAGCAGAACCTTCTAGAACAGTCTGGCTCGATAAGATTAGCTGTGTGGCCAACACATGTTAGCCAGATGGAGCTGGGATCTCACAGGAAGTAAAACCCCTTGTTAAAAGCCTGTGTGAGTTGGTGGGGGAGGGTGGTGCCGGCTTCCTCTGAGTCACACACAGGGTCTGTTTCTAATTACGTGTCCCACTGGCAGAGAGACCGCCGTGTGTGGACTTTGGAATCTGAGAGCAGCTACGCAAAGCCTCATGTACTCCTTGGGCCCTATGGGGTGCCTATGGCACCCCCGCTGCCAGCAGCATCCCTGCCTCGCCCCCAGACCCCAGCAGTCAGCCTGTTTCCTCAGGGTCTGCAGATGCCCCTTCTCCACTGGCCCTATGGGAGCCGTGAGAATTCCGAGAGGCTGTGGGCCTGGAGACCCTTCCCCACCCCAGAGACCCTACCCCACCCCGGAGACCCTGCCCCACCCCGAGGCCCTATTCCACCCCGAGACTCTCCCCCATCCCAGAGACCCTGCCCCACCCTGAGGCCCTGGCCCACCCTGGAGACCCTGCCCCATCCCGGAGACCCTGGTCTATCCCAGAGACCCTGCCCCACTCTGGAGGCCCTGGCTCACCCTGGAGACCCTGGCCCACCCCGGAGGCCCTGACCCATCCTGGAGACCCCTGCTTCTGTGCCCTCCACACTTCCCACACTCAGGTTCCCTTCCAGGCCCAGCCTGTGATGCAGGCTTTTCTGGAACTTTCCACTCCCTGAGGTCTGTCTAGACCCTCAGGGACTAAGATTTTGAAACACTAAAATAGGAATAAGCTCATTTTCTCTGTTTTCTGTGTTAACTGGAGTCAGGCGGGCCAGGAGGCGCATCCAGCATGAGGGAGGGGTGGCGCAGGGAGCCAGCAACACCCAGGAACCACTGGTGACTCTTCTGACAAGGGCAGCTGGAGGGTCGCGTGGCTGACAGGGAGGAGGGAGGTGCCGGCCTCGTGCTCTGGTACAGGGAGCATCAGGAAGGAGGCTGAGGGCCTTGGCCTGTTACTGGCTTTGCCCTTCCAGGCTGTGGGGAAGAGTATTGAGTGTTAGGTAAAGGTTCTCCAGAGAAACAGCATATCTATCTACAAAAATCTCTCTCTCTCTTCTATCATCTATCATCTATCGATACAGGTGAGGAGATTTACTACAGGAATTAGTTCACGCGGATATGGGTCCTGAGGCCCCAGGATCTCTGTCTGCAAGCTGGGGGCCCAGGAAAGCGGGTGGTGTCAGTCCAAGTCCAAAGGCCCCAGAACCAGGAGCTCCATTGTCTGAGCACAGAACAAGACTCGAGAGAGAATTCACTCTGCCTCCTCCTTTTTGTCCTACCCAGGCCTTTAGTGGGTTGGGTGAGGCCCACCCACCTTGGGGAGGGTGACCTTTATTCAGTCTACCAATTCAAATGCTAACGTCTTCCATAGACACCACACAGACACACCCAGAAATGGATGTTTTACCGGCTATGGGGGCACCCTTAGCTCTGTCAGACTGACACATAAAATTAATCACAAGTCCACCCCTTGTCAACTTGGTACCCATATGTATATCCTTAAGCCATACTCAGTCTCCAAGTAAAGACAATAAAAGGTCATACATAATTTTGCCTAGCATGATACAGCCATCCTGCGTACAACTGAAAACGCATTAACCCCTTCCCCGGAAGAGGAGGCAAAGTCCTTGGGCGATGCTTATAGCCTTCTCCTTGATATTCCATAGCTTAAAAACTATGATGGAAAATTAACAATATTTAATACTATTATAAAGTTAATACATTAAGTATTATAGGATAAGGGAATAAGAGAGGAAAGAAAACAAAGACATTTGCTTAATATATGTGTATATACATACACACAAATATATCCGTTACGAGATAAGGAGGAAACACTTGTGGAAATTGCAGCCATGTTACTGGTCACACGCTTGTAGTTGGCATTTTAACCACCTTCTTCTCCTCATTCTGGATTTCTTTGTCTTCAGCAAGCACCTCAGCTAGTCGTGGTTCTTTACCTGGTGGGGCGGCCCGAACCTTCATTCCTGGAGGGTCTGTGGGTCATTAGTGGTCCTGCCTGGATTGGGCTGCTGTGGTTTCCCACTGACCTTAATTCCAGGGCACAGAATCCCTAAGACATGCCCTAAGGGATCTCCTGTGTCCAGACACACTCCTCCCCACCTCCACTTTGGAGGCGCAGTCCAGTCTCCCCGTGGTGGCTGGGATGAGTCACCGAGCCGGCACAAGAACTCCCTTCGTTTGATTCGCAGGCGTGAGGATCTCAGAGGGGCTGGGCCGCGGTCCTAACTTCCGCTGCAGTCGGCTCGTGCCATCCCCCGGGAAGCACTCCTCCCTCTGGAGCTAAGGCTGCTCAGCCAGCGGAACACAAGGGCACAAGAATGGGAAGCACAACTGTTGCTACTGGGTCACTAGGAGTAATAGAGGTGGCACCTGTCCCTCTCCCACCCCTCGATTCAGGGACCCATGAATCCTGACTATGGGAGAGACAGCACCACACGTTCAGCCCCCTGCAGAACTGCACCCCAGCCCTGAAAGGTGCTGCCACTAGGCTGGGTCTGTGACTGAGTCTTCACAAGGCCATGTCACCATTCTAGCAGAACAGCTGCTTTGGAATGGGGGCGGAGGGAGCATGGCAAGGCCAATGAATGCTATGAGCATGGACCATGGACACACTTCTTTTGCTGTGAAGTGGGTTCCTAGATTGGAAACCGTACTGTGCAGAGTGCCGTGATGCTGGATTAGGCATTCTGTTAAGTCCAGGGATGGTGGTTTTGTCAGAAGCATTGTGCACAGGAAAAGCAAATCCATACCCAGAGTAAGTGTCTTCTCCAGGAAGTACAACATGCTGCCCCTTCCTGGACCAAGTGGTCCAATGTAATCAACCGGCACCAAGTGCATGGCTGATCACCCAAGGAACGGGGCCACATGGGTCCTTAGTGCTGGTCTCTACTGCTGGCAGATTGGGAGTGCAGTGGTGGCCGTAGCCAGGTCAGCCTCGGTGAGTGGAAGTCCCTGTGGCTGAGCCCATGCATAACCTCCATCCCGGCCACCATGGCCACTTTTTTCCTGAGCCCATTGGATGACAACAGGGGTGGCTGGAGAAAGAGGCCGATAGTATCCACAGAATTGTTCATCCCATCCATTTGATCATTAAAATCCTCTTCTCAGGTCCCTCCCTGATGGGCGTTCACATGGGACACAAATATCTTCACTTTTGAAGATAGAAATCTATCCACAAATCTCTTCCCCAAATTTCTTTGTCATCGATTTTCTAATCATGTCCCAATCTAATCCAAGTCCTTGATGGTCCAGCCAAACCACTGGCCAGGGCCCCATCATTGGGTAATTGCTAGGCCATTTCTCCTTCCAAACAAAGTGGACAGCCAGGTGCACTGCCTCAAGTTCTGCCTTCCGGGAGGATTTCCCATCACCACTGTCCTTCAGGGACGTCCCAGAGAGGCGCTGTCATGTGGCAGCTGTCCACTCCAAGTGGTGTCTGCACATTGTGCACAGCCACCTGTAAACCAGGCTGAACCTTCTCTTCCTCCATCAACCAGACACAGGGCGTGCCCCACGAGGCCATAAGTGCAGGCTGGGAGAGAGAAGGCCATGTAGCAGGAGCAGGGGCCATGGGCATTTGGGCCACTTGTTCACCTAACGTGCTTGTGGCTTAGTGTCTGCATGGGTCATGTACACACTGCGTCCACACGATGATGGTGTGCTGCCGTGCACAGCCAACGTTATGGCTTTTTGAGTCGGATAACACCCAGCCATTGATGGGCAACTCAGGCCACGTGGTAACTTGGAGGCCCATGGTCAGTGTAGATGGCCTTGGGGAGGGTCTTATTTTAACATTATTGTGTTTCTTGGTTCATGAACACAGTATACCTCTCCACTTACCTAGGTCCTAATTTCTCTCAGCAATGTTTTGTAGTTTTAGGAGTACAGGTCTCAAACAGATTCTGTTAAATTTATCCCTAAGCTTTTCTTTTTTCTTTCTTTTTTTTTTTTTTAAAGATTTTATTTATTTATTTGACAGAGATAGAGACAGCCAGCGAGAGAGGGAACACAAGCAGGGGGAGTGGGAGAGGAAGAAGCAGGCTCCCAGCGGAGGAGCCTGATGTGGGGCTCGATCCCACAATGCCTGGATCATGCCCTGAGCCGAAGGCAGACGCCCAACCGCTGTGCCACCCAGGTGCCCCTATCCCTAAGCTTTTCTTGTTGTTGTCTTTTTATGCTATTGTAAACTGTATTTTAAAAATTATAGCTTTCAGTTGTTTGTTGCCAGAATCTAGAAATACAATTAATTTTTTGAGAGTGTATTGATCTTGTATTCTGTGACTGAGATTTTTTAGGTATGCAATCATATTGTCTGTACATAGAGACAATTACACATTTTTTTTCCAGTCTGTATGCCTTTAATGTCTAGGCTTATGGCAAGGCCAGGTCATAGGCATGCGCCTTGAGGGCCACGTTGGGCAGACGCTGCAGGCCTCCCCCATTTCGGATTAGCACAGCAATCTCATTCTTGCCTTGTTCCTTTGCCTGAGAAGAATGCATTTAGCTTTCCACATTAAACTGACATTAGCTATAAAATTTTTCTGTGACTGTCCCTTATCAGGTTGAGGAAAATCCTACTATTCCTGATTTCTAAGAGTTTTGATTTACTTATAGCAGTTGAATTTTGGCACATGTTTTTTCTACATCTATTAAGACAGTCATATTTTTAAAATTATTTATTTATTTTTAATTTATTTAAATTCAATTAATTAACATACAGTGTATTATTAGTTTTGGAGATAGAGTTCAGTGATTCATCAGTCTTATATAACACCCAGTGCTCATTACATCACGTGCCTCCTTAATGCCCACCACCCAGTTACCCCATCCCCCCACCACCTCCCTTCCGGCAGCCCTCAGTTTGTTTCCTCTGCTTAAGAGTCTCTTATGGTTTTTCTCCCTCTCTGATTTCATTTTGTTTTGCTTTTCCCTCCCTCCCCCCTGCTTCTTTGTTTTGTTTCTTAAATTCCACATATCATTGAAATCATATGATTATCTTTCTCTGACTGTCTTGTTTCACTTAGCATAATACCCTCTAGCTCCTTTCACGTTGTTGCAAATGGCAAAATTTCATTTTTTTGATGGCTGAGTAATATTCTGTTGTATATATTCCACATTTTCTTTATCCATTCATCTGTCGATGGACATCTGGTCTCCTTCCAAAGTTTGGCTATTGTAGACATTACTGCTATAAACATTGGGGTCCATATACCCCTTCAGATCACTCCATTGTATCTTTGGGGTAAATACCTAGTAGTGCAATTCCTGGGTTGTAGGGGAGCTCTATTTTCAACTTTTTGAGGACCCTCCACACTGTTTTCCAGAGTGGCTGCACCAGCTTGCATTCCCACCAACAGTGCAGGAGAGTTCCCCTTTGCATCCTTGCCAACATCTGTTGTTTCCTGACTTGTTGATTTTAGCCATTCTGACTGGTGTGAGGTGGGATCTCATTGTGGTTTTGATTTGTATTTCCCTGATGCCGAGTGATGAACATTTTTTCATGTGTCTGTTGGTCATTTGTATGTCCTCTTTGGAAAAATGTCTGTTCATGCCTTCTGCCCATTTCGTGATTGGATTATTTGTTCTTTGGGTGTTGAGCTTGATAAGTTCTTTTTTCTTTTTCTTTTTTTTTTTTTTAAAGATTTTATGTATTTATTTGACAGAGAGAGAGACAGCCAGTGAGAGAGGGAACACAAGAAGGGGGAGTGAGAGAGGAAGAAGCAGGCTCCCAGTGGAGCAGGGAGCCCAATGTAGAGCTGGATCCCAGGACCTTGGGATCACTCCCTGAGCTGAAGGCAGACGCTTAACAACTGAGCCACTCAGGCGCCCCGATCAGTTCTTGATAGATTTAGGATACTAGCCCTTTATCTGATAAGACATTCACAAATACCTTCTCTCATTCTATTGGTTAAGAGTATCATATTTTTTAAAAAAATTATTCTATTTATATGATGACTTGCAATGTTTGATTTGTAGATGTTAAATGAATCCAACGTTTCTGGGACATATACTATTTGATCATTTGCATTTGAAAAAATGTTGTTGGATTTAATTTTGTTAAGGATGTTTTCATCTATGCTCATGAGGGATAGTGGCCTGTAGGTTTCATTCCTTATAATGTCTTCATCTGTTGTGGATGCAAGGGTTAATACTATCATCAAAACCTGAGTTGGTAATGTTTACCTTTTCTGTTTTCTGAAAATCTGTGAAGACTGGTATTACCACTTCCTTAAATGTGTGACAGAATTCACCAGAGCAGTCATCTGGGCCTGGAGTTTCCATTTTGGAAGGTTCTAGATAATGATTTCAATTTTTCTGATCTAGAGATATATTCAGATTTTCTATTTTTTCCCCTTGATTTACTTTGGTAATCTGTGTCTTTCAATGAGTTTTTCCATTTCTTCTAAGTTATCAATTTGGGGGAGATAAAGGTCTTTATCATCGTCCCTGTCCTTTTAATGTCTGTAGGATCTCTAGTTTTGGACTCCTGTTTTACTCCTGATGTTTATAATTTGAGGTTTTTCTTCTTTCTCTTAATCAGCTTATCTGGATGTTTATCAATTTTATTGATATTTTCATTAAACCAGCTTTTGTTTCATTGATTTTTTATTTCATTGATATCTACTCTTTTCTTTTTAATTTTCTTCTTTCTACTTATTTTTTAATTTTTCTAGCTTCTGAATGTAAAAACCTACATCTTTCATTTTAGGTCTGTTTTCTTTTTCTTTTCTTTTTTTTAAAAGATTTTATTATTTATTTGAAAGAGAGAGAGAACATGAGTGTGGCGGGGAGGGGCAGAAGGAGAAGCAGACTCCCCGCTGAGTAGGGAGACCCAAATGGGGCTCGATTCCAGGACCCCGCCTGGGTTCATGACCTGAGCCGAAGGCAGGTGCTTAACCAACTGAGCCACCCGGGCGCCCCAGTTTTCTTTTCTAATATAAGCACATCATGTGTACATCTCTCTCTACACACTGCTCTAACTGCACTACCTGCTATACTGGGTTTTCATTTTCACTCAGTAAAAAATGTTTTTTGACTTTCTTTTGATCTTGTCTTTGACCAAAATATTACATATAGGAACTTTGTTTAATTTCAGAATATTTGGGAATTGTCCAGATACCTTTTGTTATTGACTTCTAGATTCATTCCACTGTGGTCATAGAACATGTTCTGTATGATTTTGTCCCTTTTAAATTTATTGAGATTCATTTTATGGCCCAGTATATGGTCTATTTTACAGAACATTTCATATGCACTTGAAAAGTATGTTCATTCTACCATTGTTAAATGCAGATTTCTATAAATGTCAACTAAGTAAATTAGTTAATTGAGTCTTTTACATCTTTATTGATTTTTTTTTGCCTATATTCTATTGGTTACTGAGAGTAGTATTGAAGTCCCCACTGTAATTGTGTCATTTCTCTCTTCAGTTCTGTCAGTTTTTAATTCATGTATTTTGAAGATTCTTTTATTAGATGAATACCCATTTAGATTGTCTTCTTGATGAATTGCAATCTTATCATTAGGTAACACTCTTTATTTTTCATAATAATGCTTGTCCTGACTCTATTTTGTCTGATTTCATATAGCCACTCCAGCTTTCTTGTGTTTAGCATTTAAATGGCTTATCTTTTTTATCCTTCTATTTTTACCTACATGTGTCTATGTATTTAAAGTATGTTTCTTCAGGGCGCCTGGGTGGCTCAGTTGTTAAGCGTCTGCCCTTTGGCTCAGGGCCTGATCCCAGGGTCCTGGGATCAAGCCCTGCACTGTGCTCCCTGCTCTGCTATGAGCCTGCTTCTTCCTCTCCCACTCCCCCTGCTTGTGTTCCCTCTCTCCCTGGCTGTCTCTCTCTGTCAAATAAATAAATAAAATCTTAAAAAAATATGTTTCTTTATTTTTTAAAGTTTATTTGTTTTTAAGTAATCTCTATACTGAAAGTGAGTCTTGAACTCAAGACCCTGAGATCAAGAGTCACATACTCTACAGGCTGAGCCAGCCAGGTGGCCCTAAAATATGTTTCTTTAAATATAGTTGGGTCTTGCATTTTTATGCATTCTGACATCTCTGCCTTTTATTAAGGGTGTTTTGATCATTTCTATTTAATGGAATTATTGATGTATTTGGGATTAAATATACCTAATTTGTTAATTGCTTTTATTTGCCCCATCTATTTTTTGCTCTTTTCCCCCTCTTTTTCTGCCATAGTTTGGATTCAGTATTTTTTAGTATTCTATTTTACCTCCTCTATTTGTTTATTAGCTCTGCCTCTTTGTTTTAATTTTTCAGTGGTTGCTCTAGGGCTTACAACATACATCTTTTACTTTCTTCTAATATTCTACTTCTCATGTATTTTAATAAACTTATGACAGTGAACTTCCATGTCTCTCTCCCATCCCCTGTGCTATTGCTATTATACGTTTTATTTATACATATGTTATTAGCTCCAAAGTATTTTGGTATTATTTTCATTTTAAACAATAATCTTATAAAGTAATTTTAAAATGAGATGAATTCTTACATATCTGTCTATAATACTACTTATTATCTTATGTAGCTTTGAGTTTCCATCTGGTATAATTTCCCTTATTTCTGAAAATCTTCCTTTATCATTTCTTGTAGGTGCAATTCTGCTAGAGAAGGATTCTCTTAGCTTTTGTTTGTTTGAAAATGTCCTTATTCTGCTTTCATTTTTTAAGGTTATTTTGCTGATTACAGACTTCTAGGTTAATGTTTTTCCCTTCAGTACTGACAGTATGTTGTCCCATCAACAGTGGCTCGCATGGCGGCTGTCAAGAAGCCTGCTTCCCTAGACGTAAGATGTCTCCCCCAGCCCTAATGTTACTATCTTTTTCTCTGATTGCTTTAAGGAATTTTTCTTTACCACTGTTTTCAAGCAATTTTATTATGATGTGCCCTAGCATTTATTTCCTTTGTTTATACTGTTTGGTGCTTGTTGAGTTTCTTTTATCTGTAACTTCATAGTTTTAATCAAATTTTAACAAATAAATTGTTTTGTCAAATACTTTTCTGACTCCCTTTGTCCCAGAATTCCAGTTACAGCTATGCCTGATCATTTGACAATGTCGCTTAGGTCTCTGACACTCTGCTCTTTGTTTTATGCACTTTCCTCCGTGTATCTCAGCTTGTGGTTTCCATTGCTGTTTCTTCTGTTTCACTGATCTTTTCATCTCTAGTGTCCAATCTATTTAAAAACCAACCAATGATCTTTTATGTCAGATATTTTATTTTTTGGCTCTAGGAATTCCCTTTGTTTCTTTTTATTTTTTTTTAAGATTTTATTTATTTATTTGACAGAGAGAGACAGCCAGCGAGAGAGGGAGCACAAGCAGGGGGAGTGGGAGAGGAAGAAGCAGGCTCCCAGCGGAGGAGCCTGACGTGGGGCTCGATCCCAGAATGCTGGGATCACGCCCTGAGCAGAAGGCAGACGCTTAAGGACTGTGCTACCCAGGCGCCCCCCTTTGTTTCTTTTTAAATGTAACTTCCAGGGGTGCACGGGTGGCTCAGTCGGTTAAGCGCCGGCCTTTGGCTCAGGTCAGGATCCAGGGGTCCTGGGATCGAGTCCTGCATGGGCTCCCTGCTCAGTGGGGAGTCTGCTTCTCCTTCTCCCTCTGCTGCTGCCCCCACTTGTGCTCTCTCTCTTGTTTACTCTCCCTCTCAAATAAATAAATAAAATCTTTAAAAAAATAAATGTAACTTCCATTCCTTCCATAAATGGCAGACCTGTGGCTAGAGCCCAGTATGTCTCACCCTGATTGCAGGACTCTCTTAACTTCGTTTGCATTCCTTTGAGTAGCTGCAGCAGCTGTAACACCAGATGCTCAGGATTTCAGGGCCTCATGCAGAGCCCCACAGACTGGCTCTTACTCCACTGCACTCACCACTGTCTTTCACGGGCCTATCTCCAAGAGCTTAACTTTCTGCTTTCTGGACTTCTTGGGCCACACTCAGCTTGGGCCCCACCCCCTGCAACCACAGGCTTGCTATCCTAGGTATTAGGCCCTCAGATATTGTGAGACCATGGAGAGGTGTGTCATCCCACCCAGAAAACAGATGCAATGTTATCAGTGCCTTAGGCCCCAAGAGTGATTCCCAGTAAGGATGATGGGTCTCAGGCATGTGTCAGGTAGGGCAGTTGACCTTTGGTTGGGTGACAGAGCACACTTTGAGGCCTGGTCAGCCTGTATAGCCCTGGCACCTTCTTGCACCCAAACCTACAGCTTTAGTTAAGTGCCAACTCATCTAGTCCTCCAAGTATTAACTTTCCACCAACAGCTGTATCTTAAAGAGGAAGGACAAAGCCAACCTAAGGAGACATGACCACAAATGACCTCTTCGAAAAATGATTGGAGACTCTGTTTTCAAAGAGGTTGGCAATTAGCAAGCAAGCTTTCTGTTGCAGTGCAAAAATGTCAGGGACTTCTGGATGTACTGAGAGCTCATGTGAGTGGCCAAGAGAAAGTTAGAACTTTGAAGGAATCCTTACTAACACTTTTGGGCATTATTCAGTAAAGTCATTGGATCAATCTTTGGCACATTAATTCAATTACTCCAGTATTTTTGATGCTTGAAACTATATCCCAAGCCATCACTCATGCTCCCACATGCAGAGAGCCAACAAGCCCTATGAATTTTCCAGTCATTCGTTTCTTATTTAAGAATAAATATTTATTGATCTATGTATTACATTCATTTATTACACATTCAGAAGAAAATTATTGAGCATCTGCTTTGGGCTGGACCCCGTGTGGGGCCCTGGAGACGTATCAATGAACAACATGGACAAGACTCCTCTTCCTCTAAGCTCCCTTGCAACTTCCTTGACCTTTTTGTCTGTGATGCCTCTCTGAGGAACACCATGCACTACTGGCCACCTCACTAGCTCCCTATGAGTTGAACACCTTTGACTACAATGATAGCCTCACTGGTCATTCAAGTAGTTGCAGCCTGACCCTGGCAGCTAAATGCTGCCATCTGGCCTCTACTATTTGGGGGCCACACCATCCCCTGTATATTAACAAGCCCAGCTCTGTGACCATATTTCCTACCCTAGCCCACAGAAGGAAGCCACCACTGAACTTGTGAGTGATGCAGGTTTCCCCTCATCAGTTCATTTATGATGGCCTTGGTGGATGACATGTCCCCTGGTCATCCCATGGAACAAAGTCCTAGTTGATTTTCTGGGTAAATTTGTCTCTCATAAGGTACAGCTTAGCAATTCTGAAACCTCTTTATGTGAATATTAGGATTGAACAAATAAGGAAATGATGATAGGTGGTGGGAGCCAGGTGTCTCACTTTTGGGGTGGAAGTTATTCGATAAGTCAGAAAGGGAAATTAGAATGAACCCTGGAGTACTGGATTGGAGTTGGAGACATTGGTATGAAGTCATATTTAGCTACACACATGCACGCACACACGCACGCACACACACACAGATAGATGGGTGGGAAGAAAGTGGTCCACAGCCATTTCCTTGGGTGACTGGGGAAAAGAAAAAGCTCAGTTATTTTGAGGACAATTAGGCACAGAGTCTGAGCTCACACTATTACTCAGAGACCTAAAATGTGACTGTAGACCCTATTAAAGAAGGGCTTGCAGATAATAGAGTTGTGGCTAATCTCCAGCTCACCATGTGTTCACTGGGGCTACCTGTCCACTTAGTGGTCATGACCTTACTCCTGGAGTGGAGAATTGCAATCAATACACTTGGCAATGGGGTGAACTCCACACTGGGGTCTTGACCTGTGGGTTATAAGTTATAATAATGGGAAAGCCAAATGGAAACCTCTGAAGTTGCTCCCCACCTCCGGGTGAGACAGTAAAACAGAAACAATATTACACTCTAGAGGGGATGACAGAGAATAGGGCCATTAAAGAGCTAAAATATGTAGACTCCTAACATAGCTGTGTTAAATTCACCCACTCAGCACTTGAATGCGTCCTGGGGAGTGACTATAATCTACAACAGGAGTCCCAGGTAGTAACGCAAACGCAGTCGCTGTTTTGGATGTGGTTCTGTTGATAGAGTAGATCCGTGAGAACTCAGGGACATGGTATGCGGCTATTGATTCGATGAATGTGTTCTCTTCTATTCCGATTAGAAAGACTGTGACAATCAGGCTGCAAACATGTGGAATGGACTAAAATATATATTTACAGTTCAGCCTCAGGTTCTGTTAATTCTTCTATCCTCTGTCGTAATATAGTCCACGGAAATCTGGGCTGCCTGGACGTCTCACAGAGCATGACGCTGAGCAATTACATTGATAGCCTCATGTTGATCAGGTGGGAGGAGAAAGAGGTCCTGGATAAGCCCCGTGCCGTCCAGTGAAGCGCCTGCTCTGGAGAAACAGCCCTTGGAATATTACAGGGCCTTGATGGGCAAAGCACTTGACCAGGGACAACGAGTGGTCATGTGTCTGAAACTCTCCATCTCGAGGTAGAGTCTGTTGGATTCCCCATGTCATGAAGCCACAGAGGTCTATCTGCAGTCTTTCAAAAGTTGGAAAAGAGTGTGTGAGGAAGCTGCAAGCTGGTAGCCCTGACCCCCATGTCACCATAGTGGTGACACCAGTGGCCTCTCCCCCAGCTCATACCTATGGCCATGTGGATGGCTCTGTAAGATAAAGGAGGAAAGGCCTGAGCTTGGTTGATAGATGGGGTCAGCCTGTTATGAGAGCAAACTGAAAATGGATGGCTGTGGCACTCCACCCATAGTCAAGTGTATCTTGGAAGACAATGAAGGAGGAAAGCTGCCCACAGTGCTTCGAGCACCTGGTTGTCCACACTGTGTGGAAGGAGGGGTGGTCAATATGCCATGGCCTGGCTGTCTGGTCAGGGAGCCAGAAGGAAAAGACTGCAAGATCAGGGGAGAGGAATTCTGGGGTGGAGGCATATGAATATACATTTGGGAGTGGACACAAAGTGTGAAGATTTTTTTTTTTCATTTGTTAATGCCCACCGGAAAACATGCATGACAGAAGAGGCCCTAAAAAACTACCAAGCTGACAAAATGTCTTGGCCAGTGACATTAGCCAGTCTTCATGACTACTTAGCCAGAACCAGCATGATGGGCATCTAAATGGAGGGGCCATGCTGGCAGAGATGAGTCCAACAATATGGACTTCACTTCCAAGCCCAATCCAGCTCCCTCTGGATGTCCAAACTCTCAGCAACAGAGACCGGCACTGAGCCCCTGTCATTCCTCAAGGAGACCAACTGGATACTTGGTGGCAAGTCAACTGCACTGGAGTCTGTCTATCCTGGAAGAGCTTGGTAAATAGATGTTCCAGCAGAGATCTACCCTGCTCCCAGAGCCTCAGCCTGCAGGGCTGCAGAATGCCTGACCCACAGGCATGGAGGCATGGAATCTCACAAACATGGCATCCAGTCAGGAGCACGTCACAGTGAAGGAGCATGGGAACGGGCTCCTGACCATGGGGCCTGCCTGTCATACCATGTACTCTACCAGCCAGAGCTGGCTGGCCTCACAGAAAGCTGGAACATCTTTTAAAGGCAGAGGTGAAGCATTGGTGAGGAGGCAAACCCTCAGAGGTGGGGTGACCCCTTCAGGATGCAGTGCTGCATTAAACTGGAGACGTGAATATGGTGCTGTGTTCCCGAAAGAAAAGACATATGGGTCCAGGAACAGAGGAGTCCCACTTACCATCACTCCCACTGGCCCATGGGGAGTTTTGGGCTTCCTTGTTCCTGCAATTCCAGGCTCTATGGGGTTGAAGGTCTGGTCCCCAAAGGGTCCCATTGGACCATAAGTCACAGCTGCCCACATGGGACTATGGACTCCTATGTTCAGGGACGAACAGATGAGAAGGGGAGTTGCTGGTTTAGTGGGGTAACTGCTCTGATCATCAGGAGGTAGGACAGACTTCAAGGTTTTGGGGGCTGGGAACGACACTTGTGAAGCCCAGGTGACTCACTTGGGTGCCCCCAGGCACTCCCTTTCCGCAGCACAACTGTGGATGGGCACCTACTGCAACGTGGTCTCAGGTTTGACTGCCCTCCCACTCCTCCAGGATGAAGGTTTGAGTCTCACTCTGGGAAGCCGTGGAGACCTGCTTAGGTGGTCCCCCCGCTGACCCTGGAAGAGAGGCCGTGGGAGTCACAGAGGAGAGGATGCATGCAGTGTCTGGGGGGTGCTGCCTGGGAAGCAAAAGTGATTGACGGTCTTGTCTCCCTCCCCCGCTCCTGCAGAGCGCTGGGGGCGGGGGCGTCCCAGGGGTACTCCTGCCCAGTGACTCAGCTGGGGGTGCGAATGCCTGGGTGTGCGTGAGGGGCACGCCGCCTGTCTGAGCCGGTCCCGCATCCTGCCCGGTCGGCCTCTCTGCCCTGCACCTGCCCTGGCTTCCCCCATCCTTCACAGGTGTTTCCCTAGGACTCTCTGGCACCTTCAGGGCATCTGCCTCTTGAAGGACATGAACCCTTGTCTCTTTTCTTCTAATGGTAACATTTTTTGTTAAGCCCATGATTTTCTTTATTCAGCGTTTTTGAAGGAAGTCTTGAAGTGGTTCATTGCTAAGGGTAGCACGGGACCTGGAATGGACCCTGTGGAGATTGAAGCATGCTCCTGTCAGAATTTCTTCACAGCCAGATGCAAGGAGGAGGATTTACTCCGAGTTTCCATGGGCAGCTTCAGATCCAGACCCAGTGAGGAGGACCACAGCGGGAGGAGATGCAGATGGTTCTGGAAGGGAACGGAAACTGTGCCAGCCAGGCCGCTAGTCCAGGAACAGTCCTGGGGTCACCCTAACTGCTGATGTGACCCACACATGTAAGAAATAGGACAGCCTGGGTGGCATCTCTGTCTCCTAGCTGTTCCAGGCCTGGCATCCCTTGGCTCTGGGTCCTGGGCCTGGGTCCCTCACAGGGGGAGAGCCTCAGCTGGTCCTGACACGCTTATCATTTATACGACAGGCTACGGGCTGTGAGACTCCCGGGCAGCAGCCCAGCCTCTCCCTTGGCTTCCAGCCTGAACACATTTTTGAGGGGGGTGGGGAATTTCTAGCCCAGATATTTTATAGGGATCCTGACTGGGAGAGTTAGAGGCTGCTTTTCAAATTACTATTTTGCTTGAAATTCTTTCCGCAAACTTTCGCACCAGCTGTAAAGTGCTGTAAAGTCACGTGGTGCTCATCTTTGCGTGTACTCTCACTGAATGCTCGGCATGTGCTGAGGAGGGTGACCGTTGGCAAACAGTACTAAGACACCTTGCGAGCCTTCTGCTGCTGTCCAATCAGACAAGTCTAGAGAGGTGCATGGGTGTGTAGGAACAAGGATTGTACCAGGGATATTCAAACATGGAGTTTTTATAATTGGTTTACTGTTTTGTTTCCTTTGGGTAGGACTAAGTATTTTTTTTAAAGGAGATTTTATTTATTTATTTGACAGAGAGAGAGAGCACAAGCAGGGGGAGGGGCAGGCAGAGGGAGAGGGAGAAGCTGGCTTTTCACCAAGCAGGGAGCCTGATGCAGGGCTCAATCCCGGAACCCTGGGATCATGACCCGAGCTGAAGGGGCAGACACCCAACCGACTGAGCCACTCAGGTGCCCCAAGATAATGTAAGTACTAAATTGTTTTGCCAAGAAGCCAAAGCAACAGACATTCTTACTCTGTGAAATATTGCAGAAGGGGTGCAAATTTCCATGCAAACCTTCCATGTTAGCCCTCGTGGCCCGCACGGCGCACGCCACCTGTCCACAGTTGTATCTGTCGCTCCTCAGGAGACCAGGAGCTGCTCCAGCTCTTGAGGGTGGAGACCTGGTCTTTTCCACCCTCCCTTCCCACCACAGGGTGCTCTGCTCATAGTAGGTGTTGAATAAATACTCGGTTTTAATGAGTAAAAGCGGGAATTTTACTAAGATGCTCATGTGTGTTAGCAAAATTTCTGTGTTGTCAAGACTACATATTTGAGTTTCAAAACTGGGCAGAGGTTTGGAATTCCTTATTTTGAAAAAAATAGAACAAGTCAGCAAAAAACAGCGTTGGTGAGGCAGCTAGTTCTTGGAACCGTGGCGGGGGGGGGGTCCCTCCACACTGTACATGCAGCAGCTTGCTGTCAGTGGGGACCAGCCAAGTGGTGTGAAGGGTCGAGTGGAGCATAGGAGTGAGGGCTCCTCCTTCCGACTTTGCCACTAATTTGCTGTGCGGCTTTCTGTTTGCTCCTTGGCTGCTTCATTTTACAATGAAACCCTTGGAATAAAGGAACAATATTTTTCTAGCAACCAGATTCTGTGATTTCTCGAGACAAGGAATCCTCAGCTTCAGGGCATAGAAAGCCTGTTCCACCACCAAAAGCTCTGGTTGTTAGAAGAGGAGAAGGCAAATGCTGTGAACTTTTGTTGTTGTTGTTCTAATATTTATTTTTTTTTCACAGTTTAATGGTGCTTTATTTATTTATTTATTTTTAATGTTTTTTTTTATTATATTACGTTAGTCACNTATTATATTACGTTAGTCACCTACAGTACATCCCTGGTTTCTGTTGTAAAGTTCGATGATTCATTAGTTGTGTATAACACCCAGTGCACCATGCAATACGTGCCCTCCTTACTACCCATCACCAGTCTATCCCATTCCCCCACCCCCCTCCCCTCTGAGGCCCTCAGTNACCCGCAGGATGTTTCTCATAGTCCACAGTCTCTTATGTTTCATTCCCCCTTCTGATTACCCCCCCTTTCTTTATCCCTTTCTTTCCCTACCGATCATCCTAGTTCTTATGTTCCATAGATGAGAGAAATCATATGATACTTGTCTTTCTCTGCTTGACTTATTTCACTTAGCATTATCTCTGTTCTAATATTTAAATCAGGAGCAGGGTTGGGAGACACAGGAGCAGAGGTGTGCCCCATGACAGGTCTGGGAAGAAGCCTGTTGTGCGGTGGGAAGGTAGCCATGGCCCTTTCTCCTTAGTGGCCAGGAAACGGGCATGTGCAGCTAACTCTGTGGCGGGGGGAGCACGGAGTGAGGCGGGGGAGCAGGGGTTAAGTGAGAGTTAGTTTAAAGTTCTGGAGTCCAAGTCTTGCTGACTTTCCAGCCGTAGGTGTCTGCTGGAAAAATGTAGCTGGGAGCCAGGTGACACAGCTGTGTGTGTTTGTTTTTGATGTTACCAGAGAAACAAGAGGGAAAAATTAAAAAATGAAGTTTCCACAAAAATTCAAACTGACTTTAGAAACGTCTGTGTGCCTGGAGCAAGGAGAAACAGTCCAATAATGGTGTGCTCTGTCCTGCCTCGGCAGCCCACACCCCACCCACACCCGGGCGCACACACACGCACACACGGGAAGTGGAAGAGAAAATCGGTTTTTCCATGCGGGGACCGGCTGCCCCTCTGTCTCTGTGCCAGCCACATGAAGTAAGTCTCAGCCAGGGTCAGAAGAAACACTGCACTGACTGTCAGCATTAGGTTAGTGGGCGGATTAAATACAACCACCCGGCCACAGAGAGACGCTGGTCTGCATTATTAAGTGGTTATAAATAGGAAGGGAGGGATTGCTATTAGCAATTGAACCCTGAGAATCAGGGAAAGGAGGAGGCTGTGAACTTAAAGAAAAGGCAGACAGCCAAACACAGCAGGCCAGGGGGGCCTCGATCCCTCCCACAGGCCCTGACGGTGCCCTGCTGCAACTTTGGGTCTGTGCAGAGTAGTCGAGAGGCCAGGCTCTGCCAATGCTCTTTCCAAGGCACACAATGGGGTGGGACCCACGTCCTAACCAGGAGCCAGAGTAAAGGGCACCCCACAAGCAGAGTGCCAGGCAAGTGTGCCCGTGGGTAGGTCTCAGCTCTGCTGCCAGCTGGTCACCCTGGGCAGCCTCTGGGCTCTTGTCTGTCAAGTGGCTCGTGGCTCCTTCTGGGCCTCAGCATGTGCATTCCCGACACTTTGGCACAAACACCAGCACCATCACTGACGCCCTCCAAGGGAGTGCTCCTCAAAAAGACTCAGACACAGGGCCTGGCTTCAGGGTACTTACTGTGGAGACAGTCTGCTTAGGCCACGCCTCCCTGCCTCCCTTCCCCTCTTTCCTGTCCTTCCACACTTGCAGATAAAATTCATAATTTTAACGGTTTTAAAGTGCACAGTTCATTGCGTCTAGTACCTTTACTATGTTGTGTAACCACCCCCTCCATCTGGTTCCGGAGTACTTTCATCACCCCAAAAGAAACCCTGTACCCATTGAGCAGTAGCCGCACCCCGCCCCCAGCTGTCTGCTCTCCATCGCTATGGATTTGCTTATTCTGGACAATCCGTATAAATGGGATCATACAACATGCGACCTTTTCTGTGTGGATTCTCTTGGTGTGGCGCTTCGAGGTTTGTTCATGTTATAGCAAGTATCAGTATGTATCAGTATGTCGTTCCGTTAATGACCGATAATATTCCACGGCATGGATATACCACATTTTCTTTAACCACCTGACCTCGGAGGGGCACTTGGGTTGTTTGTCCTTTCCGGTTATTGTGAATAATGCTACTAGGGCCACGCTTTCTTTGGGAATCCTGTGAAACGAGTGCTTTTACCCCATTCTCTGTGGGAGGGAAACAGAGATGGGAGGTGGGGCTATTTCTCCCAGTACTGATACTGGACAAGCTCCCTGGAAGGACCCTCGGCACCCACCGCAGGTGCTGTACCAGCAACGAGAAAACCCGGGTCCTAGACCCGCAGAACTTGGGTGATGCTGGGCTCAGGCCCACGTGACTTCCGGGACGGGGCTTCCTCCTCCAACTCGGCGGTCCCTGTGGGGCGAACCTGGCCTGCCCAGCGCCCAAGTGACTTCTGGTGAGGGACGGGACTTCTGCCACGGGGCACAGGGGACCAGGACGCGCATTGGGCTTTCACGTGCTTGCTGCGGGGATCAAGGTCTGCCCCGCGTGGGAGGCCTTGTTTGCCTGGCCTCGTATTAAGCGTGTTTGGGATCGGAGGCCCCAGGGCATTGCGGGGACACGCGGTTGCCCAGCTGGGTTGTGGGCGTCAAGCAGGTGCGTCTTCCTTGGAGTTTCAGGCTGAACCCCTGGAGGTGGAGGCAGGTTGCCTGTGTGGGCTTATTAAGGCTCATAACTGAAAAAAAGAAAGGGCATTAAAGCTACAGCAAATGAGGAAAAGAAAAGGCAGCGTCTACCGGGGCCAGGCGGAGGACCATCTGTCCAACCTGTGCTGTGCAGAATCAGCAGGAAAACAGGACCCGTGGGTGTGGCTGGTGACCCCTAAGGGGTCGAGGGTTTAGCCTTGAAGAGTTAGACTCTCTTATCCAGGGATTTAAAATGATTCTGAGTGCTTGGCTTTTCCTCTATGCTGTTCTCGCAGCTTAATTAATGATAAATTTCATAAACCAACCAGTGGTTCCTATTCTTAAAGTGTGGGCTCCACTTGGTTCTCTTTTATCCAAATTTTCATTTTCCTTTTTTTGTAGACATTGCTTGAAGGTGGTGGGCAACGAGGGGACCAAGGGAAGGCACAAGAGGGAATGTCACTTTAGCTTTCTTCATTAGAACTTGCCACATTTTGACTACTTAAGAACGAGGGGTCATCCTGTCTAGAGGACCATGCCTGTTGACCAAACAGGCTACACTTGTATTTCCCAGTTGCCCAGGAGCTGAATTGTCACATTTTACCCCTACTGCTCCAAACTTCAAACCAGTTCTGAGACAGTGTACCTTTCTGGAAAGCCAGAGCCAGAGTCCACGCTATATTTAAAGAGGTGATCACTACAGCTGGGAGTTAGAGCACTTCCTGCCTGGTTTGGGAAAAAATGTGAGAATGTCTTGCAACAGCCAAAACAAGTGTCATGCAGAGGGCCTAATGTGGTATGGGAAGGGAAAAGGGGTGGGGATGAGAGGTCCCCATGGAGGCAGGGTCTGTGTTAACAGCTAGTTGATGGTTTAAGGAAGAGGGAGAGTAGAGCATGGCTCTGAGGCTGAAACTAGGATTATGGTGGAATCAGGACAGAACTATGAAGGTCAGGGAGGAGGGAAAGCATTGATATAAAGGGTAGACTGTGGGGCAATGCCCCGCTCCCAACAGCAACCCAAATCTGAGAGTTGACGACAGCCAGCACTAGAATTTTCCCATTCAAGTAGATACTGTCCATTGCCCAGGGACGGTTCGTGAGGCTCCACCTCATGGGTTCCCTCATGTTCTTCCCAGTGTCTGAAATGCCTTTCCTACAATCTCCATCTACCCAAACTCAACCAACTTTCAAGACCTAAAATGACTTCTGAAACTTTTCCTGATACCGTCCAAAGTTATGTGGCTCTCCTTTGAGATAATACACAGAGTTTGGCAAAGGTGGATTCATAAAAGCTCAATAAACATTTATTTTAAATTGAATTGAGTTACATTGATTTCCTTAAATGTTCCCACTGGGACAGGCTATCCCATCCATCTTGGTCAGAAGCAGAGACTTTCCACTGGAAATTCCCAAGGACCCAGGCAGCTTGGGGTGTGTGTGTGTGTGTGTGTGTGCTGTACCCCGTCCAGAATGACTCACTGTGGTCACCCTGTGACCCATTTTCCACTGTGAGCTTTGGCTGAGTGGGTTCTCATGATGCTTCTTTTTTACCACGGTCACCTCCTCACTGAAAAAGCACGGCTAAATGAAGGATGAATTGGAAAGAGTGAGCTTTGCCATGTCACTTCCGAGGGTGGAAAAAAGGAATCGGAAGGGAAAAGGCAGGCTCCTTAATACTGTGGCATCACCTGGCTTGCTCTCCTCCAAAATAAAATAGCTTCCTCTATCTCGTCTCATAGAACTGCAAGTCCTGTGACAAATGGGAAAAGGAGTCTGGGTGGGTGCGGGCAACTTGCCCAAGGCTATGAGACAGTGAGCAGTGAGTCCGGGATTAGAACCAGAGTTCTCTTCCTCCTCAGCCATGCGCTGTCACGTCAGGGACGGGTAGGTGTCCCCTCTCCCACAGCGTCATATAAGAATGGATTCTTAAGTATGACTAAGTTTTTAACAAATGCTTTTAGCCGTGTGACCCCTCTACCTTCAGAGAGTTCCGGGACGAGGCGTTTCTGCTCTCTCTGTGCCAGTTTGTGCCCTGCTGTGCCATTTCAGTGTCTTTGATGGGCTTAGGGGGGTGGGGGAAACATGATTTTCAACTGAGCACCATCAAATACTCCCTTTCATTAGAAACATAAAACATTCTGTTAGTTTTTCAAAATTTAGAGTATGGGACATACAACTCTGCCAAGCAAATACTGTGAATAACAACAATGTCGGATATTTTTGAGATGGCCGCATGTAAGAAAAAGACAAAAGCGAGATATGAATGAACACAGAAGCCTATCCACAGACACACCAGAGGATGGCGGGAGCTCAGGCAGGCATCGATGTTCTAGTATGCTCGCCTGTAGCCTTTGGTTATTTAACACTTGGCAATAAGGCAAAAAGGCTAGTGATGTGCTGTTTCAATGTCGTCTTGGGGCATTGTTGAACCAGCTCACCCAGGGATTATTTGGGACCGCGCTTGGCATCACCATTCCCTAAGGCTCAGGGTCTGTGAAGTTTCAAGTTGGCTGGCGGGCTGTTTCTAGGAAGATGTGAGTAATCTGCCTGGTAGAAAGGATAACTGTAAAGGTTATGATCTGACTGCTCTGTAGGACATAACACTTTGTCTCTGTCTCAGCACACTCACCTCAGATTGTCCTTCCTGATGGACCGACTGGCCCTGATCCTCTGAGGCCTGTCTGAACTGGTCCTACCTTCTCCCTGACTGCTCGTGAATGGCCTGGAGAGAATCTTTGCCATGTCTTCATCCCATACTTGTGTGAGAAGCATGTTTTTAACTTTCTGAAAACCATGCTTTGACAGCGAAAACGTGCAAATCTGTGTGGGGCCTTTGCAGCTATAAATGAAAGAGGCCAGGCCACCTCACTTGGTTCCTGAGCCGCAGGAGTTTCCAAACCAGCCTGGAGTAGAGATGAGCCCCACATGCTGTCATCTGGATGTCTCCTAGGTTCACAGACACTTATCCAGGTCGGGACGACAGGTCAGACTTCTCTCTCTGGGGGAACGAGGAAAGCCCAGCCCCAGAGGGGAAAGCTTTGCTCTTTCTAGGAAGGAATGTTGGTTCTAAGCACAAAAATAAGTCTCTTAAGGGGATTAAAGCTCAAAAACGCACAATGTAATGCTGCCCCCCCTCCCGCCCCCCCCGCCATGCTTGTCTGAAATGCCTTTCCTACAATCTCCATCTACCCAAATTCAACCAACTTTCAAGACCTAAAATGACTTCTGAAACTTTTCCTGATACCGTCCAAAGTTATGTGGCTCCCCTTTGAGATAATACGCAGAGTTTGGCAAAGGTGGATTCATAAAAGCTCAATAAACATTTATTTTAAATTGAATTGAGTTATTGATTTCCTTAAATGTTCCCACTGGGACAGGCTATCCCATCCATCTTGGTCAGAAGCAGAGACTTTCTACTGGAAATTCCCAAGGACCCAGGCAGCCTGGGGTGGGCTACTGAGCATTGAGCATGGGGAAGAAGACTCATGGTCCCAGTTCTCATGGGGCTTGCTGTCTAGGTGATAGAACAAGAGACAAAGAATGAATACCTTTTTTTAACATAAAGGGAGAAAATGTTATTTTGAAAATCGGCTTCACTTTAGCTGATAGCTTGAAGAAGCTTTCCTTGGGTTGGGGTCCCCTTCCTGGATGTTTAGGCTGTGGAGGACAGTTCCTGCCCCATCTGTGCCTTCTGCTGCTCTGGGTGGAAGAGCACCGTGACAGGGAGGAGTGGGTTGCATGGAGGGTCAAGCCACAGGCATGCTGAGCAGTCCCTGAGGGGCTGGGGTCCTTGGAGAGAAGGGATAGGAGCAAGGTTTCAGGGCACAAAGAAGGTGCAGGGGCTTGGGGGCTGGTTTTCAGGGTTGCTATACTTCCCCCAGCCTCCAGATGTCCAGGACCATCATGGTCACCCCAGCCCTGGCTGGGTTCACACTCTGGCTGAGGCAGTGACAAGCCTGGGGGTTCCCCACCCTTCACTGTCTGCCCCTCTCCAAACTGGACAAATTTTTAGTCTCATGGGGGAATGAGACATTACATAAACAGAACAAACCAGGCAACAAGGCTAACTGTACCAAGTGAGCCCTGTGGGGGCATTGATGCCCTGCCAGGCGTGTGCTCCATAGGTGATGGGAGTCTGTGATGCGTGCAGGGGGTGGCCTGTCCAGTCACAGCTGCAGCGGAGCCCCTGCCCACACCACCCCCCTGCTCTGACTTCGGCTGCTTTCGAGAGTAGCTCTGTGATGCTCTTTGTTCCCTTAAGCCTTCCCATCTGTGACCAAACTGGGAAGACCGAATTCTAGCCATAAATGGAAACATTTCGAAGAGGCCCCAGTCAACTGCCAAATGAGTTGGGAGGTGACTAAGCAGCTAGAAGGAGGGAGAGAAGTTTCTTGGTGCAGAAGTGTGGCTTTCTTCCCAGAGGGCCAGCGTGTGACCTCCACCAACATGCCACCAGCAGCAGCGATTCTCAGCGCCTTCTTGTAAAAGGCAATGTTGGAAGATTCTCACTTGGTAAAAGGAAGCCTCAAGGCTGGCCACAAAATCAGTTGAAAGTTAGTGAAAAAGGACTTTTTCAAAGTTAGGTCTCGATGTTGGGAAACATCACAGTGAAGCTATTTCTACAAAGACTTACACATGGTATGTGTGTACGTACCACAAAACCATTAAACATCATCAGATTTGGCCAACTTTATGAAAACCAGGCCAGAGAGATAATTATTTAGTGCTTTTAAAAACGCGAACAAAATCTGTTGCTGTGCTGACTCAGTTTTTTTGTTTCAAAATGGTGTTTTCTTTCTTTGCTTTCCCATTTCTCCAAATTTTCTGCTGAGAATCTCTCAGCACTGCAGCACAGCATGGACACGGTCACTGGTGGATGAACAGAACTAGCGTGTAGAAAAAACCCCACCAAAAACCAACGTGTGGTCTCCAGCTCCCGCAGGTGCAGGTGCGGCCGCGGGGGGCGGGGCTTGGGCTTGTGCAGGTGCGGCTCCCCGCAGGGTGGGGCTCGGCCTCAGTTGCAGGAAGGCCACCGCAGGCAGGTGAGGGTTCGCGACGGGCTTGCTGCCTCCGCAGCCACCCAGAGGAGAGGGGAGCACGTCTCCTCTGCGCAGGGCCGCGCTCAGCCTACTCTGAGGATCGAGGATCACGGGTCGGGGAGGGGTCTTGGGAGGGTCACACGGGAAGGTCAGGAAGCGGCAGAGCACTCTTGGTGCTCACCCTCCCTTCGGTGACGAGGGGACCGCAGCCCAGAGAGGGAGCTTGTGCTGGGCAATACAGGTAAGGAGCCGCAGGCTTCCTCCTGGCGACCTCCCCGGACATTCCCACGCTCGCTGCTGGGGAGGCTGGCACGGGATGTCCCTTAGGTGGCACCTTGGTGGCTGGAACAGCAAGGAGGAAGGGAAGGATAGGCGCGGGGTAAGCAGAGAACGTGCTCGGCCTCAGCCT
The DNA here is from genome assembly GCF_002007445.2 of Ailuropoda melanoleuca. Lineage (NCBI taxonomy): Eukaryota > Metazoa > Chordata > Mammalia > Carnivora > Ursidae > Ailuropoda > Ailuropoda melanoleuca. The sequence goes on from NC_048218.1 coordinate 585,329, forward strand.
CACCGGCCCCTGCCCTGGCTCTGTTAGAGGACAGGGCCCCACCAGGGAGCTCCAGGGTCCCCTTCATCTGGGGGCCCTGGATGGTTCCCTGCCCCTGACTTCTGGGCAGGAATACAGATAACCAGCTTCTACTCTGCCTGACCCTGTCTAGAGCCCCTACAGCGACCGGGGAGACCCTCCCTGGTTCCAGCTGGGCCCAGTGCGAGGCTGTCTGCAGGGGTCGGCGGCCCCTGAGTCCCCTGGCGTTTCTGCCCTCTCTGCACATTTTCAAGGTGAGTCAGCTGTCTCTGCCATGTTCCCAGACCCCCACCCCCAGCCCGCAGCGGAAGGCAGACCCCTGAGCTCAAGTGGCTGGTGAGGAGGAGGGTGAGAGAGAGAGGAAGGGCCAGGGCGAGGCCCGGGAAACCCCGTCCTGTCCTGGGGCTGGCGGCCAGCGGGCAGTGCAGGCACTCTGCGGGAAGCCTGCGTGCCAGCCCGTCTGGCGGGCCTGAGGGGTTCCAGATGTGGGTCTCCGCGTGACTCATGGAGGCGGCTGGGCTGCATTAGGCTGTCCCCAGGGACCCTTTGTGCAGCCAGGAGGATGGACCCTGCTGCACGTCCTCAATCTCTCCCGGCCCAGCGCTGGCTCCCACGGGGCTCCTCTTGAGGCCGCAGGCCTGGGGGACGGGGCGGGAGGGTGTTCCCAGGGCCCGGGGTGAGGGCTGCAGGCCAGGGGCGCTGCGGGACGTCTGCAGGGCCCGTGGGTTAAGGACGCCCAGGCTGTGAGGGGCCGTCGGAGCAAAGCCGGCAGACGCGGGAGGCGTGAGGGCAGGAGGGGGCTCACCCTGCCGGCCTGTCCTGGCAGCCTGGTGGTGGGACTTCAAAAGCCCATTTGGGTCTTCTGCCGTCGCCTTTTTTTTTTTTTTTTTAAGTAATAAGAAATAACCATCCCTGGCGCCCATTTAAGACTGCGTGCGCCGAGCAGAACTAGCATTTCGTCCTCAGAGACAGGTAGTCCCCCAGCACGCATCTTGAATTAAACATTTTTCTGGCTGACGATGTGCATGTATTTAAAAATAAGAGTAGAATGGCTCTGAGTAACAGGTCTGTGGGAAGAGTAGAAGGTAAACCCTTCCCCCGGAGGAAGCGATAGAGATGAGTGTGCAGAGAGCAGATTTGATGAAATGTTCCTGGAAGACATGTTCACGTTTGTCATAGGCCGTGAAGCTGTCTTCGGAGCGCCACGCTCCAGCCCCCCAGAGCCCCCGCTCACAGCTGCAGAGGTGGGAAGAGGAGGGAAGGCGCTGACCGCCTGCTCTCTGTGAATCCTCCAACTTCCCCGCGGCGTTTGCCGGAATTTCCTCTGGATTTTGGATGCACAGATGTCTGGTTATGCAAGACTCATTCCCATTTTTGGCAAAGGAAGTTAGTCAAGGAGGAAAGGAGCATCTTGGGCTGCCGGCCAGCTGGGCGGGGGTGGAGGCCCTGGGCGCCCTGTCCCCTGTCTGTGTCGGGGCCGTGGAGTCAGGAGGGCCCTGTGCTGGCTTGGGAATGCCTCTCTCTGGAATGTCTCCTTGGAGCAGGAGGCCTTTCCACATTCCTCCCTCACCTCCTGGCCAGACGTGGGTCATGTGTGCTTTCCTGAGCAGACCTGACCGCCCTCCCTGCTCTGGGGCTTTTCTGGAGCCGAGCCTTGTGGGGGAAGGTGGACGAGGGAGTAACGGAAGGTAACAGGAGTCAGTTACGAGGCAGGCGGAGTGGATGGTGGGTGGACAGCAAGTCTCTGCTGTAGCGACAATGGCTCTCAGAAGCCCTGCTCTGTGCGGTCTCAGGGGCAAGTCGCAAGGTCGTAAGCAAGCTCACGGGGCTGTAAGAACAGTCCTAAGACAGCAGTGGTTCTCAGTGGGGTTTATCACCCCTGTGGTCTTTTAGAAATGTAGGAGGGGCTTTTTTTTTTTTTAAGATTTTATTTATTTATTGACACAGAGAGAGAGCAAGAGCAAGCAGGGGGAGGAACAGAGGGAGAGGGAGAGAAAGAATCTTGAACAGGCTCCATGCTTATCCCAGAGCCTGGCTCGGGGCTTGATCTCATGACCCTGAGATCATGACCTGAGCAGACGCTTAACCAACTGAGCCACCCAGGTGCTCCATAGGAATGTAGGAGGGACTTTTAAAAGTAAAATTCTTTAAAATAAATTAAGATGAAAACAGAGAGGGAGGCAAACCATGAGAGGTCTTAGCTCTAGGAACAAACTGAGGGCTGCTGGAGGGAAGGGGGATGGGGGCATAGGATAATTGGGTGACGGGCATTAACGAGGGCACGTGACGTGATGAGCATTGCGCGTTACACGCAACTGATGAATCACCGAATTCTACCCCTGAAACTAATACTACATTATATGTGAACTAAATTGAATTTAAATAAAAAATTGAAAGAATGAAAACAAAAAACCCCAAAACCAAATTCTTTGAGGTATGGAGTGTATTGTGTGGGAAGTTGTACATGCAGTGAGAGGTGCCCATCGTAAGTGCACAGTTTGTCACCTTGACCAGTTTATGTAACTGTGTGACCATTAGCACAATCAAGACAGAACACGCCCCTCACCCTGAAAGGAGGTCTCAGACCCTTTTGCAATAAATTGCCCCCGCTCCATGCAATCACTGATGGGTATTTAGTAATCATGGGTTAGTTTCCCATGGACAGACAACATGGGCTCTTCTGGCTTGTGTATGATTCTGAGATGCATCCGAATTTAATTGCTGAGTGTTTCATCATGTGATACGCGACAGTGTGTTTATGCAATCACCTGCTCGTGGACATTTCCCCTCCATCAGCGGGTGGTGTCAGTTTGGGGCCATTATGACTGAATCTGCTACTCGCCCCCATGCGGAGGCCTCTGTGATGATGGGTCTTTGTGCTTCTCGTGGGAAAGTATGTGGAGTGGAATGGCGGGTCCCAGTTCAGTCTCCAAGACGCGGCCAGTTTCCCGCCAGCGGTGCGTGAGGGCTCCTGGTCCTGCACATGCTCACCTGACATTTGCTGCGATTTTAGCCCTTATTGTGCAATCTCCTCGCCTCTGTAACTTGCTGATGACCAACGAGGCGAGCACAGCTTCACACACTCCGCGGCCGGCTGTCGATCTTCTCTTGGGAGGGGTCTGTTCTAATCATTTGTCTCCCACTTTAAAAAAAAACTTTTATTTTGCAATAATTTTAGATTCACAGAGAAGTTGCAAATCGAGTACAGAGTTCCCACGTGCCCTTCACCCAGTTTCCCCAGGGCTAGTATCAAACATGACATTATGAAAATCAACACATGTCCAAACCAGGAAACTGACACTGGCGCCAAACAACAGACTTTGTTGGCATTTCACCGGTTTCTCTCTCTTTCCTGGTACAGAGTTCCTGAGTGTAGAGATTTGTGTAACAAATCAGGGTGTAGAAACTTTTCATCACCCCAAAGGAGTTTCCTCATGCCACCCATTACGGTCGCGCTCTCCCTCAACCCCAGCGCCAGGAAACCCTGTTCTGCTCCTTATCTATACAATTTTGCTATTTTAAAAAAGATTTTATTTATTATTTATTTGACAGAGATAGAGACAGCCAGCGAGAGAGGGAATACAAGCAGGGGGAGTGGGAGAGGAAGAAGCAGGCTCCCAGCGGAGGAGCCTATGTGGGGCTCGATCCCAGGACCCTGGGATCATGCCCTGAGCCAAAGGCAGACGCTTAACGACTGAGCCACCCAGGCGCCCTCACAATTTTGCTATTTTAAGAATCTTATATAAATAGGATCATATAGTAGGTGATCTTTTGAGGTTGGATTTTCCATCATTATAATGCATTTGAGATGCATGCAAGTTGTTGCATGTGTCAGTAGTCTGTTCAGTTTTTATTTGTGTGATTTTTAAAAAAGATTTTATTTATTTGTTTTGGGGGGGAGACAGCATGAATGGGAGGGGTAGAGGGAGAGAGAGGGAGAATCTCAAGGAGACTCCACACTGAGTGGGGAGCCTTACACAGATCCATGACCCTGAGATCGCCACCTGAGCTGAAATCAAGAGTTGGACGCTTAACCGACTGAGCCACCCAGGGTCCCATCTGTTCACTTTTAAAAATTTTCTTATTATTGACATATAGTTGACACACACTTATATTAATTTCAGGTGCATGACTTAGTGTTTGGACAGTTCTATACATTATCACCACGATAAGTGTCGTCACCACACAATGTTGTTACAATATTGTTAACTGGTCCCCATGTTGTGCTTTTCATCCCCATGACTCATTTATTTAATCACTGGAAGTCTGTGCCTCCTCATCCCCTTCTCTTATCTCTCCTATCCACCCACCACTTCCCCTCTGGCAGCCACCAGTTTGTGCTCTGTATTTACGATTTTGTTCATTTGTTCATTTTGGTTTTTAGATTCCACATATGAGTGAAATCATGTAGTATTTGTCTTTCTCTGTCTGGCTTACATCACTTAGCATAATGCCCTCTAGGTCCATCCATGTTGTTGCAAATGGCAAGGTCTCATTCTTTTTGATGGTTGAGTAATATCCCATCATGTGTGCGTGTGTGTGTGCATGTGTGTGCCTGTGTGTGCATGTGTGCGCATGCGTGTGCCTGTGTGTGCGTGTCTGTGTGTGCATGTGTGCACGTGCGTGTGCGCATGTGTGTCTATGTGTGCATGTGTGTGCGTGTGTGCCTGTGTACACGTGTGTGCATGTGTCTGTGTGTGCGTGCATGTGCGCATGTGTGTCTGTGTGTGCGTGTGCGTGCATGTGCGTGTGTGTCTGTGTGTGCGTGTGTGCATGTGTGTGCCTGTGTGCACATGTGTGTCTGTGTGTGCATGTGTGCGCGTGCGTGTGCGCACATGTGTGTCTGTGTGTGCGTGTGTGCACTGCGTGTGCACATGTGTGTCTGTGTGTGCGTGTGTGTGCCTGTGTGTGCACGTGTGTGTCTCTGTGTGCGTGCGTGTGTGCGTGTGTGTGCGCACACCACATCTTCGTTATCCATTCATCCACTGACGGACACTGGGCTGCTTCCGTATCTTGGCTACTGTAGACACTGCCGCAGTGAACATCAGGGATCACGTGTCCCTTTGAATTAGTGATTTCATTTTCTTTAAGTAAATGCCCAGTGGTAGAGTTACTGGACCGTGTGGTATTTCTATTTTTACCTTTCTGAAGCTAGTTTCCTTTTTTATTGCTGCGTAGTATTCTGTTTCATGGATGCTCCTCAGTTTATTTACCTGTTGAAGGACCCTTGCACTGCTGGGGTAAAGCCCATTTGGTCAGAGCTCATTAGTAGTTTGATATATTGCTGTATTCTATTGGCTAACATTATGCTGATGACTTTTGCATCTTTGTTCATGGGCAGCATCGGTTTGCAGTTTTCTTGTTCTGTGTGCTTTCTCTAGTTTGACCTCAGGATAATGCTGGCCTCATAAAATCACTTGGGAAGTGTTCTCTCCTATTTTCTGGAAGAGAATAAGGAGAATTAATGCTGCTTCTTCTTTAAATGTTTGGGAGAATATACTAGCGAAGCCATCTGGGCCTTGCTATTTCTTGTTTTGTAAGGTTTTTAACTAAAACTTCAATTTCTTTAAGAGTTATAGAACTTCTTAGATCCTTTGTTTCATCTTGAGTGAGTTTTGGTACTTGGCAGTTTTTGAGGAATTGCTTCATTTCATCTAAGTTGTTGATTTTATGTATGCATAGTTTTTTGTTGTATTTGCCTATTTTCCCTTTCATGTCTGCAAGGTCTGTAATTTTGATAGCTCTTCTTTCATTCCTGACACGGCTAATTTGTGTCTCCCCTCTTTCTTTGCTCAGTTTGCTGAATTTTTATTGATCTTAACTGTCTCAAAGAACCAGCTTTTGTTCACATCTATTTTCTCCATTGCGTTTTGTTTTAAATTTCATTGATTTCTTCTCTTTTCTTTATTTTTCTTCCTTCTACTCAATTTGGATTTATTTTGTTCTGTTAAGTGGATTCTTGAGGTGAAAGCTTGGATTCCTGTTTTGAGATCTTTCTTCTAACATTTAGTGATACAAATTTCCCTGTAAACACTGCTTCTTTTGCCCACCACAGATTTAGTTACGTTGTATTTTCATTTTTATTCAGTTAAATACAATATTTAATTTTCCTTGAACCCTTCTCTTCGTCCATAGATTATTTAGAAGTATGCTGCTTAGGGGCGCCTGGGTGGCACAGCGGTTAAGCGTCTGCCTTCGGCTCAGGGCGTGATCCCGGCGTTATGGGATCGAGCCCCACGTCAGGCTCCTCTGCTATGAGCCTTCTTCTTCCTCTCCCACTCCCCCTGCTTGTGTTCCCTCTCTCACTGGCTGTCTCCATCTCTGTCGAATAAATAAATAATATCTTAAAAAAAAAAGAAGTATGTTGCTTAATTTTTAAGCATCCAGTGACACTCCTTCTTAGATTTCTGTTATTTTTACCCAGTTTGATTCCATTACGGTTAGAGAACACCCTCTTCAATTCTCTTATCTTTATTGCAAGTGTGTTAATGATTATGAGTATCATTCATCTTGGTAAATGTAAATGAACACAAAAAGATGTTTGCACACTGCTCTGATTGGGTGGCGTGTTTAATAAAAGTCCATCAGATCACACTGGTTTGCAGGGATATTCAGTTCTCTTTTATCCTTGCTGATTTTCTGTCTGTTTGTTCTGGGACAGAAGTGTTGATGTCTGCAACTACAATTCTGGATTTGCCTATTTTTACTTCTAGCACTGTCTTCACAAATTTTGCTTCATGTATTCTGAAGCTGTGTTGCTAGGTGCACATTAAGGATTGTTATGTCTTCTTGCTGAGTTGACCCTTTTATTATCAATTTTCCTCTTTATCCACGATAATTTTCTTTTCTCTGAAGTCCACTTCATCTACTATTACTATAGACGCCCCAATTGCTTTGATTTGTGCTTACACGGTATATCTTTTTCCATCGTTTTAACACAAACCTACTGATATTATGTTTGAAGTGAGTTTCTTGTAGATAGCTTATAGATGGGTGATTTTTACAAGATTCATTCTGATAATTCCTGTATTTTAATTTAGACCACTTATATTTGATGTAATTATTGATGTGTTTGGATTCAGACCTACCATTTTAATTTTTTTTCTTCCATTTTTTTATTCTTCTGTTTCCCCATTATTGCTTTTGTTTTGGTTATTTGAACATTTTTAAGCATTCTATTTTAATTTATCTATTGCATTGTTGATTATATCTTTAAAAAATCTTTAGTGGTTTCCCAGCAATTACAATATGCATACTTAACTTTTACAGCTTATTTAGAACCAATATTTAACCATTTCAAGTGTTTTATAGAAATCCTACTACCACATAGGCCCCTGTGCTCTCCATCCTTTATGTTGTACTTGTCTTGTGTTCAACATCCACACATGCTGAAGACTCAGTGAGACAACATCACAGTTTTGCTTTTAATCATCAGACATATTTTAAAGAACTGAAGTGGAGAAGAAGTCTATTGCCATGTTCATTGCTCTTTCTTCCTCAGGCTTCCTTATGTCTGAAACTTTTAGCCACTGTTTTAGGGAACGTTTGCTGATAGCAAATTATCTTAGTTTTTCTTCATTTGAGAATGTCTGTATTTCATCTTCATTCCTGAAGGATATTTTTTCTGTGTATAAAATTCTGAATTAATGTTTTTTTCTTTCCGGACTGAAAACCTATGCTACTGCCTTCCGGCCTCCGTGGTTTCTGAGGAGAAATCTTTAGTCATTTCAATTGCTGTTCTTTTGTAAGTAATGTGTCATTTTGGGGGGCTGCATTAAAGATATTTTTCTTTAGATATTTTAATGTCTTGAGTTTTCAGAAGTTTGAGTGTGAGGTGTCCGAGCGTGGATTTATTTAGGTGTTTCCTGTTTGGAGTCCATTAGCTTGTGGGCCTGAGAAGGAGAGAGGGGACTGGCAGAAAACCCGGGCCAGACCTGTCTGCAGAGCTACATGCGAAGGGATTTAAGTTTCTGCAAAAAGCAGCTGCAGGAGCTCCAATGGGCTACTGTTTATTTTCCAAGATATCGCTTGGTCAGTTTGGCCAAGTAGTTGGAGACAACAGAAGTCCCAGTTCGGGATGCATGCTGCAGCTCCCACTGGGGGCCAGCCCTTGCATCCTGTGCCGGGCGAGCACACTGCTCTCTGGTCACTGGGACCACACGTGGTGACTTAAAGAGTTAGGAATGACCCCTTTCTCATCACTGATCCGGAAGGAAGAGATTTTAACAGGTAAAGTCAGTGGGCATCACGTTGGTCAGCTTCCCAGGGATGCCTCCAAATGTGCAGGGTGGTTCATGCCCTGAGACCTCTGCTGAGCGCTAGGCTAGGGTGGGAGTGGGTGGGGGAAGGCATGCAGCAGTAGTCCACCGTGAGCCGGTCCAGGTGGTGAAGGGCAGGGCTGGCTCACATGGGACAGAGGCAGGCTGGGGGCAGGCTGGTGGCACAGTGTAAGGTATTTTCACCACACACACAGGTGTGAAGCACGGATGTTCCTAAAATAGAGTCATGTGATGAGGGAGTGAGGAACTCTGAGTATTCATTACCTTTGTTTGAGGTGATTTACTTAATTTATTTAATTTAATATAACTTATTTAATTTTTAGTTTCTACAATTTGATTTTTTAAATAATGGCTGTGTTTAGCAACCAGGTCTCAAAATTCCCAAAGGCACATCAATGTCCATGTGATCTCTGGCACACCCTGGGAATGGGTGCGGCAGTGGGGAGACCATCCTGAGGGTTGGGGTGGGCCCTGTTTGCAGGACAGAACGGCTGGGGGCCAGTGGGTGGGTGTGCCTCAGGGGACAGGAGGGAAGCTGGGCCTGGGGGCCTCATGCCTGGCTCCCGGTTTCTGCAGGGTGGGAACTTGAGGCCTCCTCTGCTGCTTGCTGACTCACTGAGTCCATGGCGAGATCTAGGTCACTCACTTTCCCGTGACTCACAGGCTGCTGCTGTCTCCAGGCTACTTTGCATCTGAGGGACATGGTTTCACGCTGACTGTCCCAGTGCCTCTTGGAGGCCTCACTCCCTCCTTACAGTCTGGCCAGCTTCTAACCAGAGCAGGACAGGTCTGCATGGGCCAAGTCTCTGAGGATGTGAGGATTGCTTGGGAATGAGCTGTCCATTGCCATGAGGCCCTGGGCGAGGTGGAGCCAGGAGTACCAGGGCCAGGAACTGAGAACTTCAGAGGACCTGATGCCATCACTGGTCACTCACTGACCACCAGTTTCCTCCCCATTCAGTCATGTTTCTACAACTCTTCCGAGGGCCTGCTGGGAGCCCTTTCCCCTTGGAGCATGAATAGGCACCCTGTGGGACAAGACTCAAGTCCTAACTGAATCCTCCCGGCCACAGGTGGCCAGTGCCACAGGGGGCATCCCTGGGCAGCCCGGTAGACAGGGAGCAGCCTTCATCATGGAAACTCCTGGAGCACGGAACCGATGTCTATCACCCAGCAAAAGCCCTGGAAACACTTCCACGATGAGTTCTAGTCACACCTTTATTTGCTGTACACTTTTAAAACGATTGATCGAAGAGGCATTCTCACTTTTTTTTAGTTAGCAAAATGTTTTTGATGAGTATATCCAAACCTGGGAAGTTATTTTTGTAGTAACTCCGAGTGGGACAACATGGGTCAGCACCCTGGCTCTGGCTATTTGGGTGGGGTGCTCAGCAGTCCTGGTAGGGAGCGAAGCAATGCTTGCCTAGGGGTTGTCGAAGGCGTGATATGTGAGAAAAGAAGAGCATTTGGGAGAGGAGTTGATTACTGCACAGTGACAAACGGTGTCATTTCTTAACTTGAGGACATCTTTCAGCTTATGAATTTTCTGGGTGTTGGGAGCAACCGAGGGGAGTTGGGTTGCCTCCCTGGATGCTGGGAGAACCCTGAGACCTGCCATGGGTATAGCCCTGGCTCCCTTTCCTCGTCCTGAAGAAGAAAATGGTCTGGGATTGACTCAGCCAGCGGGGGGCTGCCTGTCCCTCTCCACATGGACCGAGGGCACCTGTGTCCCAGGGCAGGGCCGTGCTCTGGGTTACAGTGTCCAGGCGGGCAGTCCGGGGGAGTCTCCGTGGACAGGATACCCCAGCCCGTCACTGGGGTGGAGGCCCTCATCCTATGGAGCCCCCGTCCCCTCCTCCAGCCCTCATAGTTTGTAATTCTTCATTTAGGGATTGTCTGATTGGCTTCCATCACGCCTCTGGACCGCAAGCTCAGGACGGCAGGCCCGGTGCTTTCTCTCTGTCATGGGACCATTCCACCGGGCTTCTCTCTGCCTTCTCTGCTCTCCCTCTGCTTGGATGTTAGGATTGCTTCTCCTTCCTCTTGATGCTTCTCTCCCCAGACCCCCTCCCACTGACCCCCACAGCCCTATCTCGACAGCCAGCCCCTTTTATCCTGGGAAAGCGGCTGGAGTGCTCAGAGCTGGGGCTCCCGTGCATGCCAAGGACTCTTCTTCAGAAGCCGCGGGCTGAGCGTGGGAGGGCTGCTGGAGCTGTCGGGAGGCCTGCTGGAAGCCATCTGGGGCCTGTCCAGGCCAAGAGACCTTCCCCCGACCACAGCTTTCTGCGGAAGTTGAATGCTTCATGGGATGAAGCCCAGAGTGGGCTGTGGTTTGGAAATGGTTTGGGAAACTGGAGGAGGATGGCCGACTTGTGACTATTTCGGAGTCTGGTTATCTGAGCTTGGTCCTTTAAAAGCCCTGGGCAGAAACCAGGAGACCGCCCCGCCTCACCTGCTCCAGCTGTGGTGCTGGAAGTCACATGCAGGAGGGGCGCTGAGCTGGTGGTGGGCCAGGCTGTGCCGCCGTCTGCCCTGAGTCCCCCAGCCTAGCCCAGCTCAGCCCGCCCAGGCCAGTGGGTGTAGGCAGAGCAGCCCCCAGGGGCTGCCTCACCAGCTGCCCATCATCCCCAGCACAAAACTTCCAAGAGGCTCATCTCCTGGTCCCCTCCGGACCCTTCTGGGCATTCTCCCTCCCACTCCCCAGCTCGAGTTCTGTGTCTAGGACAACTTAACTTGGCTGGTCCCTCCAGTGCCCTTTCTGTCCTCCTTGTGGTCTGCACGGCCGCCCCTCCCCCACACCCTCACTGTGGCACTGGCTGTCCTCTGCCCTGGACTCATCCCATGCCGGGACCCTGGTTTTCTGATCTATCGTCTTGGGGTGCAGGCCATTGGCAACGATGAGAGTACTCCAGTTGACAACAGTAGGAAAGTTTATTTGTCGCTTGTGTGTTTAGGCTTGTTTGTTGCTGTGAACTCAAGGCAGAACTGCCACCCCCACCTTGCCCTCAGACCCCTGGACGAAAGCCGGTTTCAAAAGCTGGCAGGCCCTGGATGCTGCTGGTCCACACCCCAGGAGGAGCGGGCCCTGGAGCTGCCACCTGCTGTGCAGAGCGCCCGGAGCAGGGCTTCTGCTGCGGCCCTTGCAAGGCTGGCGCTCTCTGCTCGAAATTGAATCCCAGCCCCATCCGATGCACAGCTGGTGGAAATCTCTGCAAACACTTCCATGTAAGATTGTGCTCAAAACCGCAAACCGCCCTTCCACCCGCCAGCGGTCCACGCAGATGTCCCAGTGATTCCAAACGCCCTCTTTTCCTGGGGTCTACGCGGCTGACTCTGCACTGAGAATATTGGCCTTCTTTAAAGGAGCGTTCTCTTTCTCTGGACTTTTTAAAGTATTATTTTTAAATCTCCATGTGATAACAAATGCCTGGGGCTGTGCGGTCCCTACATCGGGCACAGAATAGTCCCCTCATCCCCCAATTCCTGGGGCTTGGCTTCAAACAGTGCACCCCGCCGGGCAACCGCTGACCGGGTCCCCACGGCTCAGCCCCACCGGAGCTGGAGCCGGGGCCGGGTATCACCTGCGGTGCCGGCTTCTCCCGCTCAGCCCACCCGCCCGGTTGTTGGGTGTGGTTTCCTTTCCATGTCGTGCCGAAGCCCGGAGCTGCGGAGACACACTGGGGCTTTCTCAGATTTTGGTGATTGTGAACGACGCTGCTATAAACATCCAAGTCCAAGTTTTTGTTGTGAACACAGGTTTTCACTTCTTTAAGATTCATCCCTAGGAGTGGCTGGTTTGGGTCACACGGTAAGTGTGTGCTTAACTTTGTACAACCGCCAGACTGTCTTCAGAGGGGCAGGCCCAGCCCGCCAGCCACGTGCGAGAGTTCCAGCGGCTCTGCCTCCCGAGTGCTTGGGACTGTCAGAGGTTGATTTTCTGTTACTTATTTTTTGGATTTTAGCTATTCTGTGTGGTGTGTGGTGGTATGTCATGTGATTTTAATTTGCAATTTCCGATGATCGGTGATGTTGGACGCTTTTCCCATGCTCACCAGCAATCCTCTGTATTCCTTGGTGACATATTCCTTAAACTGCTCATTTTAATTGGGTTGTTTGCTTTCTTATCGGGGAGTGTTGAGAGTTCTTTGTATCATCTGGATGCGTCTTTTGTCAGATAGGAGATTTACGATCATTCTCTCCCCATCTGTGACTTGCCTTTTTAACTTCCTAATAGTGTCTTTCAGAGAGCAAAATTTTTAATTTCATTGGAGTCCAATTTATCAGTTCTTTCTCTCTTCGGTCATGCCCCCACTGCTGTGTCTAAAGCTCCTTGTCCCACGTGAGGTCGTGCAGACTTCCTCGTTGCCTCCTAGGGTTTGTGCAGGTGCACGACGCCCTTTGAGTTCACCTTCGTGTGACGGGGGTTCTCTTTGTTTTCCTTCTGCACAGGGATGGCCAGATGTCCTGGCACCATTTTCTGGAAACAGGGTCCTTCCTCCACTGAAATGCATTTCCAGCTTTATCAGGGTTCCGATTTTCCGAGGGGGGATGGGAGTCCAGGGACAAGCTTGGTGGGGTTCCCAAGGTGGCCATGTCCAGGCCCAGTTGTATGTCTTGTTCCTGGGTCAGCAGAGGGCTGTCTGACCCCTCATGGCCTCCAGGGATGAGGGACCTAGGGGTGCACCGGCTCCCCTGTGCCTCCCATGATGGGTCTGCCTGGAACCTCTGAGTCCCAGTGCTGGTACTGGGACACAGTACCCCTGAGTTGCTACCGTATCTTCCCGCGATGTCCTCGTTAGCCCAGCCCCTTGTGCCGGGGTGTCCCTGTCTCTGCATCCAAGCATCAGGCCCCTCGTCCATGAGGCTTTCCCAAAGCTGTCCCTGCCTGGCTCTGACCTGGCCTGGGGAGCAGAGCCGGCTCCAGGACACGTGCACCCAGCCGTCCCGGCCAAGTCCCCAGTGAGCCTCCCTGTACTGTGCCCAGCATGGGCGGTTCGTCCTGCCGGTCACTGTGGGGTCCCCACCAGTCACAAACACAGGCTGTGTTGTCAGTGCTGTGAGCAGGGTCTCACGTCCCCGAAGGCCCCAGCCCACCTGGCTGGGGATCCTGAACGCTGTCGTTCATCAGGGGGCTGGGCACGCTGTGGCCCCAGCCCACCCTCTTGCCAGCCTGGCTCCCAGCAGAGCCCATCCTTCCAGACGGTCCTGTGTTTCATCACGTTGAGAGGTTTCCTGTAATGTTGGACATTCACATTACCTCCAAAATTCGAGTAAATGTTTACATTTCAGACTAATTCCCCGGTAAATATTCCTAAAAAGAGCTCCTGGCTTCCAAAGGAATGAATTTTCCTGGATGTTTGTGCCTATTTTTTTTTTTAAGATTTTATTTATTTATTTGAGAGAGAGAGAACAAGCAGGGGAGAGGAGCAGAGGGAGAGGGAGAGAAGCAGCCCCCCACTGAATGGGGACTCCATCCCAGGACCCTGGGATCATGACCTGAGCTGAAGGCAGATGCTTAACTGACTGAGCCACCCAGGTGCCCCTGTTTGTGCCTATTTTTAAATTAAGATCTAATTTGCTCTAAGAAAGGCACAATCCTGAGTGCACCCCACTGGCACCCCCAGATTCGGTGCCAGGAAGTACTCCTGAGCTCCACGCCTCAGCCCCAGCTGCAAGTAACCCGTGTGCCAGTTTCCATCACCACCATCACTTTGACCCATGCTGGCACTTTGTGTGAAGTATGACGTCCCTGCCTCTGGATCGCACTGCTCAGCCCCACACTTCTGACACCAGCAACGGTACGTGTGTCGGTGTTTCATCCTCCATGTTGTTCCGTGGCGCCCCATGGCACGGCTACACCTCAGCTCACATGTCACTGTTCTCGGTGTCCGGCCGCCACGAAGGCTCACGCATGATCCTCGTGTGGGCGCGAGCATTTGCTTCCAGCATTTGCTTCCAGCATTTGCTTCCAGCATATAAATGCCCAGGAGTGGGACTGTAGGATAACAGCAGCCCCGCCAGCAACGCCTCGGTTGTTCCACAGCCTTCCAACGCTTGCTTTAATTGCAGTCATTTGGGCGGACATTAAGTGATAACTTATCATGGTTTAAATTTGTAATTTCTTGATAAATAATGATAAACAGTTTTCAGATGGTTATGAGCCTTTTGAATAACTCTTTTTGTGGCTTAAACCAACACAAATTTATTATCTTACATCTCTTTAAGTTAAAAATCCAACATGGGTCTTGCAGGCCAAGATCAAGGTGCTGACGGGGCTGTACCCCCTTCTGAGGTTCTAGGGAAGAAAATCCACTTCCTTGCCTTTTCTGGCCCCTGGAGGCTGCCATAATCCTAACAGTAGAGAGTTGAGTCCACTGATCTCTTCTGCCCCCTCTCCCACTTTTAAGGACCCTTGTGATTACATTGGGTCCCTAGGAACAGTCAAGGATCGTCTCCCTATTTTAAGGTCGGCTGACTGGCCATCTTAATTCTACATTCAAACTGATTCCTGGGTGCCAGGTCACCCAGCAGACTCACGGGCTCCAGGGATTCGGGTGTGGATGGCTGTGGGGACTTGTTCTCCTGCCACAGGTATTGTCAGTGAGTATAGACTTCATTGCTTTTGTCCTTCCATCTCCTTGAAGATGTCATTCCATATTCTCTTGGTTTGCATTGTTTCGGTTGAGAGATCTGTTTGAATGCTTATCTTTGTTCCCTGGAAGTAATATGTCTCTTTTCTCTGGATGCTTTTAATACTTTCCCTTTGTGTCACTGATTTTTAGCAATTTCTCTATGATGTGCTTTCATGCGGTTTTCTTTGTGTTTATCCTGCTTGGGGTTCTTGGAATTCTTTTCTTTGTAAATTTATAGTTTTTATCAAGTTTTGGGGACAATTTAGCCATAATTCATTCAAATAATTTTCAAGAGTTTTCTTCTTCTCTCCTTCTGGAGCTCCAATTATGTTAGAACTCCTGATGTGGTCTCACCGGTTANACTCCTGATGTGGTCTCATCAGTTACTGGGGTTCACTTCATTCTTTTTTTCAGTATTTTAAATCTCTCTCTGCTTTAGTTTGGTTATTTTCTGTTACTGTGCCTTCCCGCTCACTGATCTTTTATTTAGTGTCTGAGATGCTATTGTATCCATTCAGTGAATTTTTCATTTTGAATATTGTATTTTTAGTTCCAGAATTTCCATTTGACTCTTTTTAATATTCTCCATTTCTCTCATTGTGTTCATGTTTTCTTTAAAGTATGTTCAGCTAACAGCGACCTAGGAGTCCCACAGCCGGCGTGGTGGAAATTCATGGTATTCACGCACAGCTCAGCGCTCAGTCGCAGATCAAAGCCCCCTTCCAGCGTTCTGCGGCTTTTTCTCTGCATAGCTCCTTCTGCTCTGGAATTCTACCTGAAAATTCTTCTTGCATCGGTCTTCCCCAGATCTCCTATGTCTCCTCAGCCCAATGGGACTGTTTTCTGATCGACTTTTCTCCCCTTGCATGGGGGTTCAAACAGGCCCCAGAGAGCAGGGAGAACTAGCTCTGTGTTTGAGAGCCCTTCAGATTCTAACTCTCATGTCAACCCACTCTGTGGTTTAAAGGTTTCAGGTTTCTTTTACCCCAGCAGAGTCCTTCTGCCTTGAGGCCTGTTTTCCATTTGCCTATGTTCAGATTTGAAAATGCAACTGGGGGGAAAAGGGGCTACGCGTTCCCCAGTAAAGGCTCATTGCTCTCTGGAACTGCATTTAGTTTGACTTCTTTATCTGCACAGCTCTACTTGGTTTTATATTTTTGCATCTTAGCGTGACCTGTCCTTCCTATTGTTACCAGAGGAGGTATGATCAATAATGACCTTCCACCCTCTAACAGGAAGCAGGACACTTGGCATACATGCTCCAAGAATCTTGACACAGATTATCTGATTGACTCCGGAAGACTGAGCTAGTGTGCACGTGTGCGAGTGTGTACATCTTACTGAGTCCTTGCGAGCACTGCGTATTATCGTCTGTTCTTTGTGCTTTTGACCAACAAATCTTATTCTTTCATACATTTAATGGGCATTTCTATTTTTCTTTTGCTGCTTTTTATTTACTTTTTGGGATCCTTATGCCTTTTTTATTGGTTTATAAGATCTCCATGTGATTGGGCATTAATTTTATCTTAAAAAATTACACATATTTTACATGAACATATTTTTCTTGAACAATGTTAAAGCTTGGATACTTCCTTTTCTTGTACCCTACTCATTTCTTTTTCTCAGAGGTAACAACTTTTAACTATTTGACATGTAACTTTTCTCTTTTGTTTTAATGCATTCATTTATATATAAATAGATCCAGTACAAAATTGTTCATATTCAGCCACTTTTGTCTTATGAAAACAGCATTTTCATATGCTTCAATCTAATGAATAGTTGAAACTTTAACTGATAAGTTTCCTTTTCTCTGGCCTTTTATTTTTCTAAATTGGTGACTTTTCTTTGTTATATATNCACTTAACTGACTAAGCCACCCAGTGCCCCCATAGTTACCCAATTTTTAAAAAGTGGACATCTGGTTCCTATTTGTTTCTAATGGCAGTATTATGGACTAAGTTTCTGGGATAGCTATTTTATTGGACTATATTTTTTTCAAGATAGGCCCAAAAAGAGCTGAGATTTAAAAAATCCATGACAAGAAAATGTGACTTTCAAAGCACTGCCAAAGATTTATTTCATGCCTACTCTGCACTGGGCTATTTGCAGGGCCAAGCAAGGACAGGGTCGTCCCAGGGCTTGGGTCATGGGTTCTGTGGTAGCAGGTGTCAATGACAGAGGCACAGTGGTCATGGGGTTCAGAGCCCAAGATTCTCATCTCACCATGTGTGACCAGCCACCAAGCCACCAGACAATGGAGCTGACTGTCCACACTGGAGGTGATATGGTGAGGGCAGACTCAGTAATATCTTTAAAAGTGTTTCATCAAGAGTAAAATGAGACTCCTCCTCTTCCAGCCTGTACCACGCCCTGCTCTTACCCTGAGCAGGGCCTATCCTGGTAGTCTCTCTCTCTTCTTGGATCTCGTTGTGAGGAATCAGTACTCCGAGGATATAAAAGGATGGGGAGAAAGGGACTTGGGCCCATGACAGCTCCCATCATGTGATGTCCATGTCATGGAAGTTATCAAGTGACAGTGGTAGGAAAGGCAGACTAAGGAGCTCTGAAAACCTGCTACCGTATAAAAACAATGCTCACACTGGCAAAAATTGTCAAAATCAACTTTTAAAGAGCTCTGAAAACTGGTGAAAACTTGAGACAATTGAAGAGTGTTTATTCAAGTCAAACCACCAAATCTCAGTAAGAATGTGAGCACTGGAGAGTTTTAATTTGTTCTATTCCCATCCTTCTTTCCCTAGTTTTATGGTGGCCTTGAAAACCAATAACCTGGTCATAGTGTTGAAAAAGCAAGCAGCCTTGCAGCTGCTAAAAGGGGTATGGACCATGTGTTTGGACCTCCCCCAAAACACCATTCTTAGAGAATTATTTGACCAGTCTGGAAATTTCCTGGACAGCCCCATTCACAATGTTTGTTTTCATTTTTTTTTCTGGCACACCTTATATACTGCAAAAACCATTTTACCCAAGGGCACTTGTTGAAACAGAGGAAGTGAATGGCTTGTACACTGAAAATTACAAAACATTGTTGAAAGAAATGAAAGAAGACATGAGTAAGTGGGAAGGCATCCCATGTTCATGGATTGGAAGATGTAATATTAAGATGGGTATACTCCCCAGAGTGATCTATAGATTCAACACAATTTCTATTAAAATCTCATCCAACTTTTTTGTAGAAATTGACAAGACGATCCTAAAATTCATATGGAAATTCAAGGGATCCAAAATTGTCAAAACAATATTGAAAAATAAGAACCACTTTGAAAGACTCACAGTTCCCAATTTCAAAGCTTACTATAAATCTACAATAATCAAATCAGTGTGGTACTGGCACAGGGACAGACATATAGATCAATGAAACATGACTGAGAGCCCAGAAAGAAACCCTTACTTTTGCAGTTGGCTTGTTTTCAACAAGGTGCCAAGACCATTCAATGAGGAAAAAATAATCTATTCAATAAATGATGTTGTACCAACTGGATGTCCACATGCACCAGAATGAAGTTGTATTCCCATCTCACATCGTATACAAAAATTTGCTCAAGGTGGATGAAAGATCTAAATGTAAGAGATAAAACTATAAGCCCTTATAAGAAAACATCTTCAAGACTTTGAGTTAGGCAATGGTTTCTTGAATATGACACCAAAAACACAAGTTACAAAAGAAAAAAAATGATTATTTAGACTTCATCACAATTAAAAATGTTTGTGTTTCAAAGGAGACATTAAGAAAATTAAAACATAACCTACAGAACAGGAAAAACATTTTCAAAACATTTATCTGAGGGATGCCTGGGTGGCTCAGTTGGTTAAGGGTCTGACTCTTGGTTTCGGCTCAGGTCATGATCTTGGGATCATGAGATGGAGCCTGGTGTCGGGCTCCACGCTCAGTGCTGAGTCTGCTTCAGATTCTTTCCCTGTCCTTCTCCCTCCCCCTCTTCTCCTCCCCCTACTCCCGCACTCTCTTTCTCTAAAACAAACAAACAAACAAATAAATTTTTTTTTGAAAAACCATGTACCTGATAAAGGACTTGTATCTGCAATGTATAAACCACTCTAACAACTCAATAATAACATGACTACTGAATAAAAAGTAAACAAAGGACTTGAATAGACATTTCTCCAAAAAGGACATGCAAATGACTAAGAAGTACATGAAAACATAGTAAACATCCTTAGTTGTAGAAAAATGTAAAGCAAAGCCACAACGAGATAACGCTTCACACACACTAAGATGGCTAGAGTAAAACACATGATAATATTACATGTTGGCTGGACCGTAGAGCAATTAGGAGCTTCAAAAATGTAAAGTGGCAAAAATGTAAAATGCTGCAGCCACTTTGGAAAAGAGTTTGATAGTACTTCCAAATTTTCAGCCTAGACTTACCATATGACTTAGCAGTTCCACTCCTACGTATCTACGCAAGAGAACTGAAAGAAACGTAGACACACAAACCTCTACACAAATGTTTATAGCAACATTACTCACAATAGCCCACACTGGAAGCAACTTAAACCCATCAGTGGACAAATGGATAAACGCAAGGCGGTGTATCTACGCGGTGGAATAGTATTCAACCATAGAAAGGACGGCGGAACGCGACTCAACCATACAAAGGAAGGTGGAACGCGGAATGCGACTCAACCATAGAAAAGACGGTGGAGGGGCGCCTGGGTGGCGCAGTCTTTAAGCGTCTGCCTTCAGCTCAGGGCGTGATCCCGGAGCCTGGGATCGAGCCCCGCGTCAGGCTCCTCTGCTATGAGCCTGCTTCTTCGTCTCCCACTCCCCCTGCTTGTGTTCCCTCTCTCGCTGGCTGTCTCTATCTCTGTCGAATAAATAAATAAAATCTTAAAAAAAAAAAAAAAGAAAGAAAGGACGGTGGAACGCGACTCAACCATAGAAAGGAGTGAAGCCCCTACGCATGGATGAACCACGAAGACATGATGCTCAGTGAACCCAGTCGGTCACCAAGGTCGCATATGGTACGATTCCACGTATGTGAAACGCTCAGAGTCGGGAAATCCAGAGACAGAAAGCAGATGAATAGTTGCCCGGCACTGGGAGAAAGGGAATGCTAGTGGGTATAGGGTTTCTTTTTGGAATGATGAAAATATTCTGGAATTAGATAGTGGTGATAGCATACATCTCTGTGAATATACTAAACACCACCGAATTATACATTCTAAAATGATGAATTTTTGGCTTGTGAATTATATCTCAAAAAATAAAACAAAAAAACACCCGAAACTGTAACCCTTGTTAAAAACAAAGAAAAAAGGGGGCGCCTGGGTAGCACAGTCGTTAGGCGTCTGCCTTCGGCTCAGGGCGTGATCCCAGCATTCTGGGATCGAGCCCCACATTGGGCTCCTCCGCTGAGAGCCTGCTTCTTCCTCTCCCACTCCCCCTGCTTGTGTTCCCTCTCTCGCTGGCTATCTCTATCAAATAAATAAATAAAAAATCTTATAAAAAAAACAAAAAAAAAGGAAAGGGCATAGAAGTTGCACATGCCCCTAGGAAAATGTGGAAGAGTCTACCAAAAAGTATAAACTGTTCCATAAGCCTGGCTATCATCCCATCGTACCCACCTTTAACATTTTTGTGTATATCCTTCCATAATATTCTCCATGCACGCACACCTCTGCACGTCCACGTACTGTTTTTAAAAGTGGGACACTTCATAGGCACCTGTTTGTAACTTGCTTTTCCCCCCACGTATCAGTGTAAAATGATATCATACAAAATTTCATTTCAATAAATATATATTGCTGTTAAAAAAAAAGAGATAAAAAAGTAAAGTGAGCTCCATACAAGGACAAAGTCCACAGCAGAGGGTAGGCCTCCTGGTTTACTAAGCCCCGCTGGCTTCAGTCTGCAAAGGGCAGGACAGATGTCCCAGGGAAGTGGGGCCCACTAAGGGGGTGCAGCCCCAAGGAAGGTGGGGGGCCGGCCCTAGAGCAGGTTCTAGTGGGTTTCAGCATCTTTGGAGGGCACTGTGGCCTGGGGCTCTGTCATTGGGGGACGCAGCCTCCGTACTGTGGGTGAGGACGTGGGAAGGAGCCTAGGGTACGTTCCCAAGTGCTCTGGGGTGAAGGCAAAGTATCCTCATTTTTCATGAAATAGGAGGATTAAAATGTTATCGAAAACAGAAAGAAAAAACAAGTAGTATTAGTCATGGGATGAGGTCCAAGCCCTGTTTTGATGCTAACATCTTGGGAGAAGGGCTTTGGAAGACTGTGGACTTCCTGGCAGGAGACAGTGTCTAAATATTTATGGGCCTCCTGCAGCAGCAGCTGGCCTGCAGCTCCCACCCGCACCCCATGCAGACAGTTCTCACAAGGGGTCATCCCCCAGGCGGGCTGGCCCAGCCACACACACCCCCCACCCCGGCTCAGTGGGGACAAGGAGGGTGTGTCCCGTGTGAGGGTGGGGCAGGCCTTGGTATGTAGCTTGTGCGTCTGTCGCCATGCATGAGGTGTGTGGTGCATGTGTGTGCATGCGTGTGCAAATGCGTGTGCACACCTGCGTGCACGTGTGTGTGCATGTGGGTATGTATGCCTGTAGGACAGGACCACTGAGGCACCGAGCTGGAGAGAAAGTGGCTGATGTGCCCTCAGCCAAGACCGGCCTCCTTGCTTGGGGCCGCTCGTGGTCCGTGGGAGAGCATTGCCAGGCAGCTCCCCGCGTGGGGTCGTCTGGGCCTGCCGGAACCGGGGCATGCATGCAGTATATGTATGTTGCTGGCCCACTGGTGACCCTCAGGTCTTTGGCGGTGCCTGAAGCCCATGGCTGTAGGTGGTAGGAGACCTCAGGGTTTACACGCTGCTTGGTCCCTTCCCCTGACCTCCAGGGCTCGTGGCTCAGAGGTCCGACCCAGCCTGCCATCCAGGACCCACCCCCGCCATCCTCGTGGAGCGTCACCATGAGGACTGAGGCCGGGACTGCCTGGCCTGGGGCTCATCTGCCGTGTGACTGTTATCTGTGCCTTGGTTTCCCTGTCTGTAAGGAGGGAGCACTGACAGCATTCCTCCCCTCCCCCAACCACAGGGCTGTTTCAAGGGTGGGGTGAGTGAACAGGGGTGGAGGGTTCAGGATGGGCTCCCGTGGCTCTCCCGTGGCTGTCACATGTCAACATCCTTGTTATCGTTACCCCCATGGCCACCAAGCCCAGCTCGGGATCGTGCTTCACACCGTCTGCTGTCATGGAGCCCTAGAACCCCCTCCTGTGGACCTCGGGGGTCGGCGCTTCTGTTCCCAGAGCAGACCCTCACCATCCCCGCCTCAGCGGTCCTGTCCTCCAGGCATACACATGCACCCTGCCCAGCCTGCGACCTCAACTCTGGGCCACCCAGGCCTTGGGCTCTGGGTCACCTCGGGGCCTTCCCACCTGGAGGAAAGCTGATGAGGGTGCAGTGAGCATGCGGGCTCCTTAACTCGGGGCGCCCACAGGGGAGACGCTTCACTGCAGGAACGAGTGCCGGGCCATCGAGGAAAGAGGCCCTCCCCTCTGCTAGAGGCCCTGGCTCCAGCAAACCCCGCACGTGAGCTGGCCAGCTGGGACCCAAGCTACAGCGTCACCCTGGTTCAGGAGCCCGTGTCGGGAGACCTGCACCAGCCCCGCCGAGCCCGAGTAGGGTGGCTTCCAGGAAGGCAGGCGGTCCTCATCACCCAGACGCTCCATCTGGACACACGCCTGAGCTGTGGGGCCGGGGCAGGGTGCTCCAGGCTGGAATCTGGGGCGGTGGCGGGGGCGGGGAGGCGAGCCCAGGGCTCCTCCTGTGGGACCCCTCCTGTCTCCACAGGGCTTTGGGGTCCAGGATGGTGGCTGCATGGTGATGATGCTGCTGACCGAGGAGGAGCCCCTCCCGCCGCCCGCGTCCCCTTGGCGCTCCGCAGGCGGGACTTGGCAGATCCCCCAAGGCCTCATTTCCTTTCTTCTAATTCAGCAGAAATCCTTCTCCAGATGTGTTCTCCTCAGTGTGTTTGTTTGGAGTCAAGTGACATGTTACAGGGAAGGGGTGATTCACGGCAGCTCTCAGCTCCTGAAGCCAGCCGCGGCCAGGAGAGGCCCAGACTTCTGGGCAGGGGGTGGGGACCCAGCCCCATCCTGGGGGGAGGACAACGTCCAGGCCCAGCCAAGGCCAGTGCCCCGGGGGAGCTCCGGCTGGACGGTAGGGCCACCTCCTGTCCCTGGCAGAGAGCAGGACGCTTTGTCCTGGGGTGAGAGGGGGCAGGGACATGGCCTGGAGCTCAGCCCTGTGGGGTCCATCTCACAGTGGGGGCATCCCCCTGCCTCCATCCTCAGGGCTGCCCCGTGGAAGGCCACTGCCGGACTCTGAGCTGCAGCAGGAGGCAGGAAACCCTTCAGCCCCTGCCTCAGCTCATCTTCGGGGCAGTCACCACGTGTCCTCCCAGACACTGGGGCTGGGGAGACGTTGCAGTGTGGGCAGAAGACCTGTTCAGGTCAATGGCTTTCCCTCTGCCAGGCCCCTGGGACACGGGAGGCGCCCCACGCGGCCCGGGAGCAAGCCCCACTCAGGGCTGGGTGGCCAGACCGCGGACACACAGATGAGGTGAGCAAGTGAGAGACAAAAATGAAACCTGCTGTTTTCGGCCTCTGCTGTTTGGGGAGGTTTGTTTCCCAGCCCATCTGACTGATACAGACGCCAGATGCCCCATACTGCACCTCCTTACTGACACAGTCGTTCTGGAACAAGGAACAGGGAAATGACTTTTGTTTGGGATTTTGTACATATTCCACAAGTTTGGTTCCATGGCGTCAAAATGTGCTGTGTTGCAGCCGTCCTGCAGCTGCTTCTGCCGGAGCCCCAAGGGGACCGTCTCACACGGTCCCTTCCCTCAGCCCCAGGCCGGGGCCCCACCCTAGCCCCCTGCGCTTGACCCCACTGGTCCGGCACAGTGGCGGGCAGCGGGCTTGGTGGGCTGTGCCCCGGCTGCGGCTCGTCTCCGCGGGCCTCAGTCTCCTCCTCCCTAAAACAGGGGTTAAACCAGGGGTGGCCGCCTTGGGTCAATGTGTGGGTTGTCTTCACCAAGAAAACCCTCAGAACCATGGCGCCTGGCACCTGGTGGGCTCTCAGCGACGGTCTGTTACCGTGGGGAGCCTGTGTCCACGTGGCATCAGCTTACGTGCCGCTTTATCAGAGCACCCCGCGCACAGAGATGGGCGCGTGTGGCCTGGACCCCTGATGTGCCACCTCCCCATGGAAACAGCAGTCCCGGCCCTCCCAGCCTGCCCCCCGCCCGGGGCAGCCAGAGTCCTCACTCCTCAAAGACCAGGTTGTACTGTCTGATTTTGAACTTTATACAAACGGAACCCCACCCGTGTGGCTCCTTCTGTCACGTGGCATCTGCCAAAGCCGGTCTCGGCGCTGTGGTCCGTCACCACGTGGATTTCCACTGTGGATATGCTGCCATCTGCGCCCCCATCCAAGACAGGCACTCGGGGCTCAGTCAAACAGCACCCTTGACATTTCCGTGGGTGCATGGCGGTGTGGGCTAGCTGGGCCTGGCCTGGGTGCCTGGCGGCTGTCATCGTCCCGAGCTGGCACCCATCCCCATCCAGAGCACCGCTGTCCCACCCTGCAGCGCCAGCTCTCCCTACGCCGGCGCCCAGTCACACGCATCAGTGGCATTCATGGTGGCAACATACCTCGCATTTAAAGGCCGGGTTTTGGGGGGTGCCTGGGTGGCACAGCAGCTAAGCGTCTGCCTTCGGCTCAGGGCGTGATCCCGGCGTTAAGGGATCGAGCCCCACATCAGGCTCCTCCGCGATGAGCCTGCTTCTTCCTCTCCCACTCCCCCTGCTTGTGTTCCCTCTCTCGCTGGCTGTCTCTATCTCTGTCAAATTAATAAATAAAATCTTTAAAAAAAAATAAAGGCTGGGTTTTGGTGGAACAGGGCGTGGGGTAACAGGTGGCGACAAGGGGGTCTGGGCGGGGCTCTGCACTCCAGCGAGTCAACTGCTCTTCTTGGCCGTCGGTCCCCTGCATGCAGGCTGACTTCTCTCACTCCAGAAAGGAAGCGCATTCCTGCAGCAGGAGCCCCAGCTGACCTTAAGCACCCCGCAGAGCACAAGCCTCCGCAAGGGGCCCTTAAGGGCAGCAGGTATAAGAGGCTGTGCTCTCTCAACAGGACGTGGAGTCTGCACGTGGGACCTCTGCCCTGTCCTCACGTGGGAATGTGAACCCACTCACCAGGCTGGGGTGTGACTGTTGGCCACGGCCACGCTCTCGTCCACCCGCAGAGAGTAGAGCCAGCCGTGCCATGACTTAGAAGAGGCAGCTGGACAGTTTCGCCCCCAGGACTTGCCCCTCAGGTTCGCATGGGCCCCACTCTTTTATCTGCTCAGGTGATGCAGCGGCAGGGTTCCCACACTCCAGCCTCCCTGCCCCACACTCTCCCCCACCCAAACTGGGACCCCATGCTCTGCTCAAGTCCAGAGGCCGAGACTCCAGACCTTTGGGTAGAGGCTGGACCCATGCTTTCCTGTAAAGGGAGTAGGGACTTGCCTTCCCTCAGGCTCCCCCAGGGGAAGGTGTGCTGGGGCTGTCCTGCTGGGCTGAGCAGAGCCCTCTGTGCTCTGGTGGAAGGTTCCCCTGTCCTGGTAGGGATCGATTCTCCCAGACCCTTTCTTCTTGGAGGCAACACGTCAGCCAAGGAGGAGCAAGGTGGCAGGTGGGAAGTCCTGGAGGTTTTTGAGCCTCGTACAGAGAGGGGTGAGGGAGAGGACATTGAAGGCACCTGCCGGGGCCATGCCCATCAGGGTCTCCTCGCCCAGGCCAGATATTGGACCTAGTACTGGACAGGAACTGGAAAGAACCCATGGTTCCTGAAGCACCATGTTAAAGAGAGTAGACCACAAATTCCCTTCTAGATGGTTTCTTTATATTGTTTTCCCTGTTCTTAAGTTTCTATTCTTTCTTTATTGTTAAAACCAGTCTCTAACTGTTCAATTGTCTGTGTGTGTGTATTCTTATGTGTGGTGTGAGGTAGGGATCTTTAACATAAGATATTTTGTATCCGTTCCCCATACATCTTAATTTTTCTCTCAAAGTTGTTTTTTTTTATTTAATTTTTTTTACTTCATATTCTCTTCCATATCCTAGGAAATTATCTTTGAAATGATCTGTTTTTCTGTAAAACCTGAATTGCTATTCGTTCTTTGCATTTAAAAAATGGAATATGTTGGGGCGCCTGGGTGGCACAGCGGTTAAGCGTCTGCCTTAGGCTCAGGGCGTGATCCCAGCGTTGTGGGATCGAGCCCCACATCAGGCTCCTCTGCTGTGAGCCTGCTTCTTCCTCTCCCTCCCCCTGCTTGTGTTCCCTCTCTCGCTGGCTGTCTCTATCTCTGTCAAATAAATAAAATCTTTAAAAAAAAAATGGAATATGTCAAAGAAAAAGATACAGAAACCATGTTATCAACACCCATGGAGCCACCACTTAGGGTTCACACATGACGGCATTTTGTTTTATTTGCTTTCTTTAAGAAATAAAACATTGTAAACATAGTCAAACTTTTGTGTGCTCTTCCCAATTCCAAAAGGCACTGGTCCCTTAAAGAAGAAATAATGATCCTGTTGGACACTAAAAAACATGCTTACTCACAGCACTATGGGAATAGGTTGAGGAGAAAACTCACACAATCATAATAGGAGCAAAAACAGCATTTAATAAAATTCAAAACTCACTCAAAACAAAATGTTAGCAAGTAGGAATAGAAGGAAATGTTCTTAGCCCAAGGAAGATATTTATCAAAAATTCATTGTTAACATCAGACTTAACAGTGAAACTAGAAAATTTCCACTGCACTCAGGAACAAGATGAGAGCGCCTACAGTGGCAGCTTACTCTCCGGAGGCCACAACGAAATGCTCACCCCACCGTCTGCACGTGATAAACCCCATGTTAGGGGCCCAGGTTACCTGGGAGCATGAGAAAGTGGAATTGTTCTGTCCTTCTTCATCTCTGGTAATTTTTTTTTAAAGATTTTTATTTTTATTTATTCGACAGAGATAGAGACAGCCAGCGAGAGAGGGAACACAAGCAGGGGGAGTGGGAGAGGAAGAAGCAGGCTCATAGCGGAGGAGCCTGACGTGGGGCTCGATCCCATAACGCCGGGATCACGCCCTGAGCCGAAGGCAGACGCTTAACCGCTGTGCCACCCAGGCGCCCCATCTCTGGTAATTTTTTAAAAAGTGCTATTTTGTCTCATATTAATATAGATTTTTTTTGTTTAATTAGTGTTAACCTGAGCTATACCTTTTCTTTTCTTTATTTTTAGCCTTTCAGTGTGGTTTATTTTAGGTGTGTTTCATGCAAGCAGTATTAACTGGATTTTATTTTATTTTCATACAGTCTATTGCTCTTTATCCTTTAAAATATGAGTTTAATCCATTTACAGTTACAATAATTACTGACATATTTAAACTTTTTTCCTACCATCTTATTTTAGGTTTTTTACCTGCTGGAGTTTTTCCCTCTGCTTTTTTCTCTTTCTTTCCTGCCTTCTGAAGGGTATTTTTTTTTACTATTATGTTCAATTAGCCGACATGTAACACATCATTAGTTTTTGATGTATTGTTCAACAATTCATTGGTTGCATATAACACCCAGTGAAGGATATGTTTTTAAAAAAATCTATTCCCCCTTTCTCTGCTAGTTTGGAAGCTAAGATTTGTAATTCTATTCTTGCTGAAGTTACCTTAAAATTGTATTATGCGTTAGTGATTTTCTAAGACAGTCCAAAGTTACTCAGCCTTTCTATCCTCCTGCAGAACGTGAAATCTTAGTATGCTTCCATTATTCATTTGCTTTTCTAAAAGACTGAACTTTTTCAAACACTAGTTTACTTCAGATGCTGCAATTTAACCATTTTTCTTATAACCCACGGCATTTATTCAAATTCTCTTTCTTTATGATTGAAGTGCCTCCCTTAATCTTTCTTTTAATGAGCACATTTAGATAATAAGGTTTTTCATCTCTTGTTGCGGTTTTCTGTTGCTACTTAACAAGTCAAGGCCAGACACAGTGGTGGAAATGACAACTCTTGTATTTTGCTTCTAGATTCTGTGGGACAGGAATTCCAACAGAGCACCAGGAATGGCTTGTTTCTGCTCTGTGATGTCTGGGGTCTGGGGTGTCTCAAAGGCTGGGCTCAACTGGCTGCATTGATAAGCACACCTCTGCACGGCCCATCCCTGTGGTTTGGACGAACTTAGGAGATGGCTGCTTCGAGGTACAGCTCTCCCATGGTGATCCAGGGCTGCCAGGGCAAACCTCTGCTCTGGGCAGAAGCATGCTCTGCAGGTCCCAGCCTTGGAGGTCACACAGAGCCACTCCACCATTCTCCATTTGTGGACCGAATCACAGGCTCACTCGGATTTAGAGGAAGGGTCACAGACTGTCCCCTCTTGTGCGGGTGGGCTCAAAGAACTTGCATCCATGTTTTAAAACCACCACAATCTCTGTAGACAAAAGTTATTTATATCCTTATCCCAAGCAAAATATACTCATTTTCTCCCACAACTTTCCCTAATAGCTTCATCCCATTATAGTTCTGGGCACATGCTCAGAGCTGAGGGTCTTGTTCCCTCATCAAGTGCAGACATGAGTGAGACTCCTGGGTATGGTTCCTCTTGCTCTAAAGTCTTCTGAGAAAAAGAGACAAGGTGTCTCCCTGCCACGCTCAGCATGCAGAGGCGGGTAGGCTAAGGCCATCACAGTGAGCATGCCCATGTAAGCAGGACTGTCACAGGAGGCACACACACACTCACTGGTCCCAGTGAGCCCCAAACCACTGGGCACCTGCCACTGGGTCCCTGGTCAGGGCTCCACGCACTCCCTTAGTCTGGTTGTTTGGGCTCCTGGTGATGCTCTGACTCATGTTTCATCCTCCGTCAGAAGAGACCGGTGTCTGTAGCTGAGTGTGCTTGCTCTGTGGAAGTTCAGGGGCCCAAAGGCCTCTGCTCATTCTCTGCTACTCTGTCCCCTTCGGACCAAGCTTGCACATTCCCTTGCAAACACTGTGGGGTTCAATTTGTATAAACTCCATCAGACAAAACTGCACCTAAGATTAGATCCTTCTGTACCTTAGCCCCCTGTGAGGTTACTGTGCAGTGGTGACCTTAAGATTCTTAGGGTCCCCGCTGGTTAGTGCAGGTGGTCTGGGAGGATGCCTGCGAGATCCTCGGCAAGCTGTTGTTTCACTGAGATGGTCTTTGAAGTACTGCTGCAAATATTTCTGAGAACTTACTTAGGGATTTTACAGTCACACCCTTGGTTTCAGTCTTTACTCTGAGACCACGTTTTCTGAACCGTGACCTGGATTTGATCTTTACCCTTAAGTTCCATAGCACTTTGAGAGTCTTACCCAGACAGGGAGGACTGCACCTCTCTCTTCCCTTTAAATTGTACTTGGAATCTGAGAACTTTGCTCTTCAGCTTGTCTCTTTCTTTTGCATTTTATGGTGGACAGTTGAATCCAGGCAGAGCCATCACCACCTCCTGCCCAGAAATCTCCTCGCTAGGTCACCACAAGCATCAGAACATGCCGTTTTCCACGTTCCTGCGCATGAGCGCTGCCAAGCTTTCCATGCTGCGTGATGAGTGTTTTCTTCTTCGTGCTTCCCAGTACATGCTCACCCTGTTCCCTTACACCCTGCCCGCACCCTCCAGCTTCTGGCTGTTGTCTCCTTCCCTAGGTGACAAACTTTAGTTTTTGTTACGGCAATACCCAGCTTCCAGCTACCGAAATCTCAACGAGTCTCTTTACGGTCTCACCCTTGGCTTTGTCTTTTCCTTGAGACCGGTTCTCTGACTGGCCTGGGTTTTATCTTTGCCCCAAGGCCTTTCTTTCTGTGAGAGTTCTCTCCTGCCTGGAAAGACCATCCTGAGACTCCCGTGTTTTCCCTAAACTCTGCTGGGAAACTGCACAGTTCATTCTTTTTAGTTCATGTCTCTACACGCCCAGTTGTTTATTATCCTCTCACTCCTGAGGAAAACCTTAGCTGGGTATAAAATCCCAGGTTGTCAGTTGGGGCTGTGTCTCCATTATTTTCCTGATTCTAGTAATCTGGGCGAGAAGCCTGCTGCCGGTCCAGTTGTCCCCTTGTAGGTGTTCTGTCGCTGCCCGAGGTTTGGTTGCAGAACGACAATGTGTCTGGATGGTGGACGCTATTTTCTGTTTGAAATTTGGACTCTGCTCCATACTTGAGACAAGAGAAGGAAGTAAGTTCCTTGTAACCACACAGCAGGTTAGCCCCAGAGCCAGAATGAGAACCTGGGCCTCTGGACTCCCCAGTGAGTGCTCTCCCGTGGCCTTGCTCCTCCCAGAGGAGTGTGGTCCACACTCTGCTGTTTTCTCTGCCTTAGGCAATGTGGAAAGGGCAAGTGACCAGGAAACCTGACTTCCACGGTGATGTTCTTTCTTCCCTAATTGGATGTACATCCACTAAGGGAAGGGATTCTATCTTCCTTTTTCCTTATCGTTGTTGGCAATGCAGTATCACAGAACATGGTAGGCTCATTTGAAAGAGAACAGACTTTGATGCTGGGCAAACCTGGGTCAGAATCCAAACCGCCACTGAGAGCTGTGTGGTCTTGGACAAACTGCTAATATCTCTGAGTCTTGCTTTTCTCATTCATAAATTGAAGATATCACCAACTTCCTCTAGGGTATAGAGATGTTTGGGGCACATGGTAGATGCATGGCAGGTGCTCAGAACAAGCCTGCTGAAGAAGTGTTCAAGGTTGATGATATAGGACTGCAAACAACTAAGTTAGAGCCACCATGATGCCACACTGTCAGGGGGAGAGGGGGGGATCACCATAGGAGGACATAAATCTGCTCTTCCTTGTCCCCATATAGATCTGGGGGCACCTCTGGCTGGGAGATGTGCCAGGCTTCTCTTTGCTCTGCCAAGTGGACGGTGTTCCTGTTTTTGGCTCCCACCTTCTTTATTTTTCTGAGAATGGAGGAGAAAGAAAAAACCAGATCCCCATTCCCTGGCTTACTCTGTGAGTTCATTCCAGAGCCTTCTGGTAATGTTCCCCAGAAATCTCTGAGCAAGTGCTGAGAAGGGGAGGGGGGGGTTAGTATTTTGTGTGTTTTTGTTGGAGGCTGGCTAGTTTCCTCCAGCGTGGGGGTAAATGGCCATCTCCAAATGGATTTAGGTCCCTGCTATGAATAATGCCAGTTTGCTTCAGAATTACTTAAAAGCAGGGTGATACACAAGTGAATTAAAAAGAACATTTTGAATTTTTCTTCTTCAGGACAAAGCATGTGCATTAAAGGGCTCCGAAAAGATAAATTCATTCACTTAAAATACAATGATTTAACACTTTGGATGTATATGTTTTGGGTGCCCTGTTGACCTAGTCACTTCTCCGTGATGCTGGTGCTATGACCCACCTGAGCTGAGTGCCGGCGGAGCTGAAGAGAGCATGTGGCTCAGAGCAAAGGAGAGACCAAAGCTCTTCTTATGAAAGTCCTGGCAGGCCAGACAGTCCTCCATCCAGCACATTCCCCTGAAATGAAAGCTGTTTATAAGAGATGCCAGATCCTGGATCATGCTTTGAAAATGTTTTCTAAGCTCTGTGATAACCTCACTGGGGTCACATCTGGCCTGGGGGCCACATGCCAAACACTCCATATTTAGAGCTGAATTTGAAAGTTCACAACAGGAGGGAAAAATACAATAGAATGTGTCAAAATACCTCTCTAGAGGGAACATAAGGACACAGAATTTGTTGATTACGAACCTTGTTTATTGCATGGTATCATGATTGGGCCATGCATGGTCAACTCCTTATGTCCTCACCAACATTAGATGTTGTCAGTCTTTCGAACTTTGGCCTTTTGTTAGTACAAAGTGGTATCTGATTGTGGTTTTAACTGCATATCTCTATGATTAATTATGTTGATCACCTATTGGTGTATTTGCTGGATATCTTTGTATTTGTTTATCTTCTTTTGTTAAGAAATGACTCTTTAGGGGCACCTGGGTGGCACAGCGGTTAAGCGTCTGCCTTCGGCTCAGGGCGTGATCCCGGCGTTATGGGATCGAGCCCCACATCAGGCTCCTCTGCTATGAGCCTGCTTCTTCCTCTCCCACTCCCCCTGCTTGTGTTCCCTCTCTCGCTGGCTGTCTCTATCTCTGTCGAATAAATAAATAAAATCTTTAAAAAAAAAAAAAGAAATGCCTCTTTAAGGCTTTTGCCCACCTTTAATTGGGTTGTCTTTTTATTACTGAGTGGTAGGGGTTCTTTATATATTATGAATACAAGTCATTTTTCAGATATGTGTATTATAAATATTGTATCCCATTCAGTAGCTTGCCTATTGGTATTTTAATTATGGGTTTTGATAAGGAAATGTTTTTAACCTTGATAAGCTTGAATTTATCTTTTTTTCTTTTTTTTTTCTTCTTTTCTTTTTTATCTTTTTTTCTTTCATGGTTAGTGATCTCTGCATATCCTGTCAGTCCAAATGTTGCTAAAGTTATTCTCCAGATTTTCTTCTGGAGGTTTTACGATTTTAGCTTTTATGACTAGGTTTTTGATACATCCATCCTGAACTATTTTTCATGTGTGTTTTAAGATCAGCATTAATGTTAGTCACCATACAATACATCCCTGGTTTTTGATGCAAAGTTCCATGATTCATTAGTTGCGTATAACACCCAGTGCACCATGCAATACGTGCCCCTCCTTACTACCCATCACCGGTCTATCCCATTCCCCCACTCCCCTCCCCTCTGAAGCCCAGTTTGTTTCTCAGAGTCCATAGTCTCTCATGCTTCATTCCCCCTTCTGTTTACCCCCCTTTCTTTATCCCTTTCTTCCCCTACCGATCTTCCTACTTCTTATGTTCCATAGATGAGAGAAACCATATAATTGTCTTTCTCTGCTTGACTTATTTCACTTAGCGTTATCTCCTCCAGTGCCGTCCACGTTGCATGCTTTTTCTAACCAACAGTATGCAAGGGATATCTTTCCTTGTGAACACAGACAGGTTTACCACATAATTGTAGAGCTTTAAACACTTTTAAATTTTTAAAAAAAGTAATGCCTTTTTCATTATATGTAAAGTATTAAAATCACAAACACACAATAAAAATAATCTCTAAGTTAACCATTGTTAACCTTTCTTGCCTCCTTTCTTATTGAAGAATAATTCACACACAACAAAGTGCCCACATCTTAAGTGTACAACCCAATGAAATTTATATACATTTATAATTTCTGATCACCACTCAGATCAAAATATAAGATACTTCCATCATGACTCTTGCCAGTCAGTACTCTCTCCTAGAGATAGTAATTATTTTGATTTCTAGAATGATAGATTGGTTTTGCCTGTTCTTGAGTTTAATATAATTAAAACCATATAGTGGGTATTCTATTGTGTCTGGCCTCTTTTGCTCAAATAATTAATAGCATTAATAATTAATGGCATTTATCCATGTTGTCCTGTGTTTCATGTTGTTTCTGTTCTGCTGTGTAATATTCCATTGATGAATTATACCACAATTTATTTATTATCCAGTAGGTGGACCATTGGGTTGCTTCCAGTTTTTGCTTTGTTATGAACAAAGCCAACATGAATGTTCTTATATGTTTTTGGTAGGCATATACACTAGTTTTTCCTAATTTTACCTAGGGTGGAATTGTGTAAAAGGGAGGTGCATCTATAGCTTTAATAGAAACTGTCAGTTTTCCCAAGTAATGGAACCGTTTTATATTCCAGCAGTGTATGAAAGTCACAGCTGTTGTATATCCTTACCAACATTGGGTGTTACCAGTCTTTTTATTTATTATTTATTTATTTAATTTTTTAAAAGATTTTATTTATTTATTTGAGAGTGTGTGCCCATGTTTGTGGAGGGGGAGGGGCAGAGGGAGCGAGAGAATCTCAAGCAGACTCCCCACTGAGCACGGAGCCTGACATGGGGCCGATTCTCACGATCCTGAGATCATGACCTGAGCCAAAACCAAGAGCTGGTCTCTTAACAGCCTGAGGCACCCAGGCACCCCTCTTCCATTCCTTTAAATGGCTGCACGGTATTCTCTCGTGTGGATGTTCTAGAACTTATTTAGCCATTTAATTATTGGTGGATATTATCTTTGTTTTCATTTTTGATTCTTAAAAACACTGTGGCACTACCACCCTACAGCCATACCTTAGAGCCCACATGCAAGTATTTTGGGGCACAGGTCTTAGGGCCCTTGGCAATGTAGTGTAAAGCTTGAGGGAGCAAGCCAGTCAGGCAAAGCCCTTACCACCTGTCCACAAGCCAGCTGTCCATCATTATGCAGCCTTGTCTCATGGGACACAGAGACCTTGAACCAAAACATCATGGAAACACAAGGACTTTCCCATGCTGGACATCTTCCATGCTGTGTTTGCGTCTTCTGTTTGTTGAACTCCTCTTTCCTGGGGTTCCCATTTCCTCTGACATCAGCATGGATGAGATACGTTTCCCTGGCTTTCCCTTTCTGGCTGCTCTTTTAAACAAGGCATTTCTAAGAAAACAGTTTTCTGCTTGTTGCTGAAGCAAAGCAGACCTGCAGTAACAGAAACCTATCAATGCAAGCTGAGCAGCTGAGAGGCCTCCTGGGCACTGCAGGTCTTGCCGTCTATCCTCCGTCCACACTGCCTGATTTATGATGCTAAGAGGGATATCAGAGGCCTCCCTCACCAGGGATTCCTTTTCTCTGCTCATGTCAGGCAAGTCTCCTACATTTAGACTTAGTGGAGCTCTTTCTTCTTTTCAGTTCCTGATATGGGGAGCAAACACCAGAAGGTTAGGAAAGACTTGAGATGACCATGCATGAATGACCGCCCAGCCCAGAGAACATTCCGAAACCCACCCTAGGCGGTGGGGAAGTGTTGTGAGTTTGGTTTTCCTGGATTTAAATCTTGGCTCCCCAACTCTTTAGCCATGTCCGTTTGGGTAAGTAACTTTAACCTCTCCACGCCTCGTTTTCCTCATCTGCTAAATATGGAAAGGAATAGCAGTGATTTCATGGGGTGGTTGTATCAGGGGCGCCCGGGGAGCCTGCGACTCTGGATCTCAGGTTCGTGGGTTCGAGCCCCCACTGGGCATGGAGCCTACTCGGACCCTGTGCCACAATCGTCCGCATCGCCTGATTTTTCGGCGCCCTGAATCCCCGGTGAGGAGGGAGGTGCTGGCCACAAGCCTGGCCACAAGAGGAGCCACTGGAGAGCTCATGGCACCGTCGGCGGAGCTGTGGGCATGCCAGGCTCTGCGATGAGCCAGCCCAGAGCTGGAATTCGGTTCCACCCCTCAGTGCTCTCCTCGGTGTGATGCGCGTGTTCAGGCCGCCGCGTGCGTCCCGACCCGACCGGCCAGGCCGCGCCCAGCACACTGTGACGCCTCACACGAAGGCTGTCCTGGCTGCACAAACTACCCGGGACGCAGGTGCTTCAAGCCCACAAACCCGAGGCACAGCAATCGGGTCCGGGCCGGTGGTTTCCTGCCCGGTGGTTTCCTGCCCAGCTCCCGCTCGGACTGTGAGCCCCGTAGTTCAGGCGGGCGCCCCTCTGCTGCTTCGGCTCAGGCTCAGGCTGCGCAGCCTCGGGCAAATGTTCCCAGCCCCCCGAACCTTAAAATCACCAGGGGGCCCTGCAGCACGGGGGCACTGGACCGTCCGAGACCTCTCCATTGTCTGAGGTCACGCCCCTGCTGTGCACAACCTGAGCCACCAGCCAGTTCGACCAGCATTTCCTTCCCTGACTTGAGATTGGCTTAGAAATACACACGTGATGCCTTGCGGGCCAATGGGATGTGAAGATGATTGCCCCGTGGGATTCTGGGAAGGTTTTTCTTTGTGACAGACCGAGAGAGCAAAAGAGCGAGCTGCCTGTCTGGTCAGTCGGGTGTGTGCCTAGTGGTCGCATGACAGGGTCCCGTGAGGTGGTCCCATGAGGGGGTTTGTGACGTGGTCTCCAGTGGTGGGCCCGTGTGGTGGGAACATCCCCATGAGGGGTCCATGAGGGGGGCCCCATATAGGGGTCTGTGACGGGGTCCCATGTGGTGGTTCCCATGAGGAAGTCCCATGAGGAGGTCTCATGAGGGGGTCCCCCTGAGGTGGTCCTATGAAGTGGTCCCAGTGTGGTGGTCCCATGGGAAGGTCTGTGAGGTGGTCCCGGTGTGGTGGTCCCCTGGGAGGGTCTGTGAGGTGGTCCCTGTGTGGTGGTCCCGTGAGGTGGCACTGTGAGGTCAGGACCCGGGGGTGGAGGTGGGGTGAGAGCCCAGACAGTCAGTGGGCTGCTGCATCCACCACTGGGCCAGCCTCAGGCTTCCCCTCTTCAAGAGCAAAATCAGCGACAGCAGAAAGGGCCTCACTCCTCGAAGTTGTCGGCTCCAGTTTAAAGCTTCTCCAGCCCAGGGTGAATGCCCAGGGACTGTTCATCTTCTGGGAAATGAGCCTGTGAGACAGAGTTATCGCACGTATTCCCACCCCGAGTTCTCCAAGACGTCTGGCGAGGACGCTCAGCCCTCTCACTGAAGGAATGCTCGGATGCAGCCGGGAGTTGCTCTTTTCTTCTTCCAAGTGGTGTTTGGACAAAGTGCTTTGTTTGGTTTCTGTAGCTTCCACAGCATGTAAGGAATGCTAAGGGCTTCTCTTCCTCGGAATCAGTGGCTGCTCCTTAAAATCACCTGGGCTCTCTCCAAAGCTGGCTGGGCCTGGGCTCCAGTCCAGAGGGTCAGAGTGACTCGCGCTGGGCCGGGCCTGGCATCAGGGGTTCTAAGAACCCCTTTGCCACTCCTGCCTTTGCGCTCATGTGAGGTCAGCTGGGAACCTCTGCTCTGAGGGCTCGATTGGATTGGGACTGCGGGCCACCCGGAAGAGACAGCAGCCCACGCAGTCCATGTGTTGGCTCCAGCTCGCCGCCCAACTTGTGCTTTGGGTCTTCATGGGCACCCCTGTTCCCTCAGTTAGTGGGGTGTGGCCTGACACATGGAGAGTCCCCTGTGGGTCTGGATCTTCTTGCTTAAACTGTGCCCTCTGTCCTCTGGAGCAAGTCAGACCTTGCTGTCCTCAGCCCAGCCATCCCGTAAGAGCTCCGCCACAGGGGGTAGTCTGAACAACACTGCGGCTGCTCGGACAGCCTCTCCTGCCGCATTTGGGAACCATCTGGGAGAATGGAGATCAAAGGCAAGCCTGAGAAGAAACTTCATGAGATCCAACTGGCAAAAGATGAATAAATATGCAGAACACAGGGACAGAACCCACAGAAAAGCGACATGAAGGCCAAAGTAGTGGGAATCTGACCTAGGAATGCTGTCCTGCAAAAGGCAAGATAGTGGCCGGCAGTGACCTGTGTGCATCAAACACCTGTGGAGTGCAGGTATAATCTCCTTGCCCCTTAATCTCACTGCCATGGAATAGGCACTTTTATCAGGTTTATAGACTTCATTTAAACACTTCTCATCATACTTAGCAAGTCCCAGAGCTTTACAAAGACTGCTCTAGCATTCAGGACAGCAGTCTACTGTCGGTGTTTTTACTGCTCCCATATCAGAGATGAGCAGATCGAGGACCCAACAGCCAAGACCTGAACCCAGCTGGTTGGCTTCTGTGCCTGTGCTCTTAACCTTAGTGCCAGCTGCACTGGCATAGCAGGCAAGGGCCAAAGCCTGGAGCTAGCGAGTCTGAGTTCAAGTCCTGCAAAGATTAGATATGATTAGCTTTGACCCCAGCCTAGTGAAAATCCAAAGTTCCCAGGGATTTCTGTTAATTCATGGGGACTCTCACTTTTGTGACCTCTATGTCCCAGCACCAGGGTCTGTACACTGTCCCTAGCCCTACTCTATATCCAGTGGGTACAGGACTCCTCACATCTCAGTACCTCTCAAAAACTTTGAATGAGAAACATAGACTATACTGAGTGGTACATGGGTAGTGGGGGAAGAGGTTCATGTAAGATACTAAGATGTGCCTGACCTTCTGAAGTCCACTTTGCTCTCTCCGGCTCACCTCCTAGACGGTCTCAGCATTTTTGTCTTCCTTCTCACATTTAAACTTCTTTAGTGACTTTAAACTCCCCTCTCTACGGTGTTGTACATCCCCATCACCTCCTCCCTTTCCGAAGACTTGTTGCCCTCCTTGATCACAGTGAGGGGAGAGGAGGCCACCTCCTTTGCCTTTCTCCTCTAGTACTTTTTAGGGAGCTCTTTCCAAGAAAACAAGTGCTCTTTCCGCCAAGACACCTCACACTGAATGAAACACTCACACTGAATGAAACACTCACACTGAATGAAACACTCATACTGAATGAAACAATTTTTGGTCAGAAAATGTTGCTTCTGTCCCTACCATATTAAAGAAGTAAAAGTGCAAGACAGGAATGAGAAGTCTCCATGCTATATAGCCCCATCACTCACTGGCTGAAGCTCTGGAAGAAGTCCCTGGTTTCTTCATCTATAAGCCAGGGATCAAAGCCACCACTCCACCCCTTTGAAGAACTGTCAGTTACTTCTGGCTTAGGAGGCTGGGTGAAGAAGCTGGGTGCAGTTCTCAGTCTCACCATCCTCAAACACAAGGATATAAACACAGGGATTTGGAGAAGTGAAGCAAAATAATAGTAAAAGCCTTTATTGTTGAAAGGGAAGGAGGGAGACCAACTCCGTGCTGCGAGCAGCACTTGCCTCCACCCTGCCTGGAAGCTTTGGAGAGAGATGACGCAAGTCAGAGTCTTGGGGAAAATGCCCACCAATCCTGTCAGTAGTAGAAAGCTGAAAGAAATGGAAGTCAGCAGCCCTGGAAAAGGAGGTGAGAGTTTCAGAGAAGGTGGAGCCTTTCTTACCCCTTTCCTCTTGCCCCAACAACTGTAGTTATGGTGATTTCTTCTGGGATAGGATGGGGTGGCTAGCTGGCAGGGAGAATGAAAGATGGAACACCTAGTGCAGCTTATCACCACCGACAGACAGGAATGTGGCCAAAGACAAGGAAAGGAGAAGACAAATGAGTGAAGACCTGAGAGAGCAGGATAAGGGGCCTGGCAGAGTAAACGTGCTAGGGGATTCGGTGTGGTGGTCCTCAGCTGCCTGCTGTGAGTTTTCATTCCCTTCTGAAATGAGGGAAAGATACGAAAGGCGCCAACTTCCAGAAAGAGATGGAACAGGCAAAAAAGCAAAACCAGCTATCAGACTTTGGGGTGACACCCGAGGTCCCCCTGTCCTGGACCAGGTATGTTCTGGACAGGGTAGAGTGGATTCCCGCACTAGACATTGAACAGAAGCTAGAGCCCAGGCCTGCAGCCAGCAAGGCGCACAGGTGGCTTGGTCCTCTGGTTTGGGAGAGCCCAACCTCCAAATGGTCATAGACGGGCGAAGGAGAACATTGAGATGATTCACCTGAACTTACGAGAATAAGGAAAAGATTTAGCAAGAACTAAGCAAGGTACACACGAGCAAGGAAAATATAAGCAAAGCTAACACGTGGAAGCATTTCTCAATAGGGCTCCTCAGCTGGACCACAGGACACAGAAAATAGTTAAGCAACTATTTTCTCAGTTCTCCCGGGATGGGTTATGACTAGTACTCTTCCAGATGCAAAGGAATCAAGTTGATTCGTTATCAGCAACAGATGTCTTAAGGTATTAGGGCTTATTTTTCTTTGGGAACCTAGTTGAGAAAGGCTGAAAGAAGGCTAAAATGAAAAATTATTTTCTGGAAGAAAATTACCAAAGGGGTAAAATCCCACAGGCACTTTTAGTAGTGGCGGTAACGTCAATTATACTTAAAAAAAGATTGCAGGGATACGATGGTTAACAAGAGAGGTGAAAAAGGAAATTGCCCAGCCGAAGATGGGATGAGGGAACTGAAGCGCTGAAAAGTCAACAAATGCTGTGCATGTCAAGTCAGTCAAGTCGAAAAGCAGGAAAAAGATAGTCTCAAATATGAAATTACTCTGGGTGTTCGCTGCCAGGGACTCTGTTAAATAAAATAAAACTCTTTAACCAAGAGATGAAAGGAAAAGCTACAAGGCAAAGATAGATGACGAGCACAGACTTAACACTAGAAAGGCAGGTTCCAACAACTATAGGACAGAGTCTCAGAAGAAAATGTCATAAATCACGATAAGGTAACATTGACAAATCAAGAGGTCTGGCAGAAGGAGAATGAGTGTATTAGAATATTGATCTTTCACAGCGGGAAGACACAGATAGTTTCTAACTTAAAAAAAATCAGAGAATAGGGGCGCCTAGGTGGCTCAATTGGTTAAGCCTCTGCCTTCAGCTCATGATCTCAGGGTCCTGGGATCGAGCCTTGTGTCAGGCTCCCCACTCAGTGGGGAGTCTGCTTGTCCCTCTCCCTCTCCCTCTGCCCTGCCTGTCCCTGTTCCTGCTCACTCTCTCTCAAATAAATAAATAAAATCATTTTAAAAAGTTCAAGAAGCAGTTATAAAGGGACCCAGACTCAGGAGGAGAAGAACTAAAATAGAAATGAACGTGAATTAAAACCAGGAAAAAGTCAGAAAGTAAGCAAGGGGAGGAGAGTTGTGATGAAGAGGCCATCTTTGATTTTCTTATCTTCTTTAGCAGACAGTCAATAAATACTGTCTAAATATGCTAGATCTATGAAAAGTGTTAGGGTATAATATATGAAAGAAGAAACTGGAATACTTAAACAGATTGTAACCCTTTCATGTTACCAGAAGGAAAATACCCCACTTCAGAAAGAAGAAAGTCAAACAGTGAGAGTGAAAAAATTTAAAAAGCATTATAAATAAGGGAATGTAAGATGCTGGCATTAAGGCAAAAACTCTACCATATCAAATGCAAATTAAATGAACTCATCTGTTGAAAGTAATAGCAAAGCCCACATACATGTTATAAATAAGAAATTAATCTAAAAGCGATTCAGAAAAGGTCCATTAAACCTTAAGAAAACAAGGCAGAGTGAATTTAAGACACAAATTATGAAACAAGTTACAAATTACAAAACATCACTGTATATTTATAATGAAGATAAAATTGTCATAAATCTCAATGCACCAGATAATACAGTGATAAAAATACATGAAACTGACTACTTCTCTGGGACCTGGACATACTTTTCCCTATTCCACCCACTAAGTACAGCTAAAAACCTGGATACTGTATATAAAACATGTTTTAAAAGATTCTGCAAGGTAGAGAGAAGAGAAACCAGCCGGGGACATGATCTGAGGAACAACATAGTGGTGAGTTGCCTGGGTTTTCTTTTTTGCCTCACACATTTCAGACTTGTTGCTGAAGAAGCTGGTAACTTAGAGGTAAGGATGGGTGCCGACAAAAGGAGTTGCAACAAAAACTTTCTAGTCAAAGGACTGGGAAAAAGGCAACCTAGAAAGGCAGAAAACTTTGAGACAATGATCTCTCTATTCTAGTTATAAACCCCATAAAAGGAAAACTGTGGCACCATTCCCACTATGAAGCATAGTCCAAGTGGGGGATCCTAGACTTTCACCCTCACAAGAATGATATTACAGAGTGCCATGCACAGAGCCAGGATTTTCGTCCCCGCCTCTTGGTAATGAGGCATGACTCCCTGAAGTTCAGTGGAGACCACAGAAAGACGAGATTCCACCTTTATCCGGCAGGAATGAGGTTTACTTCGCCCTCCTCACTGGGGTGGCGTCAGAGGAACCTGTTGAACAGTTACGACTTCCACATGGCTCAGCCGTAGTGAGACCCACCTCCAGTGTGGCATCACTGGAGACCATATAGGGAGTTGGAACTCCCACCATCACCCAGAAGTGACAAAAAGTCCCCCTCCCCTTGGGTATCGACGGAAGATTTCACGGGGAACATGGACTGCTGCCTCCACCCGGAGGAACAAGGTAGTGCTTCCTGTGTTTGCCAGAGCAACTAAGACGAGATTTAAGTGAAATCCGGAGTCACGTAGCAGAATACAAACTGCCCTGATTTCAGTCACCCCTTACTAATTATACCAAGAACCAGGAAGATCTCAAAATGAATGAAAAAGACAATCAATAGATGCTAATACTGAGATAACAAAAGATGTTAGAATTATCTGACAAAGTTTAAAGCAGTCATGATGAAATGCTTCACTGAACAAATGTGCTTGAAAAAAAAAAGAAAAATAGCAAGTCTCAGCAAAGAAACGGAATAGAAAGTTTCACTAAGTAGAAGATATAAGGAAGAACCAAAAGGAAATTTTAAAACTTAACTATAATAACCAAAATAAAAGCTCAGTGGATGGGTTCAACAGTAGAATGAGGAAAGACTCAGTGAAATGGGAGATAAAACAATAAAAATTACCCAGTAGGAATATACAGAGATAATAGACTTTTTAAAAAAAAAAGAACAGAGGCTCAGGGACCTGTGGGACTGACAAAAGATTTGAAATTAATGTCATCAGGGTCCCAGAAGGAGAGGAGCAAGAG
This sequence comes from Ailuropoda melanoleuca, assembly GCF_002007445.2. Lineage (NCBI taxonomy): Eukaryota > Metazoa > Chordata > Mammalia > Carnivora > Ursidae > Ailuropoda > Ailuropoda melanoleuca. The sequence goes on from NC_048218.1 coordinate 627,714, forward strand.
GGGAGGGTTGAAAAAGTACTCAAAGACTTCCCTACAAAGGTGCAAAATGAGTTCCATAGAAGAAAGATTGCCATTTCAGTAGATGGTTCTGGATCAACTGGACATTCATAAATTAAAAAAATGAACTTCCACCTAAGTCTCACACCTTATATGAACATTAATTTAAAATGGATCATGGAACTAAATGTAAAACATAGAAATAATAAAACTGTTAGAAAAAAATAGAAAAATTTTAGAATCTAACACTAACCAAAATTCTTAGACTTGATACCAAAAGCATGATACATAATAGGAAAAGTTTGTAAATTGGACTTCATCAAAATTGGAAACTTTTGCTCTGTGAATGATTCTGTTAAGAGGGTGAAAAGCTATAGAGTTGTAAAAAATTTTTGCAAACCACATATGTATCAAAGGACTAGAAGGGGCGCCTAGGTGGCACAGCGGTTAAGCGCCTGCCTTCGGCTCAGGGCGTGATCCCGGCATTATGGGATCGAGCCCCACATCAGACTCTTCCACTATGAGCCTGCTTCTTCCTCTCCCACTCCCCCTGCTTGTGTTCTCTCTCTCGCTGGCTGCCTCTATCTCTGTCAAATAAATAAAATAAAAATCTAAAAAAAAAAAA